>NW_016107538.1:491491-512912 GCF_001604975.1 Cebus imitator
ATTTATGGTCAATTGATGTCAAGACCATTCAGTAGTCTTTTCAACAAATGGTGCTGGAACAACTGGATGTTCACATGCAAAATAATGAAATTGTTTCCCTACTTCATATCATATACAAAAACTAACTCAAAATGAATTGTAGGCTTTAAAATGTAAGAGTTAACCCATAAATATGTTAAAAGAAAATACATGAGTAAATCTTCATGACCTTGGGGCAGATAATGGTTTCTCACATATGACATCCAAAGCACAAGAAGAAAAAAAAAAAGGAAAAAAGGGTAAATTGCACTTCATCAAAATTTAAAACTTTTTTGAGACAGTCTTGCTCTGTCACTCAAGCTGGAATGCAGTGGCATGATCTTGGCTTACTGAAATCTCCGCCTCCTGGGTTCAAGCGATTCTCCTGCCTCAGCCTCCTTAGTAGCTGGGATTACAGGTGTGTACTACCACACCTGACTTTTGTATTTTTGGTAGAGATGGGGTTTCACCACATTGGTCAGACTGGTCTTGAACTCCTGATCTTGTGATCCACCCACCTCGGCCTCCCAAAGTGCTGGGATTATAGGTGTGAGCCACTGTACCCAGCCAATTTTTATATTTTTATGGAGATGAGGTTTCACCATGTCACCCAGGCTGGTCTTAAACTCCCGAGCTAAAGCAATCTACCTGTCTTGGCCTCCCAAACTGCTGGGATTACACAGGTAAGGCACCACGCCTGACTCTGCCCATTTTTTTTTTTAGACATAGTCTCACTCTGTTGCCCAGGCTGGAGTGCAGTGGTGTGATCTCAGCTCACTGTAACCTCCATCTCCTGGGATCAAGCAATTCTCTTGCCTCCACTTCCCAAATAGCTGGGATTACAGGTGCCCGTCACCACACTTGGCTAATTTTTTGTATTTTTAGTAGAGACAGGGTTTCACCATGTTGGCCAGGCTGGTCTCAAACTCCTGACCTCCACTGGTCTGCCTGCCTCGGCCTCCCAAAGTGCTGGGATTACAGGCGTGAGCCACCACACCCGGCCTAACCATCCTTTTGATTGTAGCCATCCTAGTAGGTGTGAAGTGGTATCTCATTGTGGTTTTGATTTGTATTTCCCTTGGAAGGCTGAGGCAGGAGGATCCTATAAGCCCAGGAGTTCGAGGCTGCAGTGAGCTATGATCATACCACTGCAACTCCAGCCTGGGTAACAGAGTGAGATCACCTCCCTACCCCATCTAGAAAAGGATGGACAGTCAAGTGTTGATGAGGGCATGGAGAAACTGAAACTGTCATACACTGCTGGTGGCAATGTAAAATGGTATAGCCACTTTGGAAAATAGTTTGGCAGTTCCTCAAATGTTAAACAGTGAGTTATCATATGACCCAGCAATTCCACTTCTGGGTAGATACTCAAAATTGAAAACATATAGCCACACAAAAATATGTAGATGGACGACCACAGCAGGATTATTAGTAACCAAAAAGTAGAAACAACTCAAATATCCATCAACCGAAGAATAAATGAGTTATAATATATCTATACAATAGAAGAGTATTGGCAATAAAAAGAAATGAAGACTAGGTATAGTGGCTCATGCGTATAACCCCAGTGCTTTGGGAGGCTGAGGCAGGAGGATCACTTGAGACCAAATGGTTTGAGATTGCTTGGCAGGTCTGAGACCAGCCCTTGGCAAGATAATAAGACTCCATCTCTACAAAAAATTTTTAAAAATTAGCCAGGCATGGTGACATGCATCTGTAGTCCTAGCTACCTGGGAGGCTGGGGTGGAAGGATCTCTTTAGCCCAGGAGCTGAAGGCAGTAGTGACCTATGATAGCACCACTGCACCCCAGCCTGGGTGACAGAGACCCTGTCTCTAAAAAAAAAATTGAAAACAACAACAAAAGGAATAAATTACTGCTAGATATTGCAGCATGGAGGAACCTTGAAAACATGCTTAATGAAAGAAGCTAGTCACAAAAGGCCACGTATTATGTGGCTACATTTACATTTGTGTGTAATGTCCACAATAGGCAAATCCAAAGAGATGAAAAGTAGATTAGTGGTTGCCAGAGGCTGGAATGAAGGAGAAAATGGGTAATGACTGCTAACAGGTACTGGATTTTATTTGGGGATAATGAAAAGATTCTGAAATTAGATAGTGATTATGGTTGCACAAGTAGGTGAATATACCAAAAACCACTTTAAGATATTTTAAATTTTTGTTTGCTAGTTTGTTTTTTGAGACAGGGTCTCACTTTGTTGCTGAGGCTGGAGTACAGTGGTGTGATCTCAGCTCACTGCAACCTTTGCCTCCTGAGCTAAGTGATCCTCCTGCCTCAACCTCCCAAGTAGCTGCGACTATAGGCGCACACCATCACACCTGGCTTTTATATTTTTTGTAGAAATGGGGTTTCACCATGTTGCCCAAGCTGGTCTCAAACTCCTGAGTTCAAGTGATCTGCCTGCCTTGGCCTCCCAAAGTGCTGGCATCACAGGCATGAGCCACTGCACCTCGCCTAAAAAATTTTAAAAGAATAAATTGTATGGTATTTAAATTATATCTCAATAAACCTATTATTAAAAATAATAATCCTTCAATATCACTAATAATAAGACAAATGCAAATCAAAACCCAATGAGATAGCATCTCACCCCAGTTAAAGTGCTATTATCAAAAGACAAAAAGGCTGGGCATGGTGGCTCACACCTGTAATCCCAAAACTTTGGGAGGCTGAGATGGAAGGATCACTTGAGCCCAGGAGTTCAAAACACGCCTGGGCAACACAGCAAAACCGTTTCTCTACAAAAAATAAAAAAAGTCTCCCCAAAAAACCAAAAAATCACACCACTGCACTCCAGCCTGGGCAACAGACCGAGACTCCGTCTCAAAAAAATAAATAAAAATAAAAATTAAAAAATAAATAAATAGATACTTTAAAAAAGACAAAAAAAAGGGGGGGGGGATGCTGGCAAAGATTCGGAAAAAGGGGAACTCTTCTGTCACCCAGGCTGGAGTGCAATGGCGTGATCTCGGCTCACTGCAACCTCTGCCTCCCAGGTTCAAGTAATTCCTGCCTCAGCCTCCCAAGTAGCTGGGATTACAGGTACCCACCACTACGCCCAGCTAATTTTTGTGCTTTTAGTAGAAACAGGGTTTCACCATCTTGGCCAGGCTGGTCTTGAACTGCTGACTTCGTAATCCACCTGCCTCAGCCTCCCCAAGTGCTGGGATTACAGGCATGAGCTACCGTGCCCAGCCAGAAAAAGGGGAACTCTTATACACTGTTGGTAGTAATGTAAATTAGTACAGCCTCTATGGACTACAGTGTGGAGGTTCCTCAAAAAACTGAAAATAGAACTATCATATGATCAGGCAATACCACTGCTGGCTATATATCCAAAAGAGAAAAAATCGTCAGGTACAGTGCTCACGCCTGTAAACTGAGCACTTTGGGAGGCCGAGGCAGGAGGATCGCTTGAGCCTAGGAGTGAGAGACCATACTGAGCAACATGGCAAGACACTGCCTCTACAAAAAATACAAAAAATTAGCTGGATGTGGTGGTATGCACCTGTAGTCTCAACTGCTTGGGAGGCTGGGACAGGAGAATTGCTTGAGCCTGGGAGGTATAAGTTATACTGAGCTGAGATTGTTGCCATTGCACTCCAGTCTGGGTGACAGGAGTGAAACCCTGTCTCAAAAATAAATAAATAAATAATTATTTAAAATTTAAAAATTAGCCAAGTGTGGCAGTGTACACCTGTGGTACCAGCTACTTGGAAGGCTGAGGTGGGAGGAATGCTTGAGCCCAGGAACTCAAAGCCGCAGTAAGCCATGAACATGCTTCTGCACTCCAACATGGGCAACAGAGTGAGACCCTGCCTCAAAAAAAAAAAAAAAAAAAAGAAACCAGCACATGGAAGAGACATCTACACTCCTATATTTATTACAGTACTAGTCATAATACCCAAATACAGAGTTAATCTGTTTGTCAAATAAATGTATACATAAAATACTGTACATCTACATAATGGAATATTATTCAGCCATAAAAAATAATTATACCTGTTCATCTGCAGCAACATGGATAAGCCCAGAGGATATTATGTTAAGTGAAATAAGCCAGGCACAGAAGGACAAACATTATATGTACTCTTTCATATGTGGGGCTAGAAAGCTGGTCTCAAGGAGGTGGAGAGTAGAATGCGGGTTGCCAGAGCTGTGAAGGGCAGTGGGGATGAACAGAGCCTGGTTAATGGGTTCAGCAATACAGGTGGGTAGGACACTAGAATGCATAGAAATACAGGTGGGTAGAAGGAACACTAGCATTTGACAGCACAGTAGGGTAACTACAGTTATCAATACTTCATAGTAATTTTAAAAAGAGCTAGAAAAGGCCAGGTGTGGTGGCTCACGCCTGTAATCCCAGCACTTTGGGAGGCCAAGGCAGGCGAATCACGAGGTCAGGAGTTCAAGACCAGCCTGACCAACATGGTGAAACCCCATCTCTACTAAAAATACAAAAATCAGCTGGGCATGGTGACAGACACCTGTAATCCCTGGTACTTGGGAGGCTGAGGCAGGAGAATCACTTGAACCCGGAAGGCAGAGGTTGTAGTAAGCCAAGACCACGCCACCGCACTCTAGCCTGGGAGACAGAGGGAGACTCTGTCTCAAAAAAGAAAAAAAAAGGAGGGCCAGGCATGATGGTTCATGGCTGCAATCTAGCACTTTGGGAGGCTGAGGCAGGCAGATCACCTGAGGTCAGGAGTTTGAGACCAGCCTGGCCAATAGGGTGAAACCCTGTCTCTACTACAAATACAAAAATTAGCCGGGCGTGGTGGCACATGCCTGTAGTCCCAGGTAATTGAGAGGCTGAGGCAGAAGAATCGCTTGAACCTGGAAGGTGGAGTATGCAGTGAGCCGAGATCACGCCATGGCACTCCAGCCTGAGTAACAGAGCAAGACTTTGTCTTTTTCTTAAAAAAAAAAAAAAAAAAAAAAGAGAGAGAGCTAGAAGATTTGGAACATTTGAAACAAAATGAAATAAGTAAAATTTGAAGTAAAATGAAGTGTTTGCGGTAATGGATATCCAAATCATGCGGATTTAATCATTATACATAGTATGCATGCATCAAAAGATCACATATATCCTATCAATATGTATAATTATGTATCACTTTTTTTTTTTAGACAGAGTCTCACTCTGTCACCCAGGCTGGAGTGTAATGGCGTCATCTTGGCTTACTGCCACCTCTGCCTCCCAGGTTCAAGCAATTCTCCTGCCTCAGCCTTGTGAGTAGCTATGATTACCTGCCTCGCAAGTAGCTGTGACCACCATACCCGGCTAATTTTTGTATTTTTAGTAGAGACGGGGTTTCGCCATGTTGGCCAGATTGGTCTCAAACTCCTAACCTCAGATGATCTGCCCACCTTGACCTCCCAAAGTGCTGGGATTATAGGCATTGAGCCACTGTGCCTGGCCAATTAGAAACAATTTTTAATTATTATTCTTTTTTTTTTTTTTTTGAGACAGAGTTTCACTCTTGTTACCCAGGCTGGAGTGCAATGGCGCAATCTCGGCTCACCGCAACCTCCGCCTCCTAGATTCAGGCAATTCTCCTGCCTCAGCCTCCTGAGTAGCTGGGATTACAGGCACACGCCACCATGCCCAGCTAATTTTTTGTATTTTTAGTAGAGACGGGGTTTCACCATGTTGGCCAGGCTGGTCTCGAACTCTTGACCTTGTGATCCACCCGCCTCGGCCTCCCAAAGTGCTGGGATTACAGGCGTGAGCCACCGTGCCCGGCCTTAATTATTATTCTTTTTTACAGATGGGGGTCTCACTATGTTGCCCAGGCTGGTATCAAACTCCTGGGCTCAAGTGATCCTCATGCCTCAGCCTCTCAAAGCGTTAAGATTACAAGCGTGAGCCACTGCACCTGACCATGTATCTATTTTTTTTTCAATGCATTAAAAAAAATCCTAAGAGGCAGGTGATGGTGGCTCAAACCTATAACCCTGAGATTATACTTAGGAGGCTGAGACAGGAGGGTCACTTGAGCACAGGAGGTTGAGCCCACAGTGAGATGTGGTCATGTCACTCCACTCCAGACTGGGTGACAGAGAAAACGCCTTTGAAATGGTTTTCGATGAGACTACTGTTAAAGACTAATTTAAAGATCCTTAAAAGCCATTTCCATTTCAATTTCTTAGAAATTATAAAAAAAAAAAAAAAAAAAAAGTCCTAAAAGCACCCACTATAGCGTTGTTTATTATTGTTACTATTATCTTGAGACAGAGTCTCACTCTATTGCCCAGGCTGGAATGCAGTGGCATGATCATGACTCATTGCAACCTTGACCTCCTGGACTCAAATGATCCTCCCACCACAGCCTCCTGAGTAGTTAGGACCACAGGTATGCACCACAATGCCCTGCTAATTTTTAATTTTTTTTTGTAGATATGGAGTCCCATTATGTGGACAAGGTTGATCTCAAACTCCTGGGCTCAAGTGATCCACCTGCCTTGGCCTCCCAAAGTGCTGGGATTACAGGCGTGTGCTACCATGCCTGGACAATAAGTTATTACTGATTAATGACAGTTTCTATTTTAAGAAAGCTACCCTACTAAATCGCCTGGGCATGGTAACTCACACCTGTAACACTAGCACTTTGGGAAGCCGAGGCAGGCAGATCATCTGAGGTCGAGAGTTCGAGACCAGCCTCACCAACATGGTGAGACTCTGTCTCTCTTTTTTTTTTTTTTCTTTTTGAGACAGAGTCTTGCTCTGTTGCCCAGGCTGGAGTGTGATGGCGCAATTTTGGCTAACTGCAACCTCTGCCTCAAGTTCAAGAGATTCTCCCTGCCTCAGCCTCCTGAGTAGCTGGGATTATAGGTGCCCCCACCATGCCCGGCTAATTTTTGTATTTTTGGTAAAGATGAAGTTTCATCATTTTGGCCAAGCTGGTCTCAAATTCCTGACCTCAGGTGATCCGCCTGCATTGGCCTCCCAGAGTGCTGGGATTACAGGCGTGAGCCACCGTGCCCAGCCTGTCTCTGTTAAAAATACACAAATTAGTCAGGTGTGGTGGCTCATGCCTGTAATCCCAGACTTCGGGAGTCTGAGGTGGATGGATCACAAGGTCAGGAGTTTAAGACCAGCCTGGCCAAAACAGTGAAACCCCATCTCTACTAAAACAAAAAATTAGCCAGGCGTGGTGGCGGGTGCCTGTAATTCCAGCTACTCGGGAGGCTGAGGCAGGAGAATTGCTTGAGTCTGGGAGGTGGAGGTTGCAGTGAGCCGAGATCGCGTCATTACACTCCAGCCTGGGCAACCAGAGCGAAACTCCGTCTCAAAAATATAAAAAATAAATAAATATCCCAAGACAAACAAAGTAGACAAAATATAATAACTCATAAGACTAAAAATTAGGAAATATGTTAATTTTTTTTTTCTTTTTGAGACATAGTTTTGCTCGTCACACAGGCTGGAGTGCAGTGGTGTGATCTCAGCTCACTGCAACCTCTGCCTCCCGGGTTCAAATGATTCTCCTGCCTCGGCCTCCCGAGTAGCTGGGATTATGGGCATGTACCACCATGCCCAGCTAACTTTTGCATTTTTAGTAGAGACACAGTTTTGCCATGTTGGCCAGGCTGGTCCTAAACTCCTGACCTCAGGCGATCTGCCCACCTTAGCCTCCCAAAGTTCAGGGATTACAGGCATGAGTCATTGCTCCCGATCTAGTTTTTTGTTTTTTTAATTGAAATAGAGTGTTGCTCTGTCACCCAGGCTGGAGTGCAGTGGCAGAATCATGGCTCACAGCAGTCTCAAACTCCCGTGCGCAAACAATCCTACTTCAGCTCCCAAGTAGCTGGGACTATGGTCATGTGCCAATGTACCATCATGTCTAGCTACTTTTTTTTGTAGAATCAGGGTCTCGCTATGTTGCTCATAATTTGGTTTCTTATTCTTGGCTTTGCTGCTAATAGGCTGTGTATTTAAGGGCCAGTCACTTAACTACTCCCTTTCAGTAAGATAAGAAAACTTTCTAACTCTATGATTCCAAATGCTTAGGTCCACACTCAATGAGGCTGCCAACCTAATGACTATTCTTTCCTACTGTGTACCAGAAACTGTGCTAGGCTGGGGAACAGAATAGTGAGTAACTGAAGCAGTCCCTACTTTACTCGTATTTATATTCTGAAGAGAGAGGCAGACATTAACCTCTACAATTAATTATGTAACTATAGCTGTGGTATGTCTGTTTTCTTTCTTTCTTTCTTTTGTTGCATCTCAGATGACACAACCCAATGTATTGTTTGTTTTTTGAGACAGGGTCTCACTCTGTCACCTAGGCCGAAGTGCAATGCCACAATCATGGCTCACTGTAGCCTTGAACTCCTGGGCTCAAGTAATCCTCCAGCCCCAGCCTACAGAGTAGCTACGACTACAAGTGCACACACCACTCTGTCTGGTTATTGGCTATATTTTTTTGGTAGAGATGGGTCTCCCTATGTTGATCAGGCTGGTCTCGAACTTCTGAGCTCAAGCGATCCTCCCGCCTCAGTCTCCCAAAGTGCTGAGATTACAGGTGTGAACCACCATGCCTGGCTTATTTAAATGTTTTTTTTTTTCATAGATTACAATTTCATCATTTTTTTCTACGTAGCTGTTCCACATAAGCAAATTTGTCCTTTTGAGAAAAAGGGGAGGAAAAAAAATCCTTGAAACTTTTCCCCTCTAGTCCAGCATCTGATTATTTAAAAACATATCTCATGTAAAATGGAAAAGATAAAAATAAAAAAGTATGTAGTGACACTCCTCCTGCCACTGCCAAGTGTGTCTCTTGGACCAAAAAGGAGGAAGGAAGAGTTTCGGTTGCAGAAAGAGCTCTCATCTGTCTTATATGCTGTAAAGCATTGGGCGCCAAGAGAGTACACCTGACTGATCCTGGGGAGCCAGGAAAAGATTCTTTTGAAGAAGACATATTCCAGCTGTGGTGGTCTAACCACCTTCCCAGTACCCTCCTCTGAACAATGAGTGCTGTAATCTGCGGCATCCTTCTGGCCCTGATCTTTACCACTTTAGGAGATAATCCATATTGGCCATCTCAGAGATCACTCTCATTGTCCACTCTCTTCATAGGCCTTTTTATTTTTTATTTTTTTGAGATGGAGTTTCGCTCTTATTGCCCAGGCTGGAGTGCAGTGGTGCGATCTCAGTTCACTGCAACCTCCACCTCCCAGGTTCAAGCGATTCTCCTGATTCAGCCTCCTGAGTAGCTGGAATTACAGGCATCTGTCACCACATTCAGCTAAAGGTTCTTGCATTTTTAGTAGAGAAGGGATTTCACCATGTTGGCTAGGCTTGTCTCGAACTCCTGACCTCAGGTGATCCACTCACCTTGGCTTCCCGAAGTGCTGGGATTATAGGCGTGAGTCACTGCACCTGGCCTACATACTAATTTAATCCTCACATAACTCCATGAGGTAGATATTGTTATTCTCACTTTACAGAGGAGAAAACAGGCTCATCAAAGGTAAAGAACTTGCCAAAGTCAAACAGCTATTTCAGTGGCAGAGCCAGGATTTGAATGCATGTAGCCGGTTCCTGAGTCTATGCTGGATCTATCCCTGTATTTGACTTAGCTAGAGCAGATTCCTTACAACTAAACAAGCCAGATCACAACATCTCTATTAAACCTTTCATAGGACTAAGTCTCATCCTCCCGAGTAGAACAGAAGTTCATTAAGGGCAGGAGCCATTTCTAGGTGGTACTTGGGTATTACATAGAATGAGTTATATACAGCCTTACACTGAGATGGGTGCCTGAATGAAAACAGCAGTATTTTATCTGTGCAGCTCTGAATCTATAACACATAGAAAATGACTTCTGTTGCATAGTGAGCATGTAGGGTAACAGTCTGCAGTTGCTTTCTTTCATTCACTAGAGCTTCTATTACTAAGCATGTCATATATCCTCACATTTTACATACATTAAAATTGTATAAAATCTTTGGTTGGGCCTGGCATGGTGGTTCATGCCTGTAATCCCAGCACTTTGGGAGACCAAGGCGGGTGGATTACCTGACATCAGGAGTTTGAGACTAGCCCTGTCTCTACTAAAAATACAAAAATTAGCCGGGTGTGGTGGCATGCGCCTGTAGTCCTAGCTACTCGGGAAGCTGAGGCAGGAGAATTGCTTGAACCTGGGAGGCAGAGGTTGCAGTGAGCTGAGATTGTGCCACTGCACACCAGCTTGGGGGAGGGAGTGAGACTCTATCTCAAAAAAAAAAAATCTTTGGTTGATGGAGAGGCTCTGGAAGGTACCATGAAAGTGTTGGACTCAATTATTGAAGGATGGGGCTCTGGGATAACAGACAAAGCCCCTCAGGTGGGTTGAAGCAGTCAGAGAGATGTCACCTGGCATTGTGCCCTGCGTTGTTTACAATTTGTAATTATACTTACTGCTTTGCTCAGATATGAAGAGCCAACAGTGATGTTAGGGCAAACACTCTTGGTAGATGTCTCATCACACTGCATACAATGCAAGGGACTGGTCCCACACCGAGGCTGGCCCTAAGCAGCGTGTCCTCCGTGACACTGTGCTCAGCCTCTCTGACACTGCACTCGCCTCACCAGGGAGCTGCCTGTTGTTTGTTACTGTTCCCCTCACAGTTCCAGGTATGTTTCTGAGTATATACGAGGTCACCAAATGCTCATTGATTTAATGATTAAATGCCAGACAGAGCAAGGCAGAGCTAGTTGGTTTTTTTTTTGAGACGGAGTTTCACTCTTGTTACCCAGGCTGGAGTGCAATGGCGCGATCTCGGCTCACCGCAACCTTCGCCTCCTGGGTTCAGGCAATTCTCCTGCCTCAACCTCCTCAGTAGCTGGGATTACAGGCACACGCCACCATGCCCAGCTAATTTTTTGTATTTTTAGTAGAGACAGGGTTTCACCATGTTGACCAGGATGGTCTCGATCTCTTGACCTCGTGATCCACCCGCCTCTGCCTCCCAAAGTGCTGGGATTACAGGCTTGAGCCACCGTGCCCAGCGTAGGGTTTGTTGAAGAAAAGCATTTCAGAAGAAGCTGAGGATCAAGGGCTGGAAGGAGAAGAGACACAAAGCTGGTGGCCTGAGGCCGGCAAGGGGAAGGGCACGAGCTGTCCCCTCAGACTCTGCTCCTCTCTCCTCTTAAATCCCCCTTTAATTATTTCAAGTGTATTAGTTTCCCCAGCTTCAAAAGCTTCCTGATGGCGCTGGCTAAGGCCTCAGCATCTCCCCAGCACATGTTGTACACTGTTGCTGAACAGTTACTGGGCACAGCACCCTGGTCCTTCCACCTACACCATGGACTCTGCTCCCTAGAACTGACCAGGGGAGAACCAGGCACACACCAGCCTTGAGCTCTTGCTTCTTTGTTCCGCTGACGCTTGAGGGGCTACCTGGACTCCTTCCACAGATACTACCTGGAGAAAAAACTAGGGGCAAATGTGAGTCTGCTCACTGCGTTGTCTGGGGCCCAGCATCAACTTTTTCTTTTCCTTTCCCTGAAACCAAAAAGCCATTTTAGTGTGGTAGTAGGACAGACTGAGATTAGATTAGAAACAAAGGGTTTGATTATTTCCCAAGATAAATGCAAAAGAGCTTATGCATAAACCATTTCCAGCAGTCCGTCCAGGAGGCTGTGACACTAACGGAAGCTCAGAGCCTAGGGGGCACAAGACAAATCTGTGGGGCAAGGAAAAAGAAAGAAGGAGAAAACCTCCATGAGTCCCTAACAGCACGTAGAAATCCAGAAATGCAGGAGAGGCCTGTAGTCATGGTGGAATCCAGGACGAAAGAGGTAGACGACAGAATGAGTGAAAGGAGACAAGCGCAGGAGGCTTGGCGTCACATTTCTTGGAAGTGGCCTGGAGCTGGCAGATTATAACTCTGGCTGCCAGCCCTCATTTCACTAACAACAGCTCCTCTAACAATATGCCCCTTCCCTTTGTACTCAGCTCCAAAGGGGGAAAATAATTCCTACAGTGTTGGCTTTGCACGTGGATGAAACCCCTTGAGGGGTAAAGTTTTATTTATTTACTATTTTTATTTTTTTCTTGAGACGGAGTCTCCGTTGCCAGGCTGGAGTGTAGTGGCGTGACCTCAGCTCACTGCAACCTCGCCATCCCAGGTTCAAGTGATTCTCCTGCCTCAGCCTCCAGAGTAGCTGGGACTATAGGTGCACCCTACCACGCCCAGCTAATTTTTGTATTTTTTAGTTAGAGATGGAGTTTCACCATGTTGGCCAGGATGGTCTCAATCTCTTGACCTTGTGATCCACCCACCATGGCCTCCCAAATTGCTAGGATTACAGGCATGAACCATGATGCCTGGCCTTTTTTTTTTTTTGAGATGGAGTTTCGCTCTTGTCACCCAGGCTAAAGTGCAATGGCTCAATCTTGGCTCACTGCAACCTCTGTCTCCCAGGTTCAAGCAATGCTCCTGCCTCAGCTTCCCGAGGAGCTGGGACTACAGGTATGCACCACCACACCCGGCTAATTTTTGTAATTTTAGTAGAGAAGAGGTTTTGCCATGTTGGCCAGGCTCGTCTTGAACTCCTTACCGCAGGTAATCTGCCTGCCTCAGCCTCCCAAAGTGCTGGGATTACATAGCCAGCATCTTTATTAAGTGCCTGTCAAAGAATGTTCCTCATTTATAAGTACCCTGGCTCTACCTTCTCGGTGCTCAGACACCAACACAGAGAGAAGAGAATTAACATCCTGAGGAGTCCCATACACTAAAATATAAAGGGTAAGCTTGTGAGGAAACTGCAGGGGAAGAGGTAGGTTAGGGAACTGTATCCCCACTTTTCTGCTGACCGATGAGTCTTAAAATTCTTGAATTTCAGTGCTGAAAAGGTCCATTAAACATTTCAGGAGATTCTAGGGGGCTTCCAGAATGGTAGAAGAACTGGAACATAAAGCCTGGGGAAGGGATGGAAGTCCTTGGGAAAGAAGCACTAAGCAGCCCAGTGGAAACAAGGAAGGACTGGTGTCTCCTGTGCTTCGAGCCTAGCAATGATTATTCATTTAGATATATCCCGGCAGGTCCTGCTGCTGCAGCCAGTGCCATTCCCAGACCCAGGCAAGGTGCCATACCACCCCTGACAGGAAACAGGACCAGGAGGTGGGGCTTCCCTGGGTGCCTGGTGTCAGGGGGAATCCAGGGTGTTCAGAGGATGAGGCACAGTCAGCTGGCTGTGAGGCTGGGGGGAGGAGAAGACCTCTCTGGTCCGGGAGAGACCCCTCCTTTCCTAGCTCCCCGTACTTCCAAAAAGGCAGGCTTCCTCCTATTACTAACCATATCAGGACTATACAGAGAAACCTATGATAGAGAAAAACAGATGGGGGAAGGGGGAGAAGAGAACTTCAGAGGACACTAGGGAAAGAGAATGGGAACTTGTGGTCTAAAGAGCGAAGCAACTCTGGCCAACATGGTGAAAATTGTCTCTATTACAAATACAAAAAGTAGCCAGGCATGGTAGCACATGCTTGTAATCCCAGCTACTCAGGAGGTTGAGGCATGAGAATCACCTGAGCCTAGGAGACAGAGGTTGCAGTGAGCTGAGACCACGCCATTGCACTCTGGCCTGGGTGACAGAGCAAGGCCTTGTCTTAAAAAAAAATTTTTTTAATTAAAAAATAAAGAGGAAACCAACAAGAGCTGGCAGAATAAAGTCCCAAGCCAAATAACTCACTTGCCTTGGAAAAGCAGGACTGCCAGGGCCTCGGGGCCTCTGTTTATGGGGTATCAGTTCAGAGGAGAGTGAGCCTGAGCTGGCCTGGGAGGCCCGCCCTCCCTCCCAGATGAAAACAATAGGCCTGTTTTCCTGAGCTCTTCCTGTAATCCAGAAGGCCCACACAGAGAGGAAGAGGGGGGCAAAGGCAGTCGCTATACCCAGTGGGGGAGGAGGTATTTAGCCTCCCATAAATTTATTAGCTCCCTTAAAGACACCCCAAAACACCAACAATCTGAGTGTTAAAATAGTGACTGCTATGCAAGTGGAGCTTTAACACCTATCCCTTAGCCCCAGTACCACCAGATTACTAACCCTAAACCCCATCTGTAGGAGATATTCTGAAGCCACTGCTAGGGAGGGGAGGGGATAAGGGCCTGAGAGACAAGGGGCGGTTGGGGTTTCCCCAACAATTCAAGTCCCACAAGGATATAGTACTGGCAGAGATTTGGAAGGAGGAGCAAGTATTCTGACAGAAGGGTGGTGTCTTAGACATTCTTCAATTAGATATGAGTAACTAAAGGATGTGTGTGTGTGCATGCACAAGAAAAAACACAGAAGAGTATTCGTGTGTAAGAAAGAACATCTTGGCTGGGCACAGTGGCTCATGCCTGTAATCTCAGTACTTTGGGAGGCCAGGGCAGGCAGATTGCCTCAACTAAGGAGCTCGAGATCACCCTGGGCAACATGGTGAAACTCCGTCTCTACTAAAATTTTAAAAAATTAGCTGGGCATGGTCGTGCGTGCCTGTAGTTCCAGCTACTCAGGAAGCTGAGGCACGAGAATCACTTGAGCCTCGGAGCCTAGTGGTGGCTGACCCCACTGTCCACTCCCTGAATGACACCCCTGAGTGGCCTGGCTGCTGGCTTTGCCATCATCATCATGGGGGACACTGGCATGTGGGGCATTGGCCAGCAGCCCTATTTGTGGGCATGGTACTGATCCTCATCTTTGCCAAGGTGCTCATCCTCTCCACAAATCAGCCCCTCTCAAAACCCACCAGTCACAGAATATGATGTAAAGCCCACCCCTCCTCATTCCGGAATAAACAGCCTGACACACATGTGCCGGGCAGCTTCCCTCTCAGTAGTCGGTCTTGTAAGTGTATGGTGTCCCTGCGCTAGTCGTTTGTTGGCCAGGCCTTGTCCCCTCCCACCCCATGCTGTGGACGTCTGGGCCTACTCATCACCCATCCAGGTCCCTGAACAGTGAGGACTCAGGCCCTTGGACACCCCACCTGTCTCCACTGAATGCTCTATGTATAAGGATGAATTGGAGTTGTCATTTCCTCTTCACTGGATATTTATAAAGATTTGACCTGTCCATACCCCTGTGGAGTAGCCCTATTGCCCAACTATCTACTAACCTTCAGGGAGAGTGTCACGGCATGCAGGTTCCCACTGCTGAGCCTCCTTGGATGGAACAACCCTCTCCAGCCCAGGCTGCCAGGTCCTGTGCCTGAGCTGTGGCTCATAAGGTTCTCAGATGTTGGGGAGTGGTAGGGGATGAGAGTGTGCGTATGTAAGAGAGAGAAAATGGGAGTGGTTGTGTGAGCTGGGGACAGGGAAGTGGCAGGAAAAGTCTGATAAGATCACCTCCTCCTTCCTATCCAAGCAGAGATACCAGACACAGCCCCCCAAGGACCCAAAGAGTAAGCAGAGGGCCAGATCCTGCCTTTCTCAATGGGAGGTGGCCCTCCCAGGCCTGAAGAAGTCTCCATTTACCCCAGAGCCAACTAGGAAGCAGGTGTAGGTAGCATCATCCTCACTTATCCCTAAGGTGCTTGGGGTGAATGGCAGACCCAAAGTCAAAGCATGAGACAGATGAAATGTTCCTATGGCAAGAGAAGAAGAAGAAGGGATCACCAGCACCTCTTCACTGAGCCAATGAAAGGAAGAGAGAAGGCAGGCAGTGGTGCAATCTAGGCTCACTGCAATCTCCGTCTCCTGGGTTCAAGCAATTCTCCTGCTTCAGCCTCCCAAGTAGCTAAGACTACAGGCATGTGTCACCACGCCCAGCTAATTTTTTTCTATTTTTAGTTGAGATGGGGTTTCATCATGTTGGCCAGGATGGTCTTGATCTCCTGACATGATCCGACCGCTTCAGCCTCCCAAAGTGCTGGGATTACAGGCATGAGCCACCACGCTCAGACCCTCATCAATAATTTTTTACTGTCCGTGACATACCATCATCGACTTTTTTTTTTTTTTTTTTTGGATTGCAGCCATTTATTGAAATTGGAGACATTTTTTAATCTTCTTGAGACTCCATATCAGTCTGTTTACAAAGTCCACTGGGAGGCCAAGGATCATTTGAGCCCAGGAGCTTGAGACTGTGGTGAGCCTCAAAGGGCCACCACACTACAGCCTGGGTGAGGAAAGACCCTGTCTTTCACGGTCCAAACTGCATGCTTGCTTGCTGTGGTCATTAAAAACTCTAGTTTTTAGGTTAGCAGATCTGCCTGTTACAAAATGAATAATTCCATTTAAAAGAGATCTGCCTGCATTTCTTCAAGCATGAATTCCGAGTCCTTTAAAAGGTCTCCAACATCTGCACCCAAGCAAGCCATCCATGGATAAAAACATTACCAGCAGAACCCATAAAGCTGGTCCAGGCAAGTTGGACTCCACCATTTCAACTTCCAGCTTTCTGTGTAATGCCTGTGTGCCAACAGCTTGAGTTAGGCTTGCTCTTTAGGACTTCAGCAGCTATTCTCATCCTTCCTTTGGGACACAACTATCCATAAGGTGCTATCGAGAGCCACATTGCATCCGCACCTAGCTCCATATCTGATGAGAGCGGCCTCCTACCTTGAAAGCCATCGACTTTTTTTTTTTTTTTGAGACAGAGTCTTGCTTGTGTCACCCAGACTGGTGTGCAATGATGCAATCTCGGCTCACTGCAACGTCTATCTCCCAGGTTCAAGTGATTTTCCTGCCTTAGTCTCCTGAGTAGCTGGGATTATAGGAACCCATCATCACATCTGGGTAATTTTTTTTACTTTTTAGTAGAGACGGAGTTTCACCATCTTGGTCAGGCTGGTCTCAAACTCCTGACCTCAGGTGATTCACCCACCTTGGCCTTTCAAAGTGCTGGGATTACAAGCATAAGCCACCACGCCTGGCCTATTTTTTTTTTTTTTTTTTTTGAGACAGAAGTGTGGTGGCACAATCTCAGCTCACTGCCACCTCCCCCTGTAGGTTCAAGTGATTCTCCTGCCTCAGCCTCCTAAGTACAATAATAGCTGGAACTATAGACATGTGTCATCATGCCCAGCTAATTTTTTGTATTTTTAGTAGAGACGGGATTTCACCATGTTGGCCAGGCTGCTCTTGAACTCCTGACTTCAAGTGATCCAAATACCTCGGCCTCCCAAAAGGCTGGGATTATAGGCGGAAGCCACTGTGCCCAGCCTGGATTCTTTTTAATGATGACTTCAAAAAAATTCCCTTTCTCAGTTTGTGTTACTCTCTGAAACAGATTCCACTCTGCTAACCCTGCCTCTCATACTGTGAAACTTAAGCAGATCTTTTTATTCTGATTCCACAATGTGAAGTACTCATCCTCTGTTTATCGATGACTATCCGTGTTTTGAAGTGTTTTTATGGGAATGAAGCACAGAAGTGGAGGAAATCAGGTCAGTTCTAGAAGCAGAAGGAAGGCCAAGAAACCAGGAAAAATACTTATGTGATGGGAGGAGGGGTAGTTTATAAATCACTCATGGATCTCTAGGCCAGAGAGGGGTGTGAGACACACACATGCACACACACTGACTTGCAGGTACACGCAGAGGCAGAAACAAGTTAGGACATGACACATACATGAACACAGATACCATTCCCAGCAGAAACCAGTCAGAGCAGAGGGGCCCTGCCTGGAGCAAGGAGACTGGAACTAACTCCCTTCCTCCCACAGGCTGCTTTCCGTGCCTCCATGTCTAGGTTACCCACAGATCTGGCTGCCTCAGACAGGCCCTTGGGCTGGTAGCTGGACCCAGCCTGGAGGTCTTCACAGATGGAGGCCTATAGGAGGTGGCAGCTGCCACCTGGAGGGGGCTGCATAAGAGTGGGCAGTGCAGAGGAGAGAAAGCCAGGTGGTGGGGGAGGGAGGGAGGGAATAGAGGGGACCAGATTCAAGCAGCCTTGCACTGGTTCTAAAATGGCCACAGAAAGGCAAGGGACAGATGGTCCCTTTCTGATGCTGAGCCGGGGAAGTGGGAAAAGGGAAAAGGAAAAAATAAATACCATCACAGTCAGAAATTTAAAAATAAACTGAAAAACCTAAAAAATAAACAGCTTGCTTCTGAGGTTCTGTCTACTTCCAGAACCTTCTAAGAGAAAACAGAACTGCAGGCCTGGGAGGGCCATCCAAGCCTCGGGTGTGAAGACGGCTGGACGTCATTCTAGCCACCCCCTGTCCCCAGCTGGAGGATCTTGCAAGGTCTTCTGGATAGCTGCAGTGGTATCTCACCTTTCCCTCCCCAGCACTTCTTCCAAAGTCTCACAGTAGGTAAGCAAGGCCATGGCTTTTCAAACGTGACACGATGTCAGAGCAGTTTGAATCTGTCTCCTTCCCAAGAGTCAGTTCCCGTCCGAGATGGGCAGAATCAAGTTGATCCTCTCACAGTTGCTGCCCCTCCTGCCACCACCCGACTGCCCAGACTTGACAGTCCACAGGGCGCTTTCACAGTCATGACTGCACTGCACTGAAACCTGGAGGGAAGCTGGGCAGGAATGATTACCCCATCGCACAGACGAGAAAGCCAGGGCTCTAACAAGTGAAATGTTTGTCAAGGTGAAGCAAGAGTTCAAGGCTGTGCAGCCTTCTGATGGCACCACCAACACACTGCCCCCAACCTGCACCCCAGGCTTTCTCCAGTAGATTCCACCTCCCTCTGTGAGCCAAACAGGTTCTTCCTCAGGCTCACATATGACTGCTGTACAGCTGAATATTCCAGGTATGGTTTACCTGGAGCCTTGCCAATTCTCATGTTGGCGCCTTTTGGTTCTTGCTGGTGTAGGGATGAGGCAGAGGGCCAGGAGTACTGCACTAACTAGCGGCTTTCTCTCTGTTCTTTCTCACTCCTGGGTCTCTCTGTACATGCTGTTCACTCTTGCAAGCTCATCACTTTCCTCCTCTTTACCTGGATGCCTCATGCCCATGCCTCCCAACCTCAACTCAGACAATGTCACCTCCAGGAAGAGCCCCTGACGAGCCTCTCTTCCCACAATACCCTGTCCTGACCCTTTCATGACACCAATTCCTTTTTTGTGATTGATTCTCTTGTTGTCTGTCTTCTCTGCTAGACTAAGTTCTTGGAGGTCAGGGCTGCCCTCAATACCTGTCTGCAGAATGAATGAATACAGAAATAAAAGAAAGCTGGTATTATCTTAAAAAAAAAAAAATCCCTCTTTCCTTAATGCAGTAGTTTCTAACACTAGTTTTGGATTATCTCCATCCTTCCAAAATAATGTTTGAATATTCACTTAAGTGGAATGTATAAGAGCAGCAACTAAAAGTGAATATTCTTTTTGTCATATGAATCAGCACCTCATAATTTATATGCTTGGTAAATATGTTTTACCAGAGAGTGGACTTTCTTTTTTCTCTCTTTTTTTTTTTGAGATGCAGTTTTGCTTTTATTGCCCATGCTGGAATGCAGTGGTGCAACCTTGGCTCACCACAACCTCCGCCTCCCAGGTTCATGCAATTCTCCTGTCTCAGCCTCCCAAGTAGCTGGGATTATAGGCATGCACCACCATGCCCAGCTAATTTTGTATTTTTAGTAGAGACGGGGTTTATCCATGTTGGTCAGGCTGGTCTCAAACTCCTAACCTCAAGTGATCTGCCCGCCTCGGCCTCCCAAAGTGCTGGGATTACAGGCGTGAGCCACCACGCCTGGCTACAGTGGACTGTCTCAAGGCAGGGAATTCCTATATGGTGGGCAAAAACCAAACAGGAACACTAATAATGGCCCAAAGAGGTCAGGAGACAACAGGGTGCGAAAAGATGAAGGAAAGGCTTCCCAGAAGAGAAAAGAGCTCAGCACAGTGGACGGGAGAAGGAAACGGGCAGAGGCTGGGCTGCGTGAGAAAGACCAAAGAAGTCCCCAATGCAGGGGGCTGACAGTGAGCAGGAAGGCTGTAAGATGGGTAACTCAGGGGCAGGCTTTCTTAGCTGAGACCGACAACAAGACAGGAATGTGGTGAGATGAAATGATAGGGAATGCTTAGTGTTTACTGCACTAAGAATCAGAAGGCCTGGGCACTGGTTCTGACTCTTCTGTATAATTTAGGCAAATCTGCAAGCCTCTTTTCCTTATCTACCCAGGCCCAGTTCAAAAGAATTCACCAATGTAAAAACATTTTAAAATCCATAAAGTGCTACAAGTTTGCATAGAGTCATTATGAAGAAATTAGCTCCCACAGAGCAAGGCAAAACTGTGGTAAAAAGTGATTTACTAAGACTGGGATTTGGCGTTACTGGGATTTGGGGTGAAGAGCGGCAGCTCAGGAGAAGAAACAAGATAAAAAGTAGAATTGAGAGGAAGGCAGGTGAGAGAGAAGGGAGGAAAAACAGACCTGTGGCCTTAGAGGCAGACTGATAGGGGCAGAGAGCAAGGGCAGTCCCTGGGAAGCAGACACCAGAGAGAGCAAGGAAGGACACAGCATGGCAGTGGGAGGGGGCAGAAAGGAGATGCCCGGCCCGTTCAGGCTAGCAGATACCAAGCTAACGGAGGAAGACAACACTAGTAATCAGGGCTTGGATAATAATAAGGCTTCTTGCTGCTGGTTTTCAATTGCAGCACAAACAAATCATTATATCTCATTGCCAGCCTCCTACTGTGGGAGTCAGGTGTCCACAAATCCAAGGGAAGAGACTAGGGAAGCTTCATGACCAAGAAAACTTGTGACCTGTGCCCATATGGTTTTGAATTCCAGAAGACCAATGAGAGGCCATGAGAGAAAACTTAGGAAGGAAAGCTCTGAAAGACAAGGGGACAGGAAAAGAGACCCTGGGAGGAGGGGAAGAGGGTGTGAAGCTGAGTCAGCTGGAGGAAGAACAGGTAGCGGGTGGGGCCAGCGGGAAGGGGATGAAGGACTGTCTGAATCACACTCTTAGAAAGGGAGAACAGGGTTACTCTCCAAAGGGTGGAGACCACATATTCTCTAGCCCCACCAAGGACCAACCCAGAATAAATTACAGCTGAAGAGATGTAGGTGAGACAGAAGGGGAACTTCCTGACCAGCAGGATGGAGCAAACATGTTCACTCGACTTTTCACCAGGCCTGTCTCTCCTCTTTATCCTAAGAAACCTTCCCAGACACCTTTCATGCCAACTCTATAGCCTGGTGAGCCAGCTCATGCATTCATTCAACAAATACTGACTGTGTGCTATGTACAGGCATTGCTAGATACTAGAATGTGGCACTGAGCAAAACGGAAATTGTTTCTTCCTTCATGGAGCTTATAGTCTAGTCAAGGAAGCAGATATTAAAGACATAATTACATGATACCTGTGACAACTCTGATGAAAAAGGACAGAATGCTACCAGAAAGATTCAAGGAGGCTGCAGTGAGCCACGCTTGCGCCACTGTACTCCAGCCTGGATGACAGAGAGAGAGAGAGACATTGCCTCAAAAAAAAAAA
>NW_016107538.1:515501-516907 GCF_001604975.1 Cebus imitator
AGTAGAGACGGGGTGTCACCATGTTGACCAGGATGGTCTTGATCTCTTGACCTCGTGATCCACCCGCCTCGGCCTCCCAAAGTGCTGGGATTACAGGCTTGAGCCACCGCGCCCAGCCACTTGTTACTTTTATTAGCGATGGTGATGAGAACAACATCCAGGCAGACTGTAGGATAACACCTAAGGATGTCACTGTTTCTAGGAGTTATCAATTGGAACATTCCTTCATTCAAACTTTGAGCATTTGGGTGGGGCAGACTGAGACTCAGTCCAAGGAAAACAGTCGACTGCCATTCAGAACTGAATCTGTCTAAGACAAAAGTAGGCTTTAGACTGCAGTAAGAGGAACTGTGGTGAGAAGGGCCACTCGGTATTGGGCAGTTCCTGGAAGGTATTATTAAATACATGTAACCTCCTCTAAGGTTGTACACAGAGACAGAGAAAAAAGACCTCATGAGTCCTCAAGCCTTCCCTCAATCCTTGCAATCTGACACTATTGTGAGGAAATGCAGAGGTCTCTTGCGCTACAGGCTTTTTCTTGGTAATAAGGGCACAATCCGCAATAGTATACCCTAAAGATAGCACCCCAGCCTACCAGCCTGAGGCCCCTGTGGCTTGTATTTGACCTCTAAGACAGGGGGCTCTCCTGCCCTCCTCTCTTCCTGGGTCACTGGAAGAACAAGCATGTCTCTCCCTCCCTTTTTCCTCTTTCCCCATTAAGGTCAACGAAAAACTGTAAACAGCGAGGATGAGGGTAAGTGAGAAGGCCAGGGAGGCCACCACATTGGTCATCTCTGTTCTAAAATATCCAACTCAGCCAGGTGTGGTGGCTCACACCTGCAATCTCAGCACTTTGGGAGGCCGAGGCAGGTGGATCACTTGAGGTCAGGAGTTTGAGACCAGCCTAGCCATCATGGTGAAACTCTTGTCTCTACTAAAAATACAAAAATTATCTGGGCATGGTGGCACTCGCCTGTAGTCCCAGCTATTATACTTAGGAGGCTGAGGCAGGAGAATCACTTGAACCTGGGGGTGGAGGCTGCAGTGAGCTGAGATCATGCCACTGCACTCTAGCCAGGGGGACAGAGTGACACTTTGTCTCAAAAAAGAAAAAAATCCGGCTGGATGCAGTGGCCCATACTTGTAATCCTAGCACTTTGGGAGGCTCAGGTGGGTGGATCACCTGAGATGGGGAGTTCAAGACCAGCCTGACCAACACAGAGAAATTCCATCTCTACTAAAAATACACAATTAGCCAGGTGTGGTGGCAAATGCCTGTAATCCCAGCTACTTGGGAGGCAGAGGCAGGAAAATCACTTGAACCCAGGAGGCAGAGGTTTATGGTGAGCTGAGAGGGCGCCACTGCACTCTAGCCTGGGCAACAAAAGTGAAATTCCGTCTAAAAA
>NW_016107538.1:517007-519446 GCF_001604975.1 Cebus imitator
ATAAGCTTTGAATTTTTCTGTAATTTTTCTGTATTTCTAGTGAAAAAAAAAAAAAAAATCCAATTCAATTCCAGGTCATGATATGAACACCAGAGGAATACAGAGCCTGACCTGGCTCTCAACTGTCCAGGCCTGGAGGTCCAGGAGGGTTGACCTCCCCTTTAACACATGTACCCCTCACATACTAATGCAGAAATACTGTTAAATTCTATTATCTTCATCCCGTAAATAACCTTATTTCCAGCTTCCTCTAGCACCTACCCACCAGACCCCCAGGACGAGATGAAGTCAGAGGCTGAAAACAAGCAAGATGACAAACATGAGCACAGCAGAACAGAACGCGAGTCATGGCTGGGGGATGGCAAAGAACTGAATACGGAACAGAAACCCTTAACTTCTCTTGCTACTGCCCAATCCTCTTGTGATTCCAGGCAGCCATTTCATTTAAAATCCCTTTCAGAAGCCTGTCATCTTGCATTAGAGCTGGGAGGGGGTTGTGTTCTGGGTTGGCTGATGATACATGGACTTCTGAAACATGCACCTAGCCTGACTCAACAAATACTAAGTATCTGCTACATCAGACCCTCTGCTCAACTCTGCACACACAAAAGACGATGAGCTGCAGAATGGTGGTTGCCAGAGGCTGGAAGGTGGAGGGTTGAGAGAGTTAGTGTTTAATGGGTATAGAGTTTCATTTGGGGGAGATGATGAAGTTCTGGAGCTGGATGGCGGTTACGGTTGCACAACAATGAGAATGTACTTAATGCCACAGAACCACACACCTAAAAATAGTTATTATGGTAAGTCTTATATACTTAATCACATTAAAAACACACACAGCTGGGCATGGTGGCTTACGCCTATAATGCCAGCACTTTGGGAGGCTGAGGCGGGTGGATCATGAGGTCAAGAGATCGAGACCATCCTGGCCAACATGGTGAAACCCCGTCTCTACTAAAAACACAAAAATTAGCCGGGTGTGTTGGCGAACGCCTGTAGTCCCAGCTACTCGGGAGGCTGAGGCAGGAGAATCGCTTGAATTTGGGAGGTGGAGGTTGCAGTGAGCTAAGATCTCGCCACTGCACTCCAGCCTGGAGACAGAGTGAGACTCTGTCTCAAAAGAAAACAAATCTCTCTCTCTCTCTCTCTCTCACACACACACACACACACACACACACACACGCGTGCATATTTTTAAAGGGTAGGGGGAAATGAGACAGCCCTCCTCTCCTCTCTCTGAAGAACAGGCTTTCTTCCGAATTATTCAATTCTCTTTCCTTCACACCAAATATTCTGAATTCTTCTGCATGTCCTTCTCTTCCTGTCATCACAGTGATCTGCCCAGCAGTCCTACATTTAGAAATCTCTATGAGTTCTGGGTGCGAGCCCCATGGAGCTCTGTATTCCCAACATGTGCTCCCCAGTGCCAACCTACCAGCAGTTTAGCTTGGGCTGAAGCCACTTACTCTCCCCACCCCAAAAAGACCAAGGAATACGAATAAAAGCTGTCCCTTATTAAGACACAGATCTAGAGGACATGTGCTCCTAGAGGGCAGTAACTATCTCTCATTCTCCAACCCATGAAACAGGCCATATTCCAAAAGTCTCCAAAAACTTTACCAAGAAACATTATGGATAATGCTATAGTCCTCAGTAAGCCCACAAAACCTGTTTACCACAGGTCACAAAAATAGCACATATTTACAATTAAAACAGGCAGGCTGGGCGCGGTGGCTTACACCTGTAATCCCAGCACTTTGAGAGGCCAAGGCAGGTGGATCATCAGAGGTCAGGAGTTAGAGACCAGTCTGACCAGTATGGTGAAACCCCATGTCTACTAAAAATACAAAAATTAGCTGGGTATTGTGGTGCATGCTTGTAGTCCCACCTACTTGGGAGGCTGAGACAGGAAGATCCCTTAAACCTGGAGGTGGAGGTTGCAGTGAGCCAAGATCGTGCCACTGCACTCCAGCCTGGGCAACAGAGTGAGACTTCGTCTAAAAACAAAAACAAACCAAAAAAACAGGCAGAAGACAATACTAGTTGCACATAGTCTAGAGTGCCAGGGACACACTGCCCTCCTGTCCTCCCTCAGTGCCCACCCCCACATATGCCCTGCCACCTAGGAGCGGCCTCACTCCAACAGTATGGCAGCCCAGGTTTTGAAGTCAGACTTGAGGCTGAATGTGAGTTCTGCTACTTACTGGCTGTCCAGTCTCAGACAAGTTACTTAACTTCCACGTTAATTTCTGTAAGCTTTGGTTTCTTCCTTTTGCAAATGAGGATAATATCCTCCACCCCAAAGGGTTATTGAGAGGGACAATGAGATTACTGAAGGAAAGAACCTCCTGTATATTTTCTTTTTTTTTTTTGAGACGGAGTTTCACTCTTGTTCCCAGGCTGGAGTGCAATGGCGCGATCTCGGCTCACCGCAACCTC
>NW_016107538.1:519551-535081 GCF_001604975.1 Cebus imitator
CATGTTGACCAGGATGGTCTCGATCTCTTGACCTCGTGATCCACCCGCCTCGGCCTCCCAAAGTGCTGGGATTACAGGCCTGAGCCACCGCGCCCGGCCACCTTCCTGTATATTTTCATGACTGTTCTTGTTCCAACCCCAAACGCCCCCCTTCTGAAATGAATCTGCATCATAATATAAATGACTTGTATCAGAGTAATCTTTGTTCCAAATGGAAGACAGACAGAAAAAGAAAAGCTTACTAGAATCAACCAACTTCTTTTTGTTTTTGAGACAGAGTCTCATTCTGTCATCCAGGCTGGAGTGCAGTGATGCGATCTCAGCCTGGCCCACTGCAACCTCCGCCTCCTGGGTTCAAGTGATTCTCCTGCCTCAGCCTCCCAGGTAGGTGGAATTACAGGTACCTGCCACCATGCCCGGCTAACTTTTTGTATTTTTAGTAGAGACGGGGTTTCGCTATCTTGGCCAGGCTAGTCTCAAACTCCTGACCTCAAGTGATCTGCCTGCCTCGGCCTTCCAAAGTGCTGGAATTACAGGTGTGAGCCACCATGCCCGGCCCCAACCAACTTCTGATCCACATCCTGTCTGTTCCCGTTACCCTGCTCCGACACGTGGGGCTCGGGTAGTTCCCACTGTGAGGAATGACCTTGTTAAGGTTAGGCGGCCTCTCTCCAGCTCCTCCAAACCTTAGCTACACAAGGCCAGGAGCTCTCCTGACTCGGATTGGGAAACAGCGAGACATGGAACAGCTCGTCCCGCTCAGCTGTGCTGCTTCCCAGCTACTCACCCACCATCAAAGGGTACACTAGGGCAGGGCATCTTCTACTCTCTCTGGTCACCCCCTGACCCCTGAGATGTTGGTAATGACATTCACTCACCACACCTCTGCCTTCAAAAAGACAAGTGTGGAATGAAAAGACCCCAGAGAAGAAATGATGTGCTGGCCCCTCTCTCAGAGGCTGCACCTGACCATCTTTGCCTCACGCTGCTTAGGCTTCGGGCAGGCACACTGTACACTGGTTTTCTTGAAGACTCTTTACTGAGTCACTTAGAATTAAAGACTAAGTATTGCAAGCTTCAGCCACTTTCTTATAAATGTGCCTTGAAAGAAGGAGTGGGTGGGTGGTGAAAAGAGAACATGAAAATCTTCCTTACAGTCTGGCTGCGAGCCTACCCATTTTACCTCCAGAGGTATGCTGGCAGACAAATAAAAGCTGCTAGATATGTGCCATGCATAAGGGTAATTTGGAGCCCACATTCCTCTCTCTACCCAGAAAGAAGTACACAGGGACTTAGGAACTACTTCCTACTTCATAGAAGAAACATGTCCAGTCCTTCCCTGGGTCGCTCCTGTGTCTGTAACAAGTTCATGAGAGGTACTACTAGTGGCAATCGGGGTGGAAAAACAGTTCTTCGATGCATTGTCCCAGACTTTGCAGGATGGTTAATGTCCCTGATCCCCGTGTGCCAAATGCCATTAGTGCTCCCAAAACATCATGGCAATTAATCCTCCCTCCTCAACATTTCTGAACACCCCCTGGAGGCCAGCAGTGCCCTGGCTGAGAGTCACTGAGTGAGCACCTGTATCAATTTGCATCCCACGGTGCCCAGCATATACTAGGTACCCTGTACTGCTTGTAGATTGAATCTAGTAGGAAAGGACCAGTCACACACATACCCAGATCCACATCTCTTACCAAGTAACTTCTGAACCTCTACTGTGTGCTCAGCATTTTTTGTGCGTGTGTGAGATGGAGTCTTGCTCTGTCACCCAGGCTGGAGTGCAGTGGCGCAATCTCGGCTCACTGCAACCTCTGCCTCTCGGGTTCAAGAGTTTCTCCTGCCTCAGCCTCCTGAGTAGCTGGGATTATAGGCACGCACCACCACACCCAGCTAATTTTTGTATTTCTAGTAGAGACAGGGCTTTACCATGTTGGTCAGGCTGGTCTTGAACTCCTGAGCTTGTGATCCACCCACCTCGGCCTCCCAAAGTGCTGGGATTACAGGCGTGAGCCACTGCCTGGTTCCTGCTCAGCATTTTCACAGAGATCAAGAGGAAATATGAATCACAGTCTCTATATATAACAAGACCATAAGACATTATTCAATATAAGGCGATACATAAGCAAATGCTAAATCGTAAGGTCTGTGAGAAAGTAGATGACGTGAGCACTAAAGGCTGGCATAATCAGAGGAGGCTTTGTGGGGAAAAAACAGAAGTTGAGGTGGCTCTTGAAAGAGGTAGAATTTTCTTCATTCAGCCCTACTCATCCTCAATCTGTCCCTGCCAGGACCGCTATTCACGGAAAACTCCTCTAAACCTGTGGTTCCAGGAGCAATTCGGCAACCGGAACCCTTCAAATCTCATCCCCAGGTGGCTCCAGGAACAAGAGGGTGTGAGAAATTTCCCATTCTTTGTCAGAAGACCAGTGAATATCAGGGCTGCTTTCAGAATGCCTGTTCATCCCTAAGGCAAGGCGGAGGTGCCCAAGACAGAACCAAAAGGCATTTGGTGCTATGTATACATACTGAGTCACAGGCTCTAAGTGGTGAGGTTGCCAGTTGTAACTAGACACTACCCACTTCGCCTGTCCCCTGTGGCCCTGGAATTCTCCTGCTGTGGATGAACCTGAGGTCTCAGCTATCTTCTCTGTCAAAGGTCTTCTTGCCTCCTCTCTCGCCAACCATCAGCATTTTTCCTAGGCAGCTCGCCCCCATTTCCTCCATTCATGTCTCTCCAGCCGCCCAGACTCCTCCCACAGGCTGTGCCACCAAACTCTCCTCACAGTCCACCCCGCTGTCTTCTATGTTGCCATCTTCCTGACATTCAAGCGGCTCCCAGAGTCTGGCTCCTCCAGGAAGCCTAAGACTTGTGGCTTCCCCAACCGTGTTTCCTTTCAAACACGCAAAATCAGTAACACTCCCCCTCCACACCCCACTCATCCTTTACTTGTATACAACGTAAATCGAGAGTCTTGTCTATTTCTATACACTATCTATCTAATGTTAGAAAGAATCCCACTTCCCACAGCCCACAGGAGCTAAGCTGAGGGCTGGGCCTACTTGTTCTCATTTCTGTGAGACTTACCTACCTTCCAAACCCTAGGCACCACTTAGGCTAATAAGATCTAGGGATACACCTTCCTCTCATATACCCCACTTTGAGAAGCCACATCTAAGTCCAGAGACCCAGGACCCAGAGTCCCTCTCCCAGTAAGTAAAAATGAGGATTACATGAGTCATAAGATCTTTCCACATACATGCTCTTAACTTTTGAGACAAACAAATAAACCTTTTTTTCCCCTCCCACAGGAAGATTCAGAAAAAATCCTTTTGGAAGTAAGCCTGGAGCTTCCACCCCATCCTCAGGCTTCTGGCCCTTGATTGACCAAATGCTTCACCCTAAGAATGGCCCCCATTCCAGGGTCTCCCAGTTCTCTACACCACCAAACTCTACCTGCTACATCAACTGCATCTAATCTTTCTGCAGCAAAGCCAGTTTGGCTTTCTGATGTGATTTACGTCTCTCTCAATCAACCAAATATTTTTGTCTTATAAAAATTTTGTCTTATAAAAACAATTTTTTTTCTATGACACAGTCCTCAGGAGATCCTGAGAACAAATGCCCAAAACAACTACTGTTATATGCGCTCATGGCATGTTAAAGTTTTCTGCTACAGTCCTTATCATGGCTTGCAATTACACACACACACACACACACACACACACACACACACACACACACACACACTAATATATGATACTTGATTAATGTCTCTCCCTACTACTAGACTGTAGGAGAACCATCAGTCTTGTTCACCACTGTGTCCTCTGTGCCTAGTTCTAGATCTTTCCTCAAACAGAGCATAAAATCCTACCCACATTTAGCACGTACAACCTCAGGCTATCTAGGCACTGAACAAAATCTCCAGGGTCTCCCTTGGGTCACTACAATTCCATCCCTCTTTCCTCTCCTCCCTACACTATCCTACCCTTAGTAAGAACAAAAAGCCTCAAAAACCTTTTTCAATTACCTCTAAAAGAGCTTCCTATAGATAAGGGAAGGCCAGACTCAAGTCAAAGACTGGCTGCTTGGGAAGAGAATGGTGAAATAACTGGAGAGAGCAGAGAATGGCCGTGAGCTTTGGACAGGATCCAAGTTTTCTACCAAGTCATGTTTTTGTATCTTACTATATTCTATGTGAATTCAAGAAATGCTTTGAGAGTTGACTTATGAACCTGATCACTTTGTGTTCTATGTCTTCAATCCAGGAAAGAGAAGACTAAGACAGATAGTAGCAAAAAGTAGATGTTGAAGGGAGTGGGGCTGAATACCAGGTTTCAAGATGACTGCCCACTGACCACAGAAAATGAGTGTAATTCATGGAAATCAGATTTAATAAAAATGTCCAAGCCGGGCGCGGTGGCTCAAGCCTGTAATCCCAGCACTTTGGGAGGCCGAGGCGGGTGGATCACGAGGTCAAGAGATCGAGACCATCCTGGTCAACATGGTGAAACCCCGTCTCTACTAAAAATACAAAAATTAGCTGGGCGTGGTGGCGCGTGCCTGTAGTCCCAGCTACTTGGGAGGCTGAATTGCCTGAACCCGGGAGGCGGAGGTTGCGGTGAGCCGAGATCGCGCCATTGCATTCCAGTCTGGGTAACAAGAGCAAAACTCCGTCTCAAAAAAAAAAAAAAAAAAAGAGAGCCTAGGCTTAGAAAGGCATTGCTTGGGTGGAAGTTCCCAGAGATCTGGTCAAATAGCTTAGTAGAGGACTGAGTAGTTTATTACACCCTTCCCATAGTTTCTGGAACCTGATTCTCAATACAGTAGACTACCAATGCATGGTGACTGACTGGTTCAGGAAAGGAGATTATTGATAACTTTCTCTGATTCAACTTCATCTGGAGACAGAAAGATTAGACAGGCAGACTCTCACATGCATCTGGAGATGCTCTCCAGTCCAGAATTGTTTTATATTTCTGGGTTGAGGGGTTACTGCATTCCTTATTTACAGACCTATGCCAGAACACAAGCTTGTCAAGAGCAGTTGCACACTTCCTGCCATCTTGTCCCCTAAATGACAAAGATGCTTTACATGTGCAAGCTGTGTGTTACCCTGTCTTAGGCACACAGTTCAATGCTGAAAGGAATGAAGGCCAGATTTTAAGTCAGGATTCTATACACTATAGTTTTAACTGAGCTCCTGGGGTAAGCATGAGAGGGTGGACCAGCTGGCTCCCTTGCTGATCTTACTGTTATCTTACCTGTCAAACCTCCCCTCTGTGCATATCACTAAGGACTAGACAATCTGCCCTATCCCATAGCATTAAGGGTGTTGGTGTCTCTCCCTCTGTTTAGGGAATAACTGATCACCTAGTTTTGGCAAAGTTCTCGGTAATCTTCCTTCTGTCATTTGCCAAAGCAGCATTTCACTTCACTCTACATGCCTCGAGCTCTCCAAACAAACCCATCCCCCTTTTGCAATTTTCTAGGGAAAAAAGTCACTATTGAATGTCCTTACTTCTGCAGCAGGAGGTCACTCTTCCCATTCTCCTGCCTAAGGCATCTGTCATCAACATTTGGACAGCTAGCACATCAGAACACAGTGGCAGCCCCACATTGCTCAGCAGCCCAGAAATACATGCCCAGAACTGCCAGCTTTCCAAGTGGTGCTGGCTCCATAGCCGCATGAAGAGAGGAGGAAGTCGAAGACACTTCTCCAAAGAACAGACACAACAACACAAAATCATTTGAAAAAGAACATCTCTGTTAGCAGCTACCACCTAGCAACAAGTCCTTCTTGAACGTGCTTCATGATATTATTTCAGTACAGCAACACTAAGCACAGCTCCAGAGTTTCAAGAACACTGCAGCCTAAAACTTTGAGCTGGACAGTAAAAAGAAGCTATTTGATTTATTAAGTGGGTCAACCAAAAGGAGCAATGCAAAAGGAAAGAGGTCAGCCCGGGGTCTGCCCCCTCCTTGTCCCATCCACTTCCGCCATGTATCTTTTGTGAGAAGCCAAGAGTTCCAAGTCAGAAGGTTCTCCTGGAATATAACCAAGCTTAGACACAGAGGCCCACATATTCTCTTGGATGATCCTAACTTTACTTCAAGGGCATCGCTCAGCTGGAGGCTTCCAGAATGGTTTACCACCAGGCAAAGTCTGATTCTAAAAACATCCCAGAAAAAAATATATTCTTAATTGTGTATAAATAAAAGAGGGGCAAGAGGAAGCCTAAGAAGCCTGATGTTTATGGAGCATTGCACAGAGCTTTAACCTGTTATAACAGGCATTTATTCAACAAACATTTGAGCCCCCATTACATGCAAAACATCATTATAGGCACTGGGGATACATGAACAAAATAGTCAAAATCTTAGCTTTCAGTGAACTGACTTTTTTTTTTTGAGATGGAGTCTGGCTCTGTTGCCCAAGCTAGAGTGCCGGCACGATCTTGGCTCACTGCAACCTCTGCCTCCCAGGTTCAAGTGATTTTCCTGACTCAGCCTCCTGAGTAACTGGGATTACAGGCGTGTGCCACCACGCCTGGCTAATTTTTTTGTATTTTGTTTTTAGTAGAGACGGGGTTTCACGATGTTAGCCAAGTTGGTCTCGAACTCTGGACCTCAGATGATCAACCCGCCTCAGCCTCCCAAAGTGCAAGGATTACAGGTGTGAGCCACTGTACCCGGCCACTGAACTGACATTTTAGTGGGGCTGACAGAAATATATATGTCAGCTGGTGATAAATACTATGAGGAAAGTTAAAGCAGACTAAGGGAATGCTATATAAAATTTTATATAAAAATAAAGCAGAGGAGGGAGTGCTATTTTAGATAAAGTTGTCCTGGAAGGCTTCTCTGATTGCCATTTGATAAAAATAACTACAAAAAGGACTATCACATATATGATCACTATGTGCTGGGAACTGTACTAAGTAGTTAATGTGCATTTAATCCTCAGCAACTCTGCATTCAGTACTATTACCAAGCCCACGGTACAGGACAGAATGAAGCTTAGAGAGGGGAAGGCTCTTAGCAGAATCTGCAGTAAGGGGAGCAGGGCCAGGGTTACACAGTAAGCGAGGAAGCCAGGACTTGAACTCAGGACTGCAACTCCAAACCCGATGCTTTTCCTCGCTGCACAGGGCAACCAGGCTGGTGGAGAAAAGGAGCCTCAAAGAGGTCAAGTGTGGCTGTGGTTACAAAGTAGCAGGTCCATCTGGCCTCCCCACACATGGCTAAGAGATTAATGCAATTCAATCTTCCCTAATATCAGGCGATTACTCTCATCACCAGCTGAAAACCAAGCCTTATCTTGAAACGAGGAGAAACACACCTTGGGCTCCTTAAGACCAGCAAATAAATACTGAGTATGTTCCTCTACCATCCCTCTCCCTGAGCCCCCAACACAACATGGTGTAGTAAAGAGAGACACCATTTCTCACTGGAAAACAGACAGGAATAGAACAAGAGATGACTTAGCTGGCTGCTCGACAGTGCCACAGCTCTCTAAGGTGGAGTGGGGGAGTGGGGGGGCGGGGACATGCACTGAGAAAAGGTCACCAGCAAGAAGGGAGGCCCTCTCTCTCTAGCCCCATTTCAAAGGAAGTACAGCTCTCCCTCAAGCCCTTGCATTTTGGGGTGGAAAGGCGGGGAAGCAGATGCTTTCTCAAGCAGCATAAGGCAGGCCAGACAGAAGCACTGGGAGCAGGTCACCAGGTCTCCTGAGGGGAGGGAGAGGAGAATAAGGCTGCAGGCAACTGCGGAAAGCTAACATTGCTTTAAGCTGAGAAGTCCAGAAGGGAAATACCACATCTAAGGTCAGAGGGTATTTGTGGAATTGCTGGAAATCTCGGGTTGAGGGTCAAAGCCAAACCACCATAAGAGGCTAGAGAAACCCAAGCAGAGTCCCACAAAGTTCAAAGCAAAGGTTGTGGTTTGGATCCACCCTTTCTTTCTTTTTTTTTTTTTTTTTTGGAGACAAGGACTCGCTGTGTCACCCAGGCTGGAGTGCAGCAGCGCAATCTCAGCTCACTGCAACCTCCATCTCCCGGGTTCAAGTGATTCTCCTGCCTCAGCATCCCAAGTAGCTGGGATCAAAGGCATGTGCCACCCCGCCCAGCTAATCTTTGTATTTTTAGTAGGGATGCATGGGGTTTCACCGTGTTGGCCAGGCTGGTCTTAAACTCCTGACCTCAGGTGATGCCTCCCCCCAACCTTGGCCTCGCAAAGTGCTGGGATTACAGGTGTGAGCCACCTTGTCTGGGCTGACCCACCCATTTTTTTAATTGTATTTCAGTCACCCCAGCCACAGGAACCTGCAGCCAGAGTTAATCAATAACCAAAGTAGGAAGGAAAGGTGGAAGTTCATCCCAGAATGGAGCTTATTAAGGGACTTTTACTCAGAATCTAGATTTCCATCTTATATCCCAACTAACTTGGACATCCCAGTTTAAACCCTGGCTAAGCTGACCTTAAGAATCTCCCTCCTAAAGCCATCAGGCCCTCTCCCCATCAACACACACACGTGCCTGTGCACACAAAGAAATTAAACGTTCATCCTCTCTCCCCAGCAATTTATCACCTTATCTCCAGTCAGGTCTCATAGCCCAACATTACACCAAACAAATTATGACCTGAATGGCAAGAAAAAACTGTGTCACCTAGAGAAACCCAATTAACAACATGACTCTGCTCTCTTCAATTCCCCTCTCCCCTCCAGCCATATCCGGGGCACCTGTGTGGCTGACCGCCTTTTCCCACTCTGGCGATGCCCTCTGGCTGGCTCAAAAGCCAGAAGACAATCCAAGCAGGGGCTTCCAGAGAAGCAAACCTAGAGATGGGAAATCCTCCTCTCCCCACACCTTGGTCTGGTGAGAGCGTTGGAAGGGCATAGGATCAAAACACCACCTGGCTGATAGTCTGGAGTGTTCACCTTGAAATCACTAAGTTGCCCCTTAAGCCAAAGCTCTCTGCTGAAGAAAAACATAAATGCTACAGAAAGCTCCTACACCAGAGTGTGTAAGTGCCCCACAAGGGACAATACACGGGTATTTCCAAGAAATTCCTGCTGCAGTTGCTTCCTCTCAATCACTTTCCTAATTAGCCCCTACCCTGAGAGGTCTCCATTGCTTCCAGCCCTCAGCTAACATAAATACCTACTGCCTTTCCAAACCTTCCGCCTGACCACATGCAGCATGTGTCGTGTGTGTGTGTGTGTGTGTGTGTGTAAACATCCTCTTCCCAGCCCGTGCTATAGTTTCCAAAGAAAAGAAATGCCTCCCCTCCTCCCCGAGTGCTCCTGGCCCCGCTACGCTGCAGAGTTGGTCATGTAATATTCAGGGACCCTGAGACCGGAAATGCCTGGTTCTGAACTGCTGCGCTTGAAACAGGAGAAGGGATAGGGAAAACTGAACGTGGGATTGAGGGTGATGGTAGGAGGGGTGGGGTGGGGTGGGGTGGCTGAGATTCCGACCAGGGAAAGGATGCAAGGGTGGGCGAGAAAGAGAAAGAGGGATGAGAGGAAGGCTGTCGAGACAGTTGCAAAGTCAAAATTCCAAGAGCCGAGGAAGAGGAGGGGAAGAAGATAGAAGTAAGGGCAAGGGTGGAAAAGAGGGCCGAGAGGAGGTGAGGAGCCAAAATAAAGATTCTGCACGTGATGGGAGAGGCTAAGTTTAGGGGAAACCAGAGGGTCCCGAACCCCAGAGTAAAGGTAGGGTGGCAGGGAAGTGTGGGGGCGGGGCACCACAGGGTGGAGACCGAACTGGCTCCCAGCATCTACAGCGAGTGGAGAGAGAAGGGAGCAGAGGGCGGCGACCCAGCCGCGGCGGGAGTCGGGGAAAGGGGCACGGGTCGCCAAGGGGACCCAGGCTGGTGGAGGGGACGCCCGGGAGCACGTGAGGCGTGCAACCACCCCGCTCCCTCCACAGCGGCGGGGACAGGAACCAGGGCGAGGCTAGGGGGCGGCGCGCTCACCCGCAGGGCGGACAGGTCGATGTCGTCCAGGCTGCGGGCGGGGGCTGGGTCACCCATGGCCTCTGCGGGGAACGGGGTACCGGGGCCGCTCACGCTCCGGCTCGGTTATTCCACTGCCGCGGTCGCCGCTTCTCCCCCATCGGAGGACCCCGGGGGCGGACTCCACGGCGCCTCCCCCGGAGACCGGGGAGGGGGAGGGCCGGCGCGAGGACCGACCCACCGACTGACAAGCGCTATCGCTCCGAGGCCAGCCACCCGAGCCACCCGTCTCTCCTGCGCAGGCGCGGAGCGGCCGCGCATAGGGAGGGTGGAAGAGGGAGCGTGACGCGAGCGCGCCGCGGCCCCCTCCCCCTAGGCGCCGACACCTGCGCGCAGGCGCAGACGAGCCGGCGAAAGGCGCGCGCTGGGACCGAGCGACGGCGCAAGCCTGGCGTGAAAGAAGTGGGCGGTGGCCGAGGCGGCCGCGCAGCGCGCCCACCAGCTGGCGCGCCTGCGCACTCGCGTTTCCTTTTCTTTCCCTGTTTTTTTGTCCCTTCTCTCCCTTATTTCCTTTAGATCTCCTTTGACGCCTTTCCTTCCCTTTTCCTCCTTCCTTCGTGTGCCCAGCTGCCAATCAAGCCACCCACCTCTCCATTTGCGGGGGAAGGGGGCGGTCCCCAACCCCCTCTATTACTAGGGTGTTGTTATGGTAACTCCCCACGCGAGGGCTGGGTGGCCTCTAGATAGGACGGGCTGTCCACCCACCCAATTGCTATGGCAACAGTGGAGCCGCTGAGGGAGGGGCCCCTCCATGAGAACTTGGCTGGAGAACCCACGTGGGAGTTGGGGGGCAGAGGAGGGGCACCAGCTGCCTCAGGAATGCCCTTTCCACCCTCACCTAGCAGGTGGGGGAAGCATCGAGGAGCTCTGAGATCTCAGGATAAGAAATCCTACTGCAGACGTGTATCTCTGCACCTCTTTTAACAAGGTGTTCTGCACAAAAGAACTGTTTCGACAATTATTCATTGACTGGAGTCGCGCGTGGGTGAAGGGGTGGTGAAGAGGAAGAGAGGGAATCTGCGTTCAATCTCTTCAAATATTGCTTGGGTCACCTCAGATCTAGTCATGTTGGCACAGCACCTACAGCCATTAGCTTTAGTGGAGGCTGAATAATGCTATCTAAGAACCAAGAGTCATGTTCTGCCACTGACATGCTGTGCGACCTTGAGCAAATTGCTTTGCTTCTCTGGCCTTTTCTTTCCCTGTGAAATTGAGTGGGGCAGCTGTACGATCCTCAAGATCTCTTCCAGCACCAACACTGTCTCTGAAAGACCCCACCACCAGCCTTAATATAAACATCACTTAAAAGAGTTTAAATTAAAAGTCCTTGGAAAATAGCTGAGCACACTTTCTGGACCCTTCTCCTTAGCATTTGGATGCACATCCAGTCAGCCCCCTTCCCTAACCCCCAGCCCATTTTCCTAGCCATTGCCCTTGTTCAAGCCACTATCCCCATTAATCTATTTGGCCTTCCTGCCTGACTTCTTCAAGTCAATCCTTTCTTCTTCCTTTTGGGGGGATGGAGTCTCACTCTGTTGCCTAGGCTGGAGTACAATGGCATGATCTCTGTTCACTGCAACCTCAATCTCCTGGGCTCAAGGGATCCTCCAGCCTCAGCCTCCCAAGTAGCCGGGACAACAGGCAGTGCATGCCACTACCCCTGGCTAATTTAGGTATGTTTTGTAGAGACAGGGCTTTGCTATGTCACCCAATCTGGTCTCAAACTCCTGGCCTCAAGTGATCTGCCCGCCTTGGCCTCCCAAAGTGCTGAGATTACAGGATCCCTTGAGACCAAGAGTTTGAGACCAGCCTGGCCAACATGGTGGGGATTTTTTTTTTTTTTTTTTTGAGATGGAGTTTTTGCTCTTGTTGCCCAGCTTGTAGTGCAGTGGCACATCTTGGTGCACGCCACCATACCCAGCTACTTTTTTGTATTTTTAGTAGAGACCGGGTTTCATCATGTTGGCCAGGCTGGTCTTGAACCCCTGACCTTAGGTGATCCACCACCTTGGCCTACCAAAGTGCAAGGATTACAGGCATGAGCCACCGTGCCTGGCCAAGCCTGCCCAACATGGTAAAACCCTGGCTCTATTAAAAGTACAAAAAATTAGCCAGATGTGCTGGCAGGTGCCTATAATCCCAGCTACTCAGGAGGCTGAGGCAAGAGAATCACTTGAACCTGGGAGATGGAGGTTGCAGTGAGCCAAGATCGCACCACTGCACTCCAGCCTGGGCAACAGAGCAAGACTCTATCTCAAATAAAAAAGAAAAAAAAAGAAAAAACAGATTGACTGTGTACAGTGGCTCACACCTGTAATCCTAGCACTTTGGGAGGTCAAGGCAGGTGGATCACCGGAGGTCGGGAGTTCAAGACCAGCCTGGCCAACACGGTGAAACCCTGTCTGTACTAAAAATACAAAAATTAGCTGGGTGTGGTGGCGTGTGCCTGTCTGTAATCCCAGTTACTCGGGAGGCTGAATGCAGAATCATTTGAACCAGGTGAGGTTGCGGTGAGCTGAGATCGTGCCACTGCACTCCAGAGTGGCAACAGAGCAAGACTCTGTCTCACCAAAAAAAAAAAAAAAAAGTAACTAACAAAGGCATCCGTTGTATGGGTAGACACTATAGTCGTTCAAGGTCAAGACTATGGGATAGCAGGAAAAAGGACAGACTTTGGAGTTAGTGCTTTAGGCAAATCACTAACCTCTCTGAGGCTCAACTCTGTCATCTGTAAAATGGACATGATAGTAATAGGGAGGTTAGGATAAAATAATATATGTAAAACACTTAGCATATATTACGTCCTCAATACATTTACTAATGCCTGAGTTATAGAGGCTACTCTTTCCATTCTGGTTTAGAGCCAACTCTTCTGATTGTAAGCCCTCTGCTTCCACAGCCCACTCCCACCTCACTGTGGTTGGTCTCCATTTAAAAAACTCCAGGACTAAAAAGAAGGCAGAGTGTGTGCAGCAGAAGCCCTCCAAACCCCTGGGCCAGCCTGGGGCAACTGCTGCCTCTATCTCACTCCATAGAGAATGAGGTAATGGTCCCTCTCGGGAAAGAGGCAGTTAGTGCTGACAATGAGGCTAATTAACAGGATGCCAATTAGTACCAGGAGACTGCTATAGAAGGGGGAATTCTGGCACATAAGTAGCTTCTTTTGAGAACGGAGGGCTGAACTAACTCAACCGAGAGGATGCGGCAGGGCAACATCATCCCCTTTTCATGCTTCAGCCACCAAGCACATGCCTCTTCCAGGAAGGCTTCCTAATCTCCTTATTTCACTCCCCTTGGTTTCCTCCTGCGTCGGTGGTCAGTTCTGAGACTGGGGCGTGACGCTGTGGGAATGAAGGGCAAGAGCTAGGATTTGCGCTACATTTTTTTATAATTGAAAATATTTTGAAGGCCAGGCGTGGTGGCTCACGCCTGTAATCTCAGCACTTTGGGAGGCCGAGGCAGGCAGATCACCTGAGCTCAGGAGTTCAAGACCAGCCTGGCCAACATGGTGAAACTCTCTTTTAAAAAAATAAAAATAAATAAATAAAAAATATTTTGAGCTAGGCACAGTGCTCATGCCTCTAATCCCAGTACTTTGGGAGGCTGAGGCGGGAGAATCACTTGAGCTCAGGAGTTTGAGATCAGCCTGGACAACATGATGAAACCTTGTCTCTATAAAATATACAAAAAAAAATTAGCCAGGCATGGCAACGCCTGCCTGTAGTCCCAGCTACTCAGGAGGCTGAGGTGGAAGGATCGATTGAGCCAGGGAGGTCCGGGCTGCAGTGAGCCATAATTACACCACTGTACTGCACTCCAGCCTCAGCAACAGAGAGCCTGTCTCAAAAATAAATAAATAGATAAGCTGGGCACCATGGCACACCCCTGTAGTCCTAGCTACTCTGGAGGCTGAGGTGGATTGCTTGAACCCAGGAAGTCAAAGCTGCAGTGAGCAGTGATTGTACCACTGCACTCTAGCCTGGGCCACAAAGCAAAACCCTGCGTCTAAAAATTAAAAAGGAACAAAAATAAAATATTTCAGACATTCAAAAAGTCATGAATATATATATGTGTTTACATTTTTTTAATTAAGAATTTTTTTTTTTTTGGCTGACTCTAGGCACGCTGCCCATGAGTTAGCCATGCTCTGCAAGAAAGCAGTACAAAAGAAGAAAAAGAAGAATTTTTTTTTCTTTTTTTGCAACAAAGTTTTGCTCTTGTTGCCCAGGCTGGAGTGCAATGGCACGATCTCAGCTCACTGCAACCTCCACCTCCCAGGTTCAAGTGATTCTCCTGCCTCAGTCTCCCAAATAGCTGGGATTACAGGCATACGCCACCATGCCTGGCTAATTTTATATTTTTGTAGAGATGAGATTTCTCTAGCTTGATCAGGCTGGTCTCGAACTCCTGACCTCAGGTGATCTGCCCACCTCTGCCTCCCAAAGTGCTGGGATTACAGGTGTGAGCCCCTGTGCCCAGACTAATTAAGAAATTTTTAGAGATGGGAGTCTTGCTATGTTATCCAGGCTGGGCTTGAACTCCTAGTTCTCTGCCTTAGCCTTCTGAGTAGCTGAGATTACAGGCTCTAGCCACCATGTCCAGCTTTTATACACACTCAGTATAAGAAAAGGGCCAGGTGCTGTGGCTCATGCCTGTAATTCCAACACTTTGGGAGGCTGAGGCGGGTGGATCACCTGAGGTCAGGAGTTTGAGACCAGCCTGACCAATATGGTAAAACCCCATCTCTACTAAAAATACAAAAATTAGCTAGGTGTGGTGGCGTGTGCTTGTAGTTCCGGCTACTCAGGAGGCTGAGACAGGAGAATTGCTTGAACCCAAGAGATGGAGTTTGCAGTGAGCTGAGATTGAGCTGCTGCACTCCAGCCTGGGCAAAAGAGCAAGATTCTCAAAAAATAAATAAATAAAATAAAATAAAAGGGGCCAGGTGCTGTGACTCATGCCTGCAATCTCAGCACTTTAGGGGGCTGAGGGGGGAAGATCACTTGAGGCCAGGAGTTCAAGACCAACCTGGGCAACATAGCAAGACCCACCTCTTCAAAAAATAAAACCACTAGCCAAGTGTGGTGGCACATGCTTGTAGTCCTATCTATTCAGAAGGCTGAGGCAGGAGGATCTCTTGAATCCAGGAGTTCAACGCTGCAGTAAGCTATGATTGCGTCATTGCACTCCAGACTGGGAGACAGAACAAGACTCTGTCTGCTCTCCCCCACACCTCAAAAAAAGTTACCGTTGTTACCAGTGACATTCTCTCTGTATACCTCTCCTGGAAGGTAACCATTCTGAATTTGGTATGTGCAATAAAATTCCATAGATGGGGCATGTATTCCACCTCCTCCCTCTGGAGCAGGGTTGGCCAGTAGAACTCTGTGCAGTGGAAATGGTCTATACTTGCACTGTCCAGTATGTTAGTTACTAGTAACAAGTGGCTACTGAGAACTTGAAATGCAGCTAGTGCAAGGGACTGATTTTTTTTTTTTTTTTTTTT
>NW_016107538.1:535576-539935 GCF_001604975.1 Cebus imitator
TGTTGACCAGGATGGTCTCGATCTCTTGACCTCGTGATCCACCCGCCTCGGCCTCCCACAGTGCTGGGATTACAGGCTTGAGCCACCGCGCCCGGCCTTTGAACTAAATTTTCAATTCTAATTCACTTAAATTGAAATAGGCTGGGTGCTATTTCAATTTAATTGAATTAAATTGAAATTAATTTAATTTAACTTATCCACCTCAGGGTGGATCACCTGAGGTTAAGAGTTAGAGACCAGCCTGGCCAACTAGGCAAAACCCCATCTCTACTAAATATACAAAAATTAGCTGGGTGTGGTGGCACGTGCCTGTAGTCCCAGCTACTCGGGAGGCTGAGGCAGGACAATCACTTGAACGCAGGAGGCAGAGGTTACACTGAGCCGAGATTGCGCCACTGCACTCCAGCCAGGGTGACAGAGCGAGACTCTGTCTCAAAAAAAAAAAAAAACAAATAGTAATAATAAAAAATAGTTAAAGGTGGCCAGTGGCTACTGTACGGGACAATGAGGCTCCAGAACAGAAATGCCGTAAGGATGAGGACTTTGTTGTACTCACATCTGTGAGTCTAGAACAGAGCTGGCAAATAGCAGGAACTCAAAAGATATTTAAGTCAATGATTGAGTCTTGACAGCAAGTTAGGTAAGTATTATTCCCATTTCCCAGCTGGGACCGCTGAGGCCCAGAGAAGTGATATGACTTGACAAGGTCACCTAGCTTCACATTGAGGAGTCTAGGATTTGGGTCCAGTTCTTCCTGACCTCAATCCTACATCCTCAACGACTCCCAAAGGGGAGCTTCATTAAGCCTCTACCAGGGCTGTTGCTGGAACAAGAGGCAGCCTCTCCAGGTCCTTCTTGGTGCATCTCCTTCACCTGCAGTTGTGACAGCAGCTCCATAGGTCTCCAGGTGCCCTGGTTGGGCCTTGCCCATCCTTCTACCCAGGCAGCACTGTGTCAACAGCTTCTCCTCTAAGGAGCCAGGTGACTGAGCTCCTGAAGCCACAGATGAGTAGAACAGAGGTGGAGACAGAAGAGGAAGAAAGGAGTAGGGTGGGGGCCAGGTGTGGTGGCTCACGCCTGTAATCCCAGCAGTTTGGGAGGCCTAGGCAGGCAGATCACCTGAGGTCAGGAATTCAAGACCAGCCTGACCAACTGTAGAAACCCCATCTCTATTAAAAATACAAAAAATTAGCCGGGTGTAGTGGCAGGTGCCTGTAATCCCAGCTACTCAGGAGGCTGAGGCAGGAGAATTGCTTGAACCTGGGAGGTAGAGGTTGCAGTGAGCTGAAATTGCACCATTGCATTCCAGCATGGGCGACAGAGCAAGACTCTGTCAAGAGAGAGAGAGAGGAAGGAAGGAAGGAAGGAAGGAAGGAAGGAAGCATGCAAGGAAGGAAGGAAGGAGGGAAGGAGAGGAAGGAGTAGGATGGAGATAAGGTGGAGGGGTGAAGGGGACTGGTGCCCCATGTAGGCAGGAATGGGAGGCTGGAACAAGCACTTCGTTCCTCCAAGAAGGACGCATGAACCTTTTCTACACCTTTATTTTTGAAATGCTTATTGAACAGATACAAAGTGTCTGTGAGCAGGCTAGTGGAGGGAGTTAATGTGCCTCCTTCCTTCCCTGGGTGGGGGCTGCAGCCAGAAGTGGCTTTCTCCTTCCCTCCACCTTGGCAGCACTGGGCTGGGAGAGGCCCTGGGACAGGGAGGGGGTTCAAGGGCAGGAGGAGAAGGGAAGAATGGATACTAAGGCCTGGGCAGAGCCCTCTTCTCCTGGAATAAGAGGCTTGAACCTGTTCACCCTGGCAGGAGTTGTGCTTCTCCTCTGCAGCATGTAGAAGTGGTTTGCACTGGGCAGTAGGGAGGGTGAGCTTCTCTGCAACTCTCTCCTGCCTCCCTAGCCCAAGGTTGGGAGTGCCCTCTTCAGCTGTTTCTCAAGTAAGGGTCCTCGGTGACATCTCTAGTCCCCTACAGGGATGCCTGCCTCCCCAGATCTCAAAGGGCACTGCCCTCAGTCCTTGGGGTTAAAGGGCAGGGAGCCTGACCTAGTGGGGCACAGAAGCTGGTGACCTCTTCTCAACAGGGACCTCAACTATGTCCACACTTCCAGGGGGATCATGCCCTCCTTGCTACCCAGTGGGGGCAGCAAAGATTCATCCTCTAGGAACTTGAGTGGGAAGTGGACCAGGTGACCCTGGACCTGAGTGAGCTCAGACAGAGCCAAGGGTGGACTGACCGTGGCCAGGGGCTCCACAGCCACGTACTCCCGGAGTGTCCGCAGGGAACGCGTGGCATTGGATGGCAGGCAGCGGAAGATCTGTGGGCAGAGGCATGGATGCCAGTAAGGCTTGGGGAGACTCTCCCAACAATCTGAGTCCAACTAGGCTAGACCTCTTCACCCATACCATCTTTCCTCACCCTCATTGACCCTGGGCTACTAACTCTTTTTTTTTTTTGAGGCAGAGTTTCACTCTTGTTGCACAGGCTGGTGTGCAATGACGTCAACTGCGCTCACTGCAATCTCTGCCTCCCAGGTTCAAATGAATCACTTGATTCTCCTGCCTTAGCCTTCCAGGCACCTGCCACCACGTCTGGCTTTTTTGTGTTTTTAGTAGAGATGGGGTTTCAGCATGTTAGCCAGGATGGTCTCGATCTCCTGATGTTGTGATCTGCCCACCTCGGCCTCCCAAAGTGCTGGGATTACAGGCATGCGCCACTGCACCCAGCCTATACTTTGTTTTTTTTTTGAGGTGGAATTTCGCTCTTGTTGCCCAGGCTGTAGTGTAATGGCAAGATCTCGGATAACTAAAATCTTTGCCTCCCGCGTTCAAGCAATTGAACTGCTTCAGCCTCCCAGCCACACCCAGCTATTTTTTTTGTATTTTTAGTAGAGACAGGGTTTCACCATATTGGCCAGGCTGGTGTCAATCTCCTGACCTCATGTGATCCATCTGCCTTGGCCTCCCAAAGTGCTGGGATTACAGGCGTGAGCCACCATGTCCAGCCAGGACCACTAAATCTCTTGATAGCAAATGCCCCAGGCCCTCACCCCCTTCTAAGAATGATTGTGTGATGGGGCTTCTCTCCATCCTACCCTGAGCAGGATAATCTGTAAATTTCCCCAGGCCACTCTCCCCCTACCCTCCCAAGTTCCCACCTGCTCATAGATATTGGCATTGCTCTCAGCTGTCTCTTGCCACAACTGGAAGAAGTCATCACAGATGGGGTCTCGGAGATCCAAGTCTGGCCGGGCATTTGCTCCAAGAATCACACTACAGGAGAAAGGGATCCCAGCAGGGCCAGATTAAGACCGTTAGAGAACCCGAGTATCAGAAAAGTTACATTGTCCCTACTCAGGTTCTTTCTTTCTTTCTTTATTATTTTTTTGAGATGGAGTCTTGCTCTGTTGCCCAGGCTGGAGTACAGTGGCACAGTCTCAGCTCACCGCAACCTTCACCTCCCAGGTTCAAGCGATTCTCCTGTCTCAGCCTCCTGAGTAGCTGAGACTACAGGGGCGTGCACCACCATGCCCGGGTAATTTTTTTGTGTGTGGTTTTTTTGAGATGGAGTTTTGCTCTTGTTGCCCCGGCTGAAGTGCAATGGTGCAATCTCGGCTCACTGAAACCTCTGCCTCCTGGGTTCAAGTGATTCTCCTGCCTCGGCCTCCTGAGTAACAGATTACAGCCATATGCCACCTCGCCTGGCTAATTTTGTAATTTTAGTAGAGATGAGGTTTCTCCATGTTGGTCAGCTGGTCTCGAACTCCTGACTTCAGGTAATCCGTCCGCCTCAGTTTCCCAAAGTGCTGTGATTACAGGTGTGAGCCATCTTGCCCGGCCCTTACTCAGGTAATTCAAAATTGGCTGGGCATGTGGCTCACACCTGTATTCCCAGCACTTTGGGAGGATGAGGGCGGTGGATTGCCTGAGCTCAGGAATTCAAGACCAGCCTGGGCAATATGGCAAAACCCCACCACTACAAAAAATACAAAAATTAGCCAGGTGTGGTGGCGTGTGCCTGTAGTCCCAGCTACTTGGGAGACTGAGGTAGGAGGATCACTTGAGCCCAGGAAGTCAAGGCTGCAGTGAGCTGTGGTCACCCCACTGCACAGAGCAAGACCCCATCTGAAAACGAACGAAGAAACAAAAATGAAATAAATCCAAAAAGATAAATGCAATATAAAATAGTAAAATAAGTATAAAAGAAGCCAACGGAGTTCTGATTTGTCTCTACTTTGATGACTACCTTGATGCTTTAAAAAATTATTTTTACTTAAATTTTCTTTTATTTTCCAGTTTTTTTCCCAATCCTCAGAACCTGTAAGAAAAATTACTTTTTTTTTTTTTTTTTTTTTTTTTTTTT
>NW_016107538.1:540385-546264 GCF_001604975.1 Cebus imitator
GAGAAATTACTTTTAAACTAATTTTTTTCTCACTTTTTGGTGTTCATGCTTTGCAGATACTCTAAACTGATTAGTCTTGCCTATTGGGAATTCAGCACTGCTTCTACCTCTGGCTCCGGGAATATTTAAGCAGTGCTGCCTCTTGTCCTGCTCAAAAGGCAGATGCCCCCATCTCCCTCCCACCTTGTGGCACCCCGCCCCAGCTCTACCTGAAGCAGTGCTTCCGCAAACTCAAGGCAAACCTGCCCGCCTGATACTCTGCCCCATTCATGAGGGATGGTTCTGTCTCTGTGTCCTCGATCAGCACGGCCAGCTCACTGTCCCGCTTCCCCAGCAAGCTCCGGTCATTGATGTTTGCAGAACCTGGGGTGGATGTGGGGCACACTGTCTGCTTGGGTCCAGGGCACTCCGCCAAGTACCCTATCCCGTCAACCAAAGCACTGGCCTGCACACACCTTCTTTTGATTTTTATTTTTGAGGTAGTTTCCCTGTCACCAGGCTGGAGTGCAGTGGCGTGATCTCGGCTCACTGTAATCTCTGCCTCCTGGGACCAAGCGATTCTCCCACCTCAGCCTCCAAAGTAGCTGGGATTACAGGTGTGTGCCACCACGCCCAGCTAATTTTTTTATTTTTAGTAGAGATGGGTTTTCACCATGTTGGTCAGGCTGGTCTCAATCTCTTCACCTTGTGATCTGCCTGACTCAGCCTCCCAAAGTGCTGGGATTACAGGCGTGCCCGGCCAGAACACACACACACAAATTCTTCTTGGATCCTCCACCCACCCCTACATGAGCCTTAGCTGCAGTCTCTGTCACCCCATCCTCTCATCTCTTTGCCTGTCCCCACACCCTCTCCCTGCCAGGGGCCCAGATCCAGCACTGACCTATGATGACCGTCTGGTCATCTGCGATGAGCATCTTGCTGTGGATGTAGATGAGCTCTGAGACTGGGTGTCCGCCCAGCTCTCCATGTGTACGAAGCCCACAGATGGAAATATAGTCCCGCCATGCTGTTCCCACTGCATATAAGAGAGGGGGGAGAGGAGGGGAAGTGAGGGGAGAGCTTGCTCTGTGTGCAGACATGGCCCTGTCCCACCTCCTCTCACTCTAGGGAGAGTAGCTAGAGTCTGGTCTAGCTACTTCTCCCTGTGGTGAAAGGCCAGCTATGGTCTGTATAACCTCAGAGGCACACAGGAATGACAGCCTCCCCTCCCACCCCCAGGCCTCCAGTGCCCCAATCTCTCTCTCCCAGGGGTCCAGGGCTTGTGCCTCTAGCCCCCAGCACTCACTGGCTGCTTTGAGGCGATGCAGGATTGAATACTCCCCACGACACAAGGTCCTGAGATAAAAGAAAAGGGGAGAGAAGTGGAGGCTGGCAGAGGGAGGTCATGAGAGGGGGGCCTCCTTTAAGCTCCAGCAGAAAGGGATCAGGACAGAATCAAGAGGGGGACACAGGTGGGATGGGGCCATTGAGAGGTGGGGTCTGCCTGGGGGGTCACCTGTAAGTAAAGTGCAGAATGGCCTGGATGGAGTTGCCACCACCTGTGGAGATGTCACCCTGGAAGCCAGGGAGTAAGGGCAAAAGCACGTAGACTCGGAAACACTGCCCCTGTCTGAGAAGGGATGGAGTCAAAGGTGTGACTAGTCCCTAAAACCCCACCCCCTTCAACTGGGCTCAAACCACACCCACAGTCCCCACCTTCCTGACAGTCCACCTTACTTGTGGGCCTTTAGGATTCTGTCCACAATCTCATCGCCCACCTTGTTCAGAACCGTCCGCCCATCTGAGCAGCTAATGAAGAACTGATTCTGGGGCAAGAACCAGAGACAGACATCATCAGCCTGGCCCCTGGCCCTGTCCTCGGCCTCCAGCCCTGGTCTCCACTCCCAGGCTCCAGGCGTCTGCTTCTGTTCTAGGCGCAGCTCCACCAGCCTCGTGACTGACTCCACTGATTCCCCTGGTCTCTCTCCTGGGCCACCCCTTCCGTACTCTCCCCACCCTCCTCCCAGTCAGACCTCAATGTAGAGGAAGTGCCGGCTCTCCCTGATGGTGTGCAGGTAGGCATTGAGGATGGAGTTCTCCAGAGTCCCTGCTGACCAGCGGTCCACTGACCGCAAGACCTAGGGAATGGTGAATGCGACTGCTTCCTAACCCCAGGAGAGGAGAGTGTGGGGGGCTCTCACACCAGGGAGAGTGGGTTGGGGTGTTGGGCTGAAGGAGGTGGAGGGGGTGCTGGCTGAAGTGGGGGGCCTCACCTGCACAGTGGTGCACTGCCCCCCTGGGAGTGTGAAGGGGAGCTGGTTGGCAGTGCAGGTAGACTTGGGAAGCAGGTAGGGGTATGTGGGAATCTTGTACTTGGCCTTGGTGGTCTGAAGTAGAGAGATGGCAGAGTCAGCAGGAGGTGACAAGCTGCCCCTGGCTCCCTCCCTCCCTCCCTCCCTCTAGCCCCTACCGGAGGGAACGAGCACCTTGGTGAAATTCCAGCGCTGGATGAAGTGCCGGGCGAGGTCCCGTGCAGGTAGGCCATGGACGACCACCCCAACATCCCGCCATGGCATCCGAGGTGTCGTCTCCCTGTTGATGAAATCTGGGGAGTCCAGGGAGACGTCAGGGCTGGATTCTTGGGGACACTTGGGGCAGGGAGGAGGAGGCTGCCAGAGGGATGGCTGTACCACTTTTGACCCCTTCATCCCATTCTCTTTTTTTTATTTTTATTTTTTATTTATTTATTTATTTTTTTTTCATCCCATTCTCAGTACCAGCCCCAGCTTCTGACCCTGCTCTCAGCTGTCTGGGGCTTTGGTGGGTAGGGGCTTCACCTTCGAAAGGCCGGTCCAGCTGCACCCAGTCCTTGGTGATAAGATTGCTGTAGTCCTTGCCCAGCCAGAAGAATTGGTTATGAGAGAGGTCTGGGGTGGCTGATGAGTCTGGGCATGGGGTGGGAGGCTGTAGGAGGAACACACCCAAGCGATGGGCAAGGGGAAGTCATGGGGGCTGTACAGAGCCAGGGCCAAAGAGAGGAACACCGCAAGAGTGAGAGAGACCCAGAGGAAGAATGAAACAGAGGGTCTCATTCCCCAGCCCTCCTCCCCAGCCACCTTTGACACTCTTAGAGGAATGGGGGCGGGGTTAGTGAAAATGGGGAAAGGACTGGGTTACAGCACTTTCTTTTGTTTGTTTGTTTGAGACGGAGTCTTGCTCTGTCACCAGGCTGTAGTGCAGTGGTGCAATCTCAGCTCACTGCAACCTCCATCTCCTGGGTACAAGCGATTCTCCTGCCTCAGCCACCTGAGTAGCTGGGACTACAGGTGCACACCACCACACCTGGCTAATTTTTGTATTTTTAGTAGAGACGGGGTTTCACCACGTTGACCAGGATGGTCTTGATCTCTTGACCTTGTGATCCACCCTCCTTGGCCTCCCAAAGTGCCTGGGTTATAGGCATGCACTACCACGCCCAGCCTTTTTTTTTTTTTTGGAGAGGAGTCTTGCTCTTTCACACAAGCTGGAGTGCAGTGGCATGATCTCAGCTCACTGCAACCTCCACCTCCCAGGTTCAAGGTATTCTCCTGCCTCAGCCTCCCGAGTAGCTCATGACAGGCATCCACCACCATGCTTGGCTAATTTTTTGTAATTTTAGTAGAGAAGGGGTTTCACCATGTTGGTCAGGCTGGTCTTGAACTCCAGGCCTCATCTAATCCGCCTTGGCCTCCCAAAGTGCTGGGATTACAGATGTGAGCCATGGCACCGGGCTGGTTACAATACTTTCAAAGTGGGTTCTTGAGGGGGTGCCACAAAGTCTAAGAAACCCTGAGGTGGACAGGGCCTAGAATGACTGAGGGGGTAAGGTTGGAGCTGGGAAAGGATGTGGATTGAGCTTATCTGAGTTTGGGGGTGCTCGGGAAGGCCTGTTGGGGGGAATTACCTGGGAGGCAGCTGACTCAGAGGAGTCTCCAAGGTCAGTCAGTCGGTAGTGCAGGTCATCCCAGCGGCCATAGGCAAGGTCCAGCCCCCCGAGGAATGCTACCACTTGGTCCACCACCAGGAGCTTCTCATGATGGGCCCACAACGTCACTTGGTTTGGGTGACGCATCACCTGGAGCAGGTATAGAGAGTTCATGAGGGTGGGTTTAGGTGGAGGAAAACAGGAAGTACTGGGAGGGAGAGAGAAAAGATGCAAAGATGAGACTTGCAGGGAACAGAGCACTGGGGGCTGGGACAGTATAGGGGGGAGGGCTGCCGTGTGGGAGGGTCTCTGAGGCTGAGTCACCTTTATGTTGTGATGCAGCAGCATCAGCGCCCTCTTGCTATAGCCACTGTTGATGCCCAAGGCCAATTCCACTTCCTTAAACAGCAGAACCGACACACGGACACCCTCCTCCTGGTGGTGAGTTGGGGAATCAGATCCTAGTGCCTCTCCCGGAGCAGCCCCTTTCCACACTGCCAGACCTTTTCTATGTGTGTCCCTCCAACTTCTCTGGAGATCCTGGAGGCTCTGCCACATACACCCTGCTTTGCTGCTTACAGCAGACTTAGACTAAATGTCATCTGTGTGCTCACCCCCTCAACCATCCACACATCTATCCACCTACCCTTCATTATCCATCCCATCCATCCATCCATCCATCCATCTTTCCAAGCATTTACTCATCCTCTTATCTACCATCTATCATTCATCCATCTACCCTCCTACCCTCCTATCCCTCCACCTTTCCAACTCATATCCTTCCACCCATCGCCCTTCCTGTCCTCTATCCATCCACCTACCCACCCACCTTCCATCATCCATGCATCCTTCTTCCTGTCCATCAACACCACACATGCCCCCTCCATGGCAGGTACTGTGCCTTGTACTGGAACAAGTGATATTAACTAGTCCAGTGAAAGAGATAGACATGTACACCCCCAGATAACACAAAGTATTATGTGTACTGGGAAAGAAGTCTCTGCCAGGTGGAGGGAGGCATGAAGAGGAAGGTGCCAGTTCTCCTTAGTACAGAGGGCAGAGGTGATGTCTGACAGGCGCTGAACCAGGATGGGCACATTTCCCTCCCCTGAAGGCTCAGATTCCCTACCTTCTCCCATGCTGCAGCCCTGCTAATCAACCTCCGCCCACAGACAACCCCCTCCGCCTGCAGCCTGACCGCACTCCTCACCGCCTTCCTCTTGAGCATAATGTCCAGTCTCCAGTCATCTGAATGGGCTGGACGCTTCAGGTAAACCTCAGGACTCAACCTGGGATTCAGGGCAGTGGATTAGGGGCAAACAAAGCCCCAGACCACCAGCTGCACCCCCCTTCTGCTCCTTCCCCCGATCCATACGCTGATCTGCCCCAGGCTCTCTATCTTGCCCCCTCTTGTTGGGGCCTTTTCCCACTCACCACCAGTCTGTGATGAAAATCTCCTCTTGGGCTTGAAGGATGGCATCTGCCACGGCAGCAAAGTAACCTGCCCCATTCACAAACCTGGGGGGAGGCCAAGCCAAGGAGGTCAGAGGAGTCAGAAGCCAGAAAGCTCTGGAGAGTGAAGACCGGAGGACAGTCGTGGGTCAGAGATGACAGCAGGGTCAAAGATCAGGAACGATCAGAGAGCACAGGTGGTATCAGACACATCAAAATAGTGTTTGCCCATGTGCACTAAATACAAATAAAAATTATGGGCCAGGTGCGGTGCTTCACGCCTGTAATCCCAGCACTTTGGGAAGCTGAGGCAGGCAGACCACTAGGTCAGGAGTTCAAGACCAGCCTGGCCAACATGGTGAAACCCTGTCTCTACTAAAAACTACAAAAATTAGCTGGACAAGTTGGCACGCACCTGTAATCCCAGCTACTCAGGGGTCTGAGACTGGAGAATTGCTTGAACCCAGGAGGTGGAGGTTGC
>NW_016107538.1:546354-557743 GCF_001604975.1 Cebus imitator
AAAAAAAAAAAAAGAAAAAAAAGAAAAAGATACAATAACCTAATCAATTAAAGAATAGGAGGATTAATACATCATACATAAAGAACACCAGTGAATCGACAAGAAGAAGTCACATAAGCCAACTGAAAAATGAGCAGAGTAAGAACTGACAGTTCACAGATAAATTAAAATGGTCAATCATGGCAAATGACGTTCAGTTTCACTAGTAAACAAAGAAATTAAAATAAAATTACATTAAAAAAATCCACTAGATTGGTAATAATTAAAATAATTGGTAACATTCAATATCAGCATATTTTATTCAATATGCTAGGGAAATTGGTATTCTCATAGACTGGGAATATAACTTTTAGGAAACAATTTGGCAGTATCAAAAATATATATTCTATATAGCTTTATATATATGTACATATATATATAACTGTATACATGTAAAATATATATAGCTTTCTGAGACAATGTCTCACTCTGTCACCCAGGCTGGAGTGCAATGACGCAATCTTGGCTCACTGTAGCCTCTGCCTCTTGGGTTCAAGCAATTCTCCCATCTCAGCCTCCCAAGTAACTGAGATTACAGGCTAATTTTTGTGTTTTTAGTAGAGATGGGTTTTTGCCATGTTGGCCAGGCTGGTCTTGAACTCCTGACTCCAATGATCTACCCGCCTCGGCCTCCCAAAGTGCTGGGATTACAGGCGTGAGGCACTGCCAGTAGCCGGCAGTATCAAAATATTAAATGCACATACTCTTTAATATAATTAAATATACATAGTAATTACATTTCTAGGAATATATCCTAAAAGTAGCAGGAAGTAACTAGCTCTTGTTAAAAAAAAAAAAAAAAAAAAGGAATATATCGTATACAACGCTTAGGCAAAGACTGTGTTAATCACATTGTTTATAAGAGTGAAGAAAAAAAAAATAAGTGTTTAATCTCTCACACATGTATTAAGTGAAAAAATGAATCACAGAAGAGGGTGCATGATGTCATTTATGTTGAAACAGAAGTAACATGTGCATGCACATGTGAAAATATGCAGGAAGGCCGGGCGTGGTGACTCACGCCTGTAATCCCAGCACTTTGGGAAGTCAAGGTGGGTGGATCACTTGAGGCCAGGAGTTCATGACCAGCCTGGCCAACATGGTGAAACCCCATCTCTACTAAAAATACAAAAATTAGCTGAGCGTGGTGGTGCATGCTTATAATCCCCACTACTCAGGAGGCTGACGCAGGAGAATTGCTTGAACCCAGGAGGCGGAGACTGCAGTGAGTGGAGATGGGGCCACTGCACTCCAGCCTGGGCAACAGAGTGAGACACCATCTCAAAAAAAAAAAAAAAAAAAAATTCCAGCCGGGTGCCATGGCTCATGCCTGTAATCCCAGCACTTTGGGAGGCCAAGGTTGGTGGATCACCTGAGGTTGGGAGTTTGAAACCAGTCTGACCAACATGGAGAAACCCAGCTCTACTGAAAATACAAAATTAGCCAGGCGTGGTGGGGCAAGCCTGTAATCCCAGCTACTCAGGAGGGTGAGGCAGGAGAATCGCTTGAACCTGAGAGTCAGAGGTTGTGGTGAGCTGAGATTGCTCCATTGCACTCCAGCCTGCTTGACAAAAGCCAAACGCCGTCTCAACAAAACAAAACAACACAGAAACAAAACCAAAAACAAACTCCTTCCATGGCTGCCCTCTGCCTGTGATATTAGCAGACCAGATCCTGGGAGATCAGGCACTGCTGACTCCTAGGCTCTTCTCTGACTGCCCCTCCTCACTCAGTAACAGTAAGTCCTGGTGGTTCCCAGACACCCGGAGCTACTTCTGTCTTCTCTGCCTGGACTGTTCTGCATTTTCTTTATCTAGTACAGTTCCGTGAGGATCAGCAAGTGTATGTTCCCATGCAATCAACAGTCCTATCAAAATATAGGACATTTTCATCTTCCTGGAATGTTCCCTTGTGTGCCCTGTTAACAAGCAATCTTTTTCCCACACCCTGCGACAGGCAACTACTGATCTGATTTCCACCACTATGGATTGGTTTTGCCACACACTGTGGCTCATCCCTGTAATCCCAGCACTTTGGGGAGGCCAAGGCAGGAGAATCCCTTGAGCCCAGTAGTGGTGGTGTATGCCTGTAGTCTCAGCTACTCAGGAGGCTGAGGCATGAGGATCATTTGAGTCTGGGAGGTTGAGGCTGCAGTGAGCCATGATCACTCCAGCCTGGGTGACAGAGAAAGACACTGTCTCAAACCAAAACCAAAACCAAATCAAAATTAATATTATGTCAGTCTCTGATTTAAATAAAGCAAAACTATTTCAGAGTCATCACCTCCTGGAAACCTGTCCTGATATCCCTGCTGGGTTAGGTCTGTGCTTGTTACCTTCTACCCACTGTCTGTGTTCGTTACCTTCTATCTATCACCAGTATGGCAAGAATACATTGTTTCATTAGTTGAGCACCTACTTCCCTAATCCAGAGGGGCCTGTGTCTTACTGCCAGCCCTAGTAGGTGCTTAGAAAATGTTTATTAAATGAAGGACTAAATCAGAGAGATTTGAGAAGATCATAGAGAAGAGAGGGTCAGTGTGGTAGAGGGGGGTTTAAAAGGTTATAAGAGGTTAGAGAGGTCAAGGGTCAGAAGAGATGATCGAGTTTGGGGATCAGAAAGGTCAGAATGAAATCAGAGAGATCAATGTGGTTAAAGATGTCAAAGGTCGGCCAGGCGCAGTGGCTTATGCCTGTATTCCTAACACTTTGGGAGGCTGAGGCAGGCGGATCACAAGGTCTAGAGATTGAGACCATCCTGGCCAACATGGTGAAACCCCGTCTCTACTAAAAATACAAAAATTAGCTGGGCGTGGTGGCATACGCCTGTAGTGCCAGCTACTTGTGAGGCTGAGGCAGGAAGGAGAATTGCTTGAACCCAGGAGGTGGAGGGTACAGTGAGGTGAGATTGTGCCACAGCACTCCAGCCAGGCGACACAGCGAGACTCCTCAAAAAAAAAAAAAAAAAAAAAAAAAAAAAAAAAAAAAAAAAAAAAAAAGACGTCAAAGGTCAGGAAAATTAAAAAAGTCACCAGGTGGGTCATTGAGGTAGGAAGAGTTCAGAGAAGATAAAAGAGAGGATGAAGGACTCAGAGACTACCCAGGGGGTCAAGAAGGCCACAGACAAGCTCAGAAAGGATGTCAGTGTCTCACCACCGGGCTAAGGTCCCAGGCCGGGGTGGGGCGTAGCTGTTGTGCCGGTGCAGATATAGGAAGTCTCTTCCAGGGCCCTGTGCCAGCTCAGTGATCTCCTGGGCCCACCACCGTGCCTGCCGGTAGCTGCTGCACTTGAGAATCAAGGACCTGGAACAATGAGATGGACCCTAAATCCTCGCCCTCCATACCTACGGTCTTGCCCAGAGACCTCTCCTGTCTTTCCCACTTCCTCCCTTAGTCCCTAATCACAGCTCCACAGGGACAGGGCCTGTATGGATCTGCCTTATTAATTTATTTATTTTGTTTTTGAGACAGAGTTTCACTCTTTCGCCCAGACTGGAGTGAAGTGGCACAATCTCGGCTCACTACAAACTACCACCCTGGCTTCAAGTGATTCTCCTGCCTTAGCCTTCCAAATAGCTGGGATTACAGGTATGCACCACCATGCCTGGCTAATTTTTGTTAAGTAGAGATGGGGTTTTACCATGTTGACCAGGCTGATCTTGAACTCCTGACCTCAGGTGATCCACCCGCCTCCGCCTCCCAAAGTACTGGGGTTACAGGCGTGAGCCACCTCGCCTGGCCATATCTGCCCTACTCATAGTTGGATCCTAGTATTCTATCAGCAACTAGTATTGTACCAGGCACTTAGGTTTGTAGAATGAACAAATGAACAAATGGAATTTTCTTTATGTCAGCAGTTCCTTTCCCAGGCTTCTACCAACCCCCTTTCTCTGGGCCCAGATGCTAGGAGCAGTCCCAAGCATCTGGCTGGACCAGTTCCCTGATTCAAAACTATTTCCGGATCCAGGGAGGTGGAAAACCCTTCCTCTCTCCTGTGGTCTCTTTTTTTTTTTTTTTTTTTTTGAGACAGAGTCTCGCTGTGTTGCCAGGCTGGAGTGTAGTGGCTGCTCGATCTTGGCTCACTGCAACCTCTGCCTCTTGGGTTCAAGTGATTCCCTTGCCTCAGCCTCCTGAGTAGCTGGGACTACAGGCGTGCACTACCACACCCGGCTAATTTTTTGTATTTTAGTAAAGACAGGGTTTCACCATATTGGCCAGGCTGGTCTTGAACTCCTGACCTTGTAATTCGCCTGCCTCGGCCTGCCAAAGTGCTGGGATTATAGGCGTGAGCCACCACGCCCTGCCTCCTATGGTATCTCTTACTCAAGTCCAGGCAGGGCTGTGGGCTGGCTCACCACTCACCAGCTGTCTCTTACACCAGGGAGGCCTTACCTGTGGGAGGTATCAATCCGTACGCCGTACCGTGCCTCTGTGCTCCGTTTCCCCACCTGCACCTCAAAGCCAGGGTCGAAGAGCTGAACAAATGAGATGGCGCCCGTCTCGAGGCACATGTACAGCAGGAAGGAATCCTTCACCACCAGCCACCTAGAGCGGAAGGGCTCCCTGTGTTCCTCTCTGCCCTTGCAAATTCCTTCCTCACCACTACCTACTGCCCAGCTGCTTGGCCACAGCCCATACCTCTTGGACCAGCGATAACAAACTTGGTCTCGGCCACAGCAGGTAAGGCCAGGAACTCGGTGGCCACCTGAGCGCTTCCGGATCATCCCCTCCCTGTGGGACAATCAGGAAGAGTTGGCAGATGAGGACTCTAGACCGCCAGCCCACCTTGCACGGCCTGCCCCATTCTCAGACAGGGAGAAATTAACAGTGATGTCTATGGATAGCTGGGTGAAGGGTGCCAGACACTCACAGTCCTTTGCAGCCCAGGTCTGGGATAAAGGACAGCTGACTGACTTCCAGGAACTCTGTCTGTAGAGGAAAACAAAAGCCCAGAGGAGACACCTGGCAGTCAGCCCCTCAGACCTTGGGGTCCCTGGCTCTCTCCCGCTGCAGGTCTGATTATCCTGCTCCACATCTAAAATCAGTCCCTGGACCTTACCAGGGCATGGTAGTTGCGATAGAAAGACATGGTCAAGAGGCGGTTGAGGTAATTCTCCAGGTATTTCTGAAGTGGGGATGAGAGAGAGAGAGAGAGAGAGAGACAGATGGGACCAGAGCCATTTGCACCTCCGATGCCTTCCCGGAGGACCTGGTGTCTGGTCCCACCTGTTTGCTGGCTGCATGTCTGGTAGAGCCCTCAGGACCTGCTCGGGGTAGAGAGGGCATCTCTCTGTTGGCTGCCTCTCGGCCTGGAGAATAGGCAACGGCAAAACTGGAAAGGATAGATGAGGGTCAGGTATGAGCTGGAAGGCTGGGTGCTCCGGTTCTTGAAAACACTGGAGACAGGGGCCTGGAGGAAAAGAAGAGGCCTGGAGGTGGCCGGGGGCAGTGGCTCATGCCTGTAATCCCAGCACTTGGGGAGGCCAAGGTGGGTGGATCACTTGAGCTCAGGAATTTGAGACTAGCCTGGGCAACATAGTAGAACACATTTCTACAAAATATGCAAAAATTAGCTGGGTGTGGTGGCTGTGGTCTCAGTGACTCGGGAGGCTGAGGTGGGAGGATCGCTTGAGCCCAGGAAGTTGCAATGAGCCAAGATCATACCACTGAATTATAGCCTGGGTGACAGGACACCTTGTCAAAAACAAAAAGGCCTAGAGGCTGGCAAAAAGAAGGCTCCCTATCCTGGGAATGGAGACTAGAAAAGGGTGAGGCTGCCAAGGACATTTTGGGCATCCAGCCCGGCTGAGATGCTGGCACAGAACCATGGACAGGGAAAGCTGAGCAGGAAAAGTTTCCTGGTAACTGGGGTCAGGAGAGGTGGCCCAGTGGCCAGAGCCACTGCAGGGAGGAAAGGCTGTGGCCCAGGGGCAGGGGAGGAGGGCAGACACAGAAAGGAGGGTGGGGGGCACCTGCCCTCTACAGGAAGCAGTTCGGTCCCCCTCACCGAGCCAGAGGGAGCAGACTCATCAAGACTTTATGTCTCAGGAGGTCCCGATGCAGCTCCTGAAAATGACGGAACTTCTTCTTGGTTGTCCAGGTAAAGTCGCCGTGAGTCAAGCGGACAGAATACAGAGTACAGGTTCCCACCTAGGGGTGTGACAAACTGAATGGATGTTCCCTGCATGGGTCCCTGCCTCCCTACTCTGGTCAGCCTTCCCTTTCTGGCCTCCCTAGGGCCAGCCCAGCCACCTTGGATCCACCCTGACCCGCCCTCCCTTTCCCCCTCCCTGGGGCCAGTCTAGCCACCTTGGATCCGCTGGTATATCTTTCAGTCCCCACCACCTGGGCTGTGACAGGGACCCCAGTTGCGAACACCAAGGGGTGCACTTTCAGAGGCTGAAGATCATAGATGGCCAGAAACGGGTGCATCCGGTCGGCTGGGAGGAAAGAAAATCAAGGAGGGCAGACCCCAGTAGGCCCCAGCCCCCGGGCCCCGACCCGCCTCTCCTCCCTGCAGGCCATCCATATTCCCTGTGTACCTGGGTCCTCTCCCTCTCTCAGAGTGTTCACCTCATCGGACTCCATCTGGAGCTGGCTGGAGTCCAGGTCGCCCCCAGTGGGGAAGAGGCTCTCAGGGGTCGCCGTCATCCTAGGAATATGGGGAATCCTCAGGGAGGCAAGGTGCCCTGCAGAACCCGCCCCCCGCATCCTAACTCTTGCAGCCCTCCTTCTCTTGCAGGTCCTCCCCTTCCCCCCATGGACTCCTGACCGCCCCTCTGACGACGCCCGGCCAGTTTGCAACGCCCCACCGACCCCCTTCTGGGCCCCATCCCCTACCTTAATCCCTCTTCCGTAATCCCAGTCCCAGTCCCTAGCCCCCGCCCCATCCCGTAACCAGAGCCCCGGGGAACACCCAGCCAGGCCCGGAAGGCTCCGACCTGGGGCTGCACAGCAGCTGTGCCGGGAAGCAGCCCCGGGTGGTCCAGAGAGCGCGGGGCTGCCGGGCTCACGCCAGGCCAGGGGGGCCGGGCAGGGGGTCCAGGCGGGAATGAGGAAGTTACGCGATCCCCGCCGAGGGCGGGGAGCAACCCTGAAATCTGAGTGTGCAGCTGAGTGTGGAGGCCCCGTAGCCCGAGCCTGTTCCCTCCCCCCACGATTTCCTGGGCCTGGCATCCCCGCGCGCCCCTTCAAGGCCCCCTCACCCTGGCAGTCGGAGCCTGCGCCAGCGCGGGTTCCCGAAGCCAAGAGAGCAGAGCGGAGTAGCAGCCGGAGCCCACGCCCCAGCGGGCCGGGGCGGGGCCGGGACTCAGGGCCTGCCCTTGGGGGCGGGACGGCCCCCGGCCTCACCTCCGCGGGATTCTCGTCTGTCCTGTCCCGCCCCCGCCACCCCGCGCGTCGCCGGGAGCTCTGGGGCTGCTCTGTGCCCTGCGGGCCTGCAAGGTCCCCTCGGTGCGGCCGGGAAGTGCTGCCCGGCGTCGGGGCGTCCCGCGCTGTCAGTCCCAGCGTGCCCGGTCGCCTTCTCCCAGGAACAGCTCTGCGCGCATCCCTCCGCTCCGTGCCAGTCCCGGGACCCTCCAGCCGCGAACGCTGTTTGGGTCCTGGGGGACGCGCCTCCGCTGCCGGAGCTGCCGGTGGGTGCCCCACTCCCGGGCCCGCTGCGTGCCACCTTCGGCCTAGCCCGGATAGCATTTGTACCTGGAAGGAATGAGGGCGTAAAAGGCTCGAGGGCCGGTGGCTATAAACCCATTAGTGTATGAGAGCGGGCATTCTTTCATTCATTCACCAAACATTTATTGCGTGCTTACTCCGTGCCGGACACTGAGAGTAAGGTACTAAGATGGTTACGGAGCTTGCTTCGCTGGAATTGGCAGTCTAGGGGGAAACAAAATCTCTTCGAGTATTTCAATCTTTTTTAAAAAGCAGATTTATTTGTCTCTTCTTTTGATAGACATATGGGTTTCTAGTTTTGTCCGTTGTTAATAAAGCTCCTGCAGGCTGGGGTGGCTCACAGCTGTAATCCCAGCACTTTGGGAGCCAAAGCAGGCGGATCACAAGGTCAGGAGTTCAAGACCAGCCTGGCCAACATAGTGAAACCCCGTCTCTACTTAAAAAATACAAAAATTAGCCGGGCGTGGTGGCGCACCCCTGTAGTCCCACCTACTTGGGAGGCTGAGGCAGGAGAATCGCATGAACCCAGGAGGCGGAGGTTGCAGTGAGCCGAGATTGCACCACTGCACTCCAGCCTGAATGACAGAGCGTCTCAAATAAATAAACAAACAAATAAAAATGAAGCTCCTGCAAACATTCCTCTAAGTCTGTGTGTGGATAGTTTTCATTTATCTGGGGTAAGTAGGGAGTGGAGTTGTTCTATCATATAAGTGTATGTTTAACTTACAAGAAACTGCCAAGCGATTTTTTCGAAATGGTTGTTCCACTCTAGATTTCCCCGGGCTGAAACAATCATCCTGCCTCAGCCTCCCAAGTAGCTGAGACTGCAGACACATACCACCATGCCCAGCTAATTTTTAAATTTTTTTGTAGGGACAAGGTCTCACCACATTGTACAGGCTGACCTTGAACTCTTGGACTCAAAGGAACCTCCTACCTTGGCCTTCCAAAGTGCTGGGATTACAGGTGTGAGCCACAGTGCCTAACCTATATAAACTTTTTTTTTTTTTTTTTTGAGTCTCCCTCTTGTTGCCCAGGCTGGAGTGCAACGGCACGATCTGGGCTCACTGCAACCTTCGCCTCTCAGGTTCAAGCGATTCTCCTGCCTCAGCCTCCCAAGTAGCTGAGATTACAAATGCCCGCCACCACACCTGGCTAATTTTTTGTATTTTTAGTAGAGATGGGGTTTCACCATGTTGGCCAGTCTGGTCTCAAACTCCTGACCTCAGATGATCCGCCCTCCTTGGCCTCTCAAAGTGCTGGGATTACAGGCATGAGCCACCCCACACTTGGTCATAAACTTCTAAAACAGGGAAAAACAATCTATAGTGATGGAAATCAGATCAGTAGTTGCCTGTGGCAGGGTGTAGAGAAAAGATTGCCTGTAAGGGGACACGTGAGGGAATATTCCTGGATGATGAGAATGTCCTATATTTTGATAGGAGTGGTGATTGCATGGGAGCATACATTTGATAATACTCATAGAACTGTATGTTAAGATGTCTGCATTAAATTGTATATACATTTTGCTTCAATAAAGTTCATTGAAATAAAAAGATTTCTGTCTAACTCAGGCAGTACTGTGTAATCAACCGTGCAACCTGACATTTCCCACATTGTGGTACCCTTGGGGAATGATTAAACAGCATTTGCACAGCTTTACTTAAGGGCACTCAGAGTCCTTGGCTAGGGTGCTCTGGACTAGAGGTTTCCAACCTCAGCTCTGGCCACCCCAAGCTGGCTGAGGGCATCGATACTTGGGAGCATGCTTCAGAAGCTCAGTGTGGTGGTTAAAAGAGTAGATTCTGGGCCGGGTGTGTGGCTGATGCCTGTAATCCCGGCACTTTGGGAGGCTGAGGTGGGCGGATCACTTGAGGTTAGGAGTTCGAGACCAGCGTGGCCAATATGGTGAAATCCCATCTCTACTAAAAATAGAAAATATGGCTGGGCATGGTGGCAAGTGCCTGTAATCCTAGCTACTCAGGAAGCTGAGGCAGGAGAATCAATTGAGCCCAGGAGGCTGAGGTTGCAGCAAGATGAGATTGTACCACTGCACTCCAGCCTGGGCAACAGAGCAAGACTCCGTCTCAAAAGCAAAGCTGGGCTTGGTGGCTCAAGCCTGTAATCCCAGCACTTTGCGAGGCCGAGGCGGGCGGATCACTAGGTCAAGAGATCGAGACCATCCTGGCCAAGCTAGTGAAACCCTGTCTCTACTAAAAATACAAAAATTAGCTGGGTGTGGTGGCATGTGCCTGTAGTTCCAGCTACTTGGGAGGCTGAGGCATGAGAATTGCTTGAACCCGGGAGGCGGAGGTTGCAGTGAGCTGAGATTGTGCCACTGCACTCCAGCCTGGTGCCTGGTGACAAAGTGAGACTCTGTCTCAAAAAAAATAAAAAATTAAAGAGTAGATTCTGGGGTCAGATGGACTCAAGGTGAGGATTTCAAGGTGGGCATGGTTTCTATTCTGCTAATAACTGCCTGTGTGACCTTGGACAAATTACCTTACCTCTCAATGCCTCCCGTTCCTCATTTGTAAAACCAGGATAGACTTGCCTAACCAGTGAGGGACTTACCTCCAAAGATCTTTGACATGATTAAGTGAAAAGAGATAACATGTAAAAGTCCCTAGAATTTACCTGACAGCATAATTAATCAATTACAACCATCTTCATAACAGGGGATAGGAACTGTCAGACCCTTTAATGAGAACATAACATTTCCCTGGATAACAAAGTTTCTCATTCTAAAAACAGAGTATTCTTTCAAAGTTTACATCTTAGGCACTTCAATTCTCATTCTAAAATACAAACGAATCCCCAGCAGTGTCCAACCTGGCACCAAGTTGTCGGGCACTGCTGCAGTGAAATTTTACTGCATCTGTCATAGCACCTCTGCGTCCGTCCCTGTCGTGCCACCTCTCGCAACCACCTCCTGCTTCTCCATGGGAATCAGAGAGGACCCCCAAATTAATGGAGCATAAAAATAGGTGTTTGGTGGGAGTATGCCCCCACTCCTTTCTTCCTCCCTCCTCTCCCCTCTTCTATCCTTGGCGCCTTATAATCACCAGGCGGTTGAGGCTAAGTGGTAGTTTTGCCCATGGTGGGGGTGCTTGGAAACCACACCCCTTTCCCCGCTCTGGCCATTCCCAGCTCTGATCGCCTCCACTGTTGAGATGGGTCTGAAGGGGGCATGGTGTTTCCCATGGTGCGGGTGCCGGAGACAGCGAGGGACTGAGAGAGAAGCAGGTATGGGGTGGACTGAAGGAAAATGGGGGCTGTCAAGCAGACAGACAGACAACTGCATTGCTGGGAAAGAGAAATGCTCAACCAAAGGGAAAACGATCATCTGTCTCCCTGGGTGGGAATTGGATCACTGAAGTCTCACAAGACTGGCTAAATACTTTGTAGGGCCCAGTGCTTGTTAAAGATTTAAGAATTTCGGCCAGGTGCGGTGGCTCAGGCCTGTAATCCCAGCGCTTTGGGAGGGCAAGGCAGGTGGATCAATGAGGTCAGGAGTTTGGGACCAGCCTGGCTAACATGATGAAACCCCATTTCTACTAAAAATACAAAAAAATTAGGGGGTCTTGGTGGTGTGCACCTGTAATCCCAGCTACTCAGGAGGCTGAGGCAGGACAATCACTTGAACCCGGGAGGCAGAGGTTGCAGTGAGCCAAGATTGC
>NW_016107538.1:558313-561638 GCF_001604975.1 Cebus imitator
AAAAAAAAAAAGAATTTCAAAATTTTGAGATGGTGACATGGTGGACCTTCTGAGTCAGGGGATCCTATGCAATGCACAGGTGACATTCATGTGAGCCAGCCCTGCTTACTTTGCACCAGCCCCTCTCCCTCTCCCTACTGCTGCCACCAGTGCTCCTCACTGCCCCCAGGCCCCAGGTGTCTTCCCTCGCTTCTTCTCTCCTCAACCCTGGGTGAGGGGTGAGGGAGAAGGAATCCTGACCTACAACTTCCTTCTTCCTCCTCCAATCTTATAGGCATGGGTCCTGCTACCCCTCCAGACCCCAGCCCAGCTATCGCCCCCATCATGGCTGAGGGAGGGGTACCCTCGCCAGGGCCTGGTGCCTACTTCAGCAGGAAAGCCCGACTCTCCTTCCGCCACCAGCTGCATGACATGGCATCAGCCAATGACTCCACCATCTGAAGGGGACAACGAGGAGCTGAGCCTCCAGGAAGGCTGAGCAAGCTTCCTTCCCCAGACTGCTCAGCGACCCCAATCTCCACTTCCTCAAGTCCTTTCTAACCTTCTTATTAAATATGTTCATAGTTGCTAAGTGCTGTGTGTGTGTGTGTGTGTGTGTGTGTGTGTGTGCAGGGGGAGTAGACGGGGCCAAGGCTGCAGGGCTGGGTTATGGGGTTGAGGTGGGAAGTGTTGCTTATGGTGGGAGACGCAGGAATGATGAATATGACACAGCTGATCTAACGCAGTACCCAGGTGTGATAAACAGGAATAAGAATTGGCTGATGTCAAGCTTCAGAGTTGAGTGTGGTGAAAGCAGTCTGTAGGATGGCAGATGGGAGGAGGAAGCGTTATTTATTCAGTAAATACTGAGTGTCTACCCCTACCAGGCGTGGAGGATATATCAATGAACTGGGAAGAAAGAATTCTCTCCTCTCTATAGGCCAGGCATGGTGGTTCACATCTGTAATCCCAGCATTTTGGGAGGCCGAGGTGGGTGGATCACAAGGTCAGGAAATTGAGACCATTCTAGCTAACACGGTGAAACCCTGTCTCTACTAAAAATACAAAAAACTAACCGGATATGGTGGCATACACCTGCAATCCCAGCTACTCAGGAGGCTGAGGCAGGGGAACTGCTTGAACTCAGAAAGTGGAGGTTGCAGTGAGCCGACATCAAGCCACTGCACTCCAGCCTGGGTGACAGAACGAGACTCTGTCTCAAAAAAAAAAAGGAATAAAGAATTCTCTCTTTGTGATGAAGAAAAACAAAACAAAACAAAAAGAACTCTCTCCTCTCACTGAGCTTTCTAGTAGAGGGAGGTAGACAATCATACATAGGTAAACAAATAAGCAGAACACAAGATAAGACAATGATACGTGCTGCTGTGAAAAAAATGAAACAGGGCATGAGAGAGAGGGATGGGGGTGGTTTCTTTAGTTTCAGGTGGTCAGAAAAGGCCTTTCTGATGAGGTGACATTTGAGCTGAGAGCTGAACGATGAGTAGCCATGTGGAAATCAGGGAGTGATATGTCAGTGTAGATTTACCAGTTCCAACAAATGCTTATCTATGGTGCAGAAAGTTGAGTGAGAGAGGCCACCCATGTGGGGAGAGGGGCATATGGGAAATCTCTGTATTTTCTACTCAATTTTGCCGTGAACCTAAAACTGCTCTAAAAAATGATTTTAGGCTGGGTGTGGTGGCTCATGCCTGTAATCCCAGCACTTTGTGAGGCCCAGGCAGGCAGATCACTTGAGGTCAGGAGTTTGAGACTGGCTTGGACAACGTGGTAAATCCCCATCGCTACTAAAAATACAAAAATTAGCCAGGTGTGGTGGCATGTGCCTGTAATCCCAGCTACTCGGGAGGCTGAGGCAGGAGAATCGCTTGAACCCAGGAGGCGGAGGTTGCAGTGAGCAGAGACCTTGCCAGTCCTCTCCAGCCTGGGCAACAGAGCAAGAATTGGTCTCAAAAAATAAAATAAAAAATGAAGGCCGGGTGCAGTAGCTCACACCTGTAATCCCAGCACTTTGGGAGGCTGAAGTGGGTGGGTCACAAGTTCAAGAGATTGAGACCATCTCCTGGCCAACATGATGAAACCCTGTCTCTACTAAAAATACAAAAATTAGCCAGGCGTGGTAGCACGTGCCTGTAGTCCCAGCTACTCGGGAGGCTGAGGCAGGAGATTCGATTGAACCCAGGAGGCAGAGGTTGTAGTAAGCTGAGATTGTGCCACTGCACTCTAGCCTGGTGACAGAGCAAGACTCCATCTCAAAAATAAATAAACAAAATAAAATAAAATAAAAAAGTCTCATCACAGTGGCTCATGCCTGTAATTACAGCACATTGGTAGGCTGAGGCAGGAGAATTGCTTAAGCCCAGGAGTTTGAGGTTATAGTGAGCTATGACAGAGACACTATAGCCTGGGTGGGTGACAGCAAGACTCTGCCTCTATTTAAAAAATAAATAAATAATAAAATTAGCCTGAGGTGAGGTGATGCACACCTGTAGTCCCAGCTATCAAGCTCCTTTAGGTCCCTGGGTTGAGTGGGGACAGGTTCAGAGGGGCCAGAGTCCATTTTTAGCCTCCTATCCAAAGGGCTGATCATACACCCCACCATGGGTATGGTGGCTTCCAGAGCTGGCCAAAAGAACTCCAGTGGCTGTGTTCTCCCAGTCAACATTCATCTTAAATTCCATTTGCAGACAAGCCCTACTTTTCTCCCAAAAGCCAAGGATGTCACAGTGCTACTGCTGACCATAGGCGAGGTGACAGAGATTAAGTGTGGAGAGAGGGGACCATGGGGTTGGGCTGAAGGAGAGTCTTTTTGGCCTTAGGGGCAGTAGTCACCCATGATGACTGGTAGAAAGTAGGCTGAGGGAAGGGGACTCCAGTTTTAGTAAGAATTCTGAGTTCTACCTTGGGCTTGAACAGGGAGGGGGTGTTGCCAGTAGCCCCCATACCACCACAATCCAGTGGTTCAAGGACCTAGATATGTTGGGGGAAAGGAAACTGGGGGGAAGGTGGTTTGGAGAAGAGGTTTGAAAACCTTCCATGTGGCTGGGCGCAGTGGCTCACACCTGTAATCCCAGCACTTTGGGAGGCCGAGGCAGGCAGATCAGGAGGTCAAGAGATCGAGACCACCCTGACCAACATGGTAAAACTCCAGCTCTACTAAAAAAAAAAAATACAAAAATTAGCTGGGCATGGTGGCATGTATCTGTAGTCCCAGCTACTGAGGAGGCTAAGGCAGGAGAATTGCTTGAACTTGGGAGGTGGAGGTTGCAATGAGCTGATCACACCACTGCACTCCAGCCTGACGACAGAGCAAGGCTCCATCTCAAAA
>NW_016107538.1:561823-567606 GCF_001604975.1 Cebus imitator
TATATAAATAGGAATGGGCTAGACAAATTCAGGCTTGAAGTCAAAAAAAGAACCCCAAACTACAAAGATTCTCTTTGACAGACTTTATTAAATTTTGCATCAGTACGGGGTTATCTTTTATTGCATACTAGAATCCCAGGACTCAGGGGGGTGGTAAAGTGGCAATGGTGAATTTGGGTATCTGGTCTCCCAAAAGTACTTGCCGCTCTACCCCTGACTCTGCAATGGCTGCCAGGCGGATCACTCCTCCACTGGAGCCATCCCGCTCCATGGCCAAAGCGAGAGCTGTGGATAAAAGGAGTAAGCTGGGTTCAGAGTCAGATGCTGGGATTACTGCAAGTAATGAGGAATGTTGGCCTGCCTTGGGTTGTTGGGGTTAAAGCTCATAGACCCAGAAACTCAAGCTCTTACCATTGGCAGTGAATTGTAGACACTCTTCCTTGGTCATGCCTTCCCGGTATGTAGCATCAACATAGCCGTAGATGTAGGAGCTCCCAGAGCCTCCAATGGCAAAGGACTGCCTTACCATCATACCTCCCATAGGCACTGAGTACACCTGCCAGACAGACGGAGAAGAGTCACCAGTCGTATCCTCCCTCCAACACATGTACATTCATCTGTCCATTGTGCTACTGGTCTGAGAAGCATTAATACTAAGTATAAGTGAGGCAGAGACTGGAAAGAAAAAAGAAAATGTCTGGGAGAGGATAAAAGGCCTGGCTCAAGTGTGCTCTGGTTGGGGGTGGGGATCTGACCTGCCCTCCTTCTTGAGGATCCCAGCCTGCGATGATGATTCCTGCCATCAAGTCTTCCCGGTATCGGTAACACATCTCCTTAAACAGGCTGGCTGCTGTGTGTACCAGTGGAGGCTCATTCAGTTCAATGCTAGAGGGTCAGGAAAGTCACAGAGAAAGTTTCAGGACCTGGGAGTCAGGCCATTTAGCTCCTCAGCTTCCAACTCCCTTCAGATACTTGCTCTTCCCCTGCCCACAGGCACCTGTGGAAACCGAGCTGGTAAGTGACAGCATCAGCTACTGCCTGGGTATCAGCTGCTGAGCCCGAGCGACAGCAGAAAATGCGGTCGTGAATAGGAGTCAGCTTGTCAGTCACTCGATTGGCAATGTAGGACCTGCAAGAGGGCAGAAGGGTGAGGAAAGGAGCCCACCTGTCTTTCACCCCAATCCCATCACCACCCACTCTCTTAGGGCTCAGGGATAGGATGTCCAGTATTGCCTTTTTTTCTTTTCTTGTTTTTTGGAGACAGAGTCTTGCTCTGTCGCCAGGCTGGAGTGTAATGGCGTGACCTTGGCTCACTGCAACCTCTGCCTCCTGGGTTCAAGCGATTCTCTTTTTCTCTTTCCTCAGCCTCCTGAGTATTTAGGACTACAGGTGCATGCCACCACGCCCAGTTAATTTTTGTATTTTTAGTACAGACTAGGTTTCACCATGTTGGCCAGGATGGTCTCGATCTCTTGACCTCGTGATCCACTGCGCCCGGCCTCTTTTTTCTTTATTTGAGATGGAGTCTTGCTCTGTCGCCCAGGCTGGAGTGCAGTGATGCAATCTCTGCTCACTGCAACCTCTGCCTCCTGGGTTCAAGCAATTATCTTGCCTTAGCAGTCCCAAGTAGCTGGGACTGCAGGCGTGTGTGCTACGCCCGGCTAATTTTTGTATTTTTTAGTAGAGACAGGGTTTCACCATGTTGGCTAGGCTGGTCTCGAACTCCTGACCTCAGGTGATCCACCCGCCTCGGCCTCCCAAACTGCTGGGATTACAGGCGTGAGCCACTGTGCCTAGCCTCCAGTATTGCCTATTCTCATCCAAACTGAAGCAGGCTGAAGAACAGACTTTTCTAAGGATTCCACTAAAGAGTGAGAGAAACTGAAAGTAATAAAAGCTGGGACAAATCTTTATCTCCAGGGAGAGAAGAAACCTCTCTTCCCACAGTGGTCTGTGGAGGATTAGGGTGGGCGGAAAAGAAAAAGGAAGATGGGAAGACCTTTCACAAATCTGTCGTGAGCTCACCCAGTGGTTGTTCTGGAGTCCGCCCCCAGAACCACGCCCCCATCAAACTGCACTGCCATGATAGTGGTCTGGGAAAAGGGAAAAAGGAATGAGTCTTTCCACATTCTCTAGCATACACAAACCTCAGTGATCTCTCTACCTAGTTCCCAAAATACAAAATCTGTGCGCCGCTGAACCATTTTCAAGTCTTAAAGGGTTCTCAGCGCCCCGCAGAATACCAGAATGCCAACCCTCAAATCCCAAAACACTCATCCCGGACTTAAGCCCAGAGTTTTCACTGGCCTCGCAGGATTCCAGAATTCCCCATTTCAGTCCACCCGCCATCTCCCACTACGAAGGTACCACACTACTCCACCATCCTCGGGGTGCCTCTCCCCATTCCTGGAGCACAACACATTCCACCTTTCCTCCGCCCCTGCCAGATCTCTCAACCTCACTCAGCCTTTATCTTCCCATCGCGTCAAGCCTTGTGCACATCTTATGAGCCCCGACTCTTTTCTTACCCCTGTGGAGACTTCTCGGCTTTCCCAGTCCGGAGTGAAGGCCTCCGGCCCCCAGGCCGGTGCCAGCCCGACTCCCCGAGCAGCTAGCAAGGTGGCCGCCATCTTTCTCCTCCGGTATTGCCTCAAAGCAACTGTCGTAAAGCGCTCTGTCACGCTCTTTAGTCGCGCTTTGAAGCCTTCTGGGAGCGAAGCTACTCCGAGGTTGACGGCAGAAGGGAAAAGAAAAGTTCAAGCTTTGCGCAGTCGCAATATCGTAGCCAATGAGGTTTATCCGAGGCGCGATTATTGCTGATTGAAAACTTTTCCCAATACCCTGCCATGACGACTTGAAATATAGTCGGCATTGGCATTTTTTGACAGTCTCTACGGAGACTGAATTATAAAAAATATAAATAAAATATAAAAAAGAAAAAAAGAAAAGTTCAGTATTGCTTGGAGACGGTCCTTTTGCGACAGTGAGCATTTGATGGTAGCGTGGTCAGCAGCACACGAAACAAAAAAGTCTGCAAGAAAAGCCGTCCCAGTGTCCTTCGCCGTGCTGATCTTATGGAGTTGCAGTCCGAAGGGCCCACAAAATAAACCTGAGAGTCTCTGGTTTAAAGAGAGTCACTGGGTTAAAGTGACCACACCATATTTTCATTTCTTTTAGTTACATACTTAGGAGTACATGCTGGCAGTGGAATTTATGGGTTCTATGGTAACTATGTGTTTAACATTTTGAGCAACCGACAAACTTTTCCACAGAAGCTGCACTATTTTACATTCCTACAAGCCATGTATGAGGGTTCCAATGTTCCACAACCTCACCAACACTTGCTATTGTGCATTATCGTAGTTAAAGCCATTTATTTAGATCTTCTTTAATTTCTTTTTAACAGTGTTTTATAGTTTTCAATGTATAGGTCTTGCACTTCTTTGGTTAAATTTGTTCCCAAGTATTTTATTCTTTTTTATGCTATTATAAGTGATGTTGTCTTCTTAATTTCATTTTTGGATTGTTCATTGCTAGTACATAGAAATATAACTGATTTTTGGCCGAATGTGGTGGCTCATGCCTATAATCCCAACACTTTGGGATACCGAGGTGGGTGAATCACCTGAGGTTGGGAGTTCGAGACCAGTCTGACCAACGTGGAGAAACCCCGTCTCTACTAAAAATACAAAATTAGCTGGGCATTGTGGCACATGCCTGTAATCCCAGCTACTCAGGAAGCTGAGGCAGAAGAATTGCTTGAATCCAGGAGGCAGAAATTGTGGTGAGCCAAGATCATGCCATTGCACTCCAGCCTGGGCAACTCGAGCAAAACTCCATCTCCAAAAAAAAGAAAAATGAATGAAGTATAGCTGAATTTGATTTTGATATTGTTTCCTGCAACTTCATTGAACCATTTATTAGTTCTAATAGTTTGTCTGTATATCCTTTAGGGTTTTTCTATATAAACCACCATATCATCTGCAAATAGATAGTTTTACCTCTTACTTTCCAATCTGGCTGCCTTTTATTTCATTATCTTGCCTAGTTGCTTTGGCTAGTTACTCCAGTACAATGTTGCATAGATTGGCAAAAGCAGACATCTTTGTCTTGTTTCTCGTTTTAGAGGAAAGGCTTAGGGAAAAGTCTTGAAACTGGAAGCAACGGTTGCAGTGAGCTGAGATTGCGCCACTGCCCCAGCCTGGGCAACAAGAGTGAAACTTCGTTTAAAAAAAAAAAAAAAAAAAAAGGATTTGTAGGGAAATTGTGGTCAGCTTTTCCATTTAGTTAGTGTTTTCTCATACATTATCATTTAATCCTCACATGAGGCCTGCAAAGTACCTATTATTATCCTCAATTTACAGTGGAGGGAACTCAAGCCCAGAGTGAATTTGGGGCCCACACCACTGCTCAGTAGGGGAGCTGTTCTGACTCCTACCTCTCTTCTCAATACAGAGTTCCTATTACTACAGCTGGCCCTACAGGGAAGGGAAATGCACAGTCCATCTGTCCCTGCTGTCCAATCCCCCAAATTCCCTTCATCCAGTTCCTTGCACTCAGGGCAGCTGCCCTTTGGGGCGAAGGGCACTGGGGAAGGGGACCTTAGTAGGTTAACTATTAATCCTTTGCGCCTCAGCGCACTGAGGGCTTCTCTCTCCGGACAGGCTAGGGGCTGGTGAGGTGCTGGGAAATAGCTATTCAGGATGCTGAGGCAGGAGAATCACTTGATCCTGGGAGGTGCAGGTTGCAGTGAGCGAAGATCACACCATTGCACTCCAGCTTGAGTGACAAGAGTGAAACTCCATCTAAAGATAAGTAAGTAAATAAATAGATAAAATAAAATACATTGCCAGGTGCAGTGGCTCACACCTGTAATCCTAGTACTTTGGGAGGCCAAGGTGGGCAGATCACTAGGTCAGGAGTTCAAGACTAGCCTGGCCATCATGGCAAAACCCCGTCTCTACTAAAAATACAAAAAATTAGCCAGGCATGGTGGCGGGTGTCTGTAATCCCAGCTACGCAGGAGGTGGAGGTTGCAGTGAACTGAGATCGCACCACTGCATTCTAGCCTGGGTGACACAGCAATATTCTATCTTAAAAAAAATATATATATAGGGATGGAAGAGGGGACACAAAAAATAAAATACAATAAAATATATTACAGGGAGGGGAAGGATGGACAGAGAAACAATGAGAAGGCTATTGCAGTAATCTAGGATATATTCTCTCTTCATAGTCAAAGGTACTAGCAGTGGAGAAAGTGGGCATTGGTCAGCTTTTCACAGATTGGATGTTGGTGTGATGAAGGAGAAACAGACGGGTCAGGATGACAAGGTTTTTGGTCTAAGGACCTGGAAGAATAGAAGTACCATTCACTGGGCTAGCAAAGACTCTGAAGGGAGAATTTTCGTGGGCAGGGCATATTGGAGCTTAGTGTTGGACATGGTGGATTTGCTATGCTTAGGTGACATCGAAGTGGAAATACCGAATAGACAATTAAATATGTAGGATTCTGGAGTCCAGGAGAAAGTGGATTGAAGTTATGATTTGGGAGTTATCAGTGTATGAAACAGCAAGGTCTTTCATGTTCACTATTGTTGTGGGAGTGGCCATGGAGTCGTTTAATAAACATGCATTATGGGGCTGAGCACCTGCTTGGTGTGAGGCATGACGCGCATGTGCTGGGGTGGCTGAAGGGCGAGGGTGACATTTATTCACAAAGACGGAACACAGGCCGGGCGCGGTGGCTCAAGCCTGTAATCCCAGCACTTTGGGAGGCCGAG
>NW_016107538.1:568021-574880 GCF_001604975.1 Cebus imitator
AAAAAAAAAAAAAAAAAGACGGAACACAGGAGGCGGCGCAGTTCTTAGCGGGATGGTGGTGGGACCCGTGTTGCATTTGCAGCATCTGTGAAGTGTGCAGGATGCTTGCTGTATGCTGCAGAGGGCTGACGCTCAGGGACAAGTCTGGGCTGGAGACTCAACGCGTGGTTGGCAACCAGAGCCCCGGGAGTGGTTGCGATAGGCCGGGGGAGGGTGAGTCTCTCGGCTGCCGGGAACGGGGATGACACATCTTCTGACGTTCGTTTTCTATTTCCCTTGAGCGCTAATCGTCATCACACAAAACGCCCTAAGTCGACGCTGCCAAATCATGCTTTTTATTCCTCACAGCTCCTCCCAACTTCCCGAGACTGCGGACATAGTGAGCTCAATCCCCTTCCCTGCCCGGACACCCCTCACCGCAGCGACGTCACGGAAGAGGCGGGATTCGGAGGCGGCCGCGGCGCGGGCTGCGGGGCAGATCCCGGGCTGCGCGGCCCCACCCCGGGCGGTCCGGTCCGTGCCCGCCGGTGTCCGCAGCCACCGCCCTAGGCCAGCTGGAGCAGGCTGCGCTCGGCCAGCAGGCCCTGGGTGCGGTTGTAGACATCCTCCAGGGTGCCCGCAGCTCGGGCCAGCGCGGCGCGCGCCTCCGCCTCGGTGGTTCCCGGGCATGCCAGCTCCAGCAGGCGGCGGCGACCCGGGAAGGCGAGGAAGGCGAGGCGGGCGGCTTGACGGACCAGCCAGGGGTGGTGCGGGCCCAGGGCCGCGCCGTAGGCGTCGCTGCACTGCGCACCGGCGTCCGGGCCTCCCAGCGCGCCGGTCGCCACCCGGTGGAGGCAAAGCTGGGACCAGCGCAGCGCGCGGTGCAGGAGGAGCAGCGTGCGAGAGCCCGAGCTCCGGGCCGGGTCCCGGGGGGCCTCCCCCGGCCGCTCCAGCAGTCCCGCCCGCCGCTCCCACGCCGCCATGGTCACCAGAGACAAGTAGTGCTCCGCGTCCGGGCCGTGCACTCGAGCCTCCAGGGCCGTCACCGTGGTGAAGGCCTCCCTAGAGGCGAAGGCGAAGACAGAGCCAAGGGGAGTCAGGAACCTGTGGGCGAGACCAGTTGAAAGAGGGCGATGGAGCCGCCAAGGAGGCCAGGACCGGCTGGGGGGTGGGAGGCCACTCACTCGACGAGTGCCCTCCATCCCGCCAGGTACGGCGACAGCCCCACATCCCCTTCAGGGTTCAGACTGGCGTGGAACGGCCTCATCATGCGGCCCAACATCCCCCGAGGGCCCAGGCACGGAGGCTCTTTCCTCTCCGGGGCCTCCAGGGGTCCCGACTCCTGCCGGACCTGGTGGGGAGACACGATGGGAAGAGTGGGAGCCGATTCCGCCTCGAAGACGTTGTTCCGTAGGTTTAGCCGGTGTCCCTCCTCCTGTGCGCTCAGCTTCCGACGGGAGAGGGGAGACTGGGGTCGGACCAGCCCTTCACCGTACCCTCATTCTGGCTACACGCCCCCCTGTTCGGGTCCCTTCTGGAGCGCCCGCGCCCGGCTCTGCGCGGAGCGTACCTGGAAGGGCGCCGTTCCCCCTGGAACGCAGGCCTGTGCCACGAGTCCGCAGCCTGAGCGGCCGCCTGGCAGAGGAGAAGCAGAGTGGTGAGGGCTGGAGACAGGGGCATGAGTCGTGAGGGCCTGGACCCCGGGGTTCCTCCCGGAGCAGGTGAGGGAAGGGGCAGCTCACCGAGGCTCCGAGCACTGAGATAAAGCAGCAGCAGCGCGAAAATAACGAGAGGAATTGAGAGGCGGAAGCAGCACCGCGGGGCCGTGGGCCGCACCGCCACCCCCATGGCTGCGGCTGGCGCCGCCGCCCCCTCACCAACCCCTAGCTTGTCCGTGTCCCTCCGCCTCCAGGAGGGAAGAGAAGTCCGCGGTGCCGTGAGGAGCAAAGGGTTAATAATTAACCCGCTAAGGCCCCCTTCTCCAATGCCCTTCGCCCCAAAGGGCGGCTACTCTGGGTGCCAGGAACCGAATGAAGGGAATTTGGGGGATTCGACGGCAGTGACAGATCTGTGCATTTCCCTTCCCTGTAGGGCCAATTATAGTAACAGGCACTCTAAGTATTGGGAAGAGAGGCAGGGTCAGAACAGCTCCCCTGCTGAGCAGTGGCATGGGCCCTGAATTCACTCTGGGCTTGAGTTCCCTCCACTGTAAATTGAGGATGATAATAGGTAGTTTGCAGGCCTCATGTGAGGATTAAATGTTAACGTATGAGAAAACGCTAAATGGAAAAGCTGACCACAATTGCCCTATAAATCTTTTTTTTTGAAACGGAATTTCACTCTTGTTGCCCAGCCTGGAGTACAGTGGCGGTGATCTCAGCTCACTGCAACCGTTGCTTCCAGGTTCAAGCAATTCTGCCTTAGCCTCACAAGTAGCTGGGATTACAGTCATGCACCACCACACCTGCTAGTTTTTGTATTTTTAGTAGAGACGGGGCTTCATCATGTTGGCCAGGCTGGTTTTGAACTCCTGAACTCAGGTGATCCACCCGCCTCGGCCTGCCAAAGTACTGGGATTACAGGCGCCCGGCCACCTGTAAATCTTAAGTTCAAGCACCGGGTGCCTCTGGGATCCAGAGAACACCCACTTCAAAATTCTCTATCTTATCCCCAGGGGACTTTGTCCTGATCTGGATACATGACCTCTCTCGCTCATATGCATACATCAGGCTTTATCCTTTTACATTTTTGTGGTTTAATTTTCAAAACTCCAGACTGGCTCTTCAATCGTTAATTGCACCAACTTTTATTAAGTACTTCCGCAGGTACTGGGCTTCGAGAATACAAAAGTGCCTTCACAGAGCTCAAGGTCCACTGGGGGAGACTTGATCCTCTGTCTCTCCCACTGGAATGTGAGCTTTGATGACGGTGGCCTTGTTTTTCTCGGTTGCTTACAGCACTTGGAATATTGCTTAAGCCAAAACACATTATTGCTAAATAAATAGGTATTGAATAAACAAAGGAGTCTGTATGAGGGCAGGTAAATCAGGGGTTGTGGCTCCCTAACACATTCAGCCAGGCTTTTTTAGGCCAGACACAGTGGCTCACACCTGTAATTCCAGCACTTTGGGAGGCTGAGGTGGGCGGATCACCTGGGATCAGGAGTTCGAGAGCAGTCTGGCCATCAAGGCGAAACACCTTCTCAATAAAAAATATAAAAATTAGCCGGGTGTTGTGGTGCATGTCTGTAATCCCAGCTACTCAGGAGGTTGATGCAGGAGAATCACTTGAACCTGGGAGGTGGAGGTTGCAGTGACCCGAGATGGGGTTACTGCAACTCCAGTCTGGGTGACAGAGACTTCATCTCAAAACAAACCGGTCAGGCTCCGTGGCTCATGCCTGTAATTCCAGCACTTTAGGAGGCCGAGGTGGGCAGATCACCTGAGGTCAGGAGTTCAAGACTAGGCTGACCAACATGCAGAAACCCCATCTCTACAAAAAAAATACAAAATTAGCTGGTCATGGTGGCACATGCCTGTAATCCCAGCTACTCAGGAGGCTGAGGAGGAGAATCACTTTAACCCGGGAGGCAGAGGTTGCGGTGAGCCAAGATGGCGCCATTGCACTCCAGCCTGGGCAACAAGAGCAAAAACTCCCCCTAAACAAATGAACAACAACAACAACAACAAAAACGAAACCATACTTAGCCAGGCTTTTTTGCTTTTTGTTTTGCAAATTAGGAGTCCACCCGGTGGTCACAAGGGGAAAGGCATTCAGGGAAAGGATACCAGGATACAAAAAGTAATGGAAGAAAGAGCATTATCTTCTTAGGGGTTCTTAGTTTCCTGTCCCCAAACTTTTTAAAATTATTTGTTAGGCCAGGCCCAGTGCCTCATGCCTGTAATTCCAGCACTTTGGGAGGCCGAGGCAGGCTGATCAGGAGGTCAAGACACTGAGACCATCCTGCCCAACATGGTGAAACCCTCTGTCTACTAAAAATACAAAAAGTTAGCCGGGTGTGGTGGCATGTGGCTGTAGTCCCAACTACTTGGGAGGCTAAGCCAGAAGAATCACTTGAACCTGGGAGGCAGAGGTTGCAGTGAATTGAGATCACACCACTGTATTCCTGGTGACAGAGCAAGACTCCATCTCAAAGAGAAAGAAAGAAAAGAAAGAAAGGAGAAAGAGAAAGAAAGAAAAAGGAAGGAAGGAAGGAAGGAAGGAGAGAGAAAGAAAGAAACAATTCCGGCTGGGCAAGGTGACTCATGCCTGTAATCGTAGCACTTTGGGAGGTCAAGGTGGGAGGATCACCTGAGGTCAGGAGTTCAAGACCAGCCTGGCCATAATGGTGAAACCTCATCTTAAAAAAAAAAAAAAGTTCCTATTTGTATATATCTTCTTTTAAGGTTCTAAGGTGGGCAAGGGTGTTCTGGATTCTTAAGGTGTTAGGTAGGGCCCAGATCTCTAAGAAGACCTCTCAGAGGAGACTTTGAGCTGACAGGAGATTTCTCAGCTTCTCCAGTTGGTGGATTCTTGCCCTGTCCTCACTCTGATATCCCCTCACATCCTGGAGGTCTCTGGGTTGCTCTTGACCCATCCTGCCCTGGTGGGACTCCTGTGAGATCACTTCCATCCCTAGCCCTGGTCTCCGCTCCCACTCCTGGACTATTTCCCAGCTTTCTTGGCTGTGAACCTAAGGCAAATCGCTTGCCATTTCCCTCATCTACAAAATAAGAAGAGTAATTCTCACCTCCTAAAATTGTTATGAGGGTTAAATAAAATACGTCTACAAAGCGCTAAGCATAATTCATAGCCTATAGTAAAGGTTCAGTAGGTGATGGTTATTTCAATTCACCCTCTCTCACTGCCCCTTCTTCACTAGCTCTGGGAACCTTTGCCTCTGGGAGCAGGAAATCGAATCTGCTGGGTTCCGGGAGTGGATTAGTTTTGCGTTTCACTTAATCTGAGAGGCTGTTCCGCAATCGGAGCCCTTGCAAGGGCCAAACTGATATAAATCTGCTTAGGAAGCCTGATTCACAGAGGCTGCAGGATGGAGCTGGGTGCCAGAGCCAAACTGCTATTGCTGCTGCTGCTACTGCTGCTTCTGCAGGCGACGTGTTTCACGTGTGCACAGGCAGATGAGCAGAACGGCTACACGGCGGTCATAGAAGTGACCAACGGAGGTCCCTGGGGCGACTGGGCCTGGCCTGAGATGTGTCCTCAAGGATTCATCGCCAGCGGGTTCTCGCTTAAGGTTGGAGCTCAGGCCTAGGTCCTGGAGAGGGCACAGATACTTGGGACTACCCAGCCAAGGATGGCAATTCCGTGACTCGTCCTTGCTCCTCTCCTCGATACCCAGGTGGAGCCTCCCCAAGGTGGTCCTGGCGACGACACTGCATTGAATGGGATCAGGCTGCACTGTGCGTGCGGGAACGTCCTAGGAAACGCGCACGCAATAGAGTCCAAGTCTGGAAGGTGGGGCACAGGGATCAAGGATCCCCCTGGGTGATGGTATGTCCTTTACCCTCTCTGACATATTCTGTCACAACAGGCAGGTTGGCTCCTCCAGAGCTACGGGGCAGTATAGTCCAATATAGACCTGGGCTGGGGGTGCATGGAAGACCTCTCCTCCGCTTCTCGGCGGAGTTCAGGGAGCTAGAGCCAGCCCACCAGGTCATGTAGAAAGCACGTGACTTGGAAAGTCTCAAGGGTTTGGTGAATGGGGGCGCCCGCAGAGCCAGCACATCTCCCTTTCCCTTGCAGGTGGGGTGAGTGGAGTGAGCCGCTGTGGTGTACGGGCGGCAGCTACCTGGTGGCTTTCTCGTTTCGCGTGGAGGCACCTCACCCCTACGGTGACGACACAGCAGCGAACAACGTGCGCTTCCGCTGTTCAGACGGCGAGGAACTGCAGGGGCCTGGACTGAGCTGGGGAGACTTTGGAAACTGGAGTTCCCCTTGCCCCAAGGGTGTGTGCAGCCTGCAGACCAAGATCGAGGGGCCTCGAGGCCCCAGCGATGACACTGCACTGAACGATGTGCGATTTTTCTGCTGCCGCAGTTGAGCGTGGCCACTGCCACTCTCTCCTGGGCCAGGAGGCTAGTCCCACCTCCTGCTATTAAAGCTTCTTCGAGTTGACTTTGGTCTCACCTGTTTTGGAGATTGAGAATTGAGTTTCCTCTTTCCCTTCTAACCTAGCATTGGGCGAGGCATACATTGGGGTTTGATCTCAGGGGTCCACGTTAGGTTGCTGAAAGTTACGGACTGGTAGTCCAGAAAAACGCACTTAAACACATAATTATCACATACGTGATGGAAGTCTGGCTTTTTCTCTTTTCTTCTTCTTTTTTTCTTTTCTGTTTTTTTCTGAGACGGAGGTTCACTCTTGTTACCCAGGCTGGAGTGCAATGGCGCGATCTCGGCTCACCGCAACCTCCCCCTCCTGGGTTCAAGTGATTCTCCTGCCTCAGCCTCCTGAGTAGCTGGGACTATAGGTGCCCGCCACTATGCCTGGTTAATTTTTGTATTTTTAGTAGAGATAGGGTTTCCCCATGTTGGCCAGGCTGGTCTCAAACTCCTGACCTCAGGTGTTCTGCCCTCCTCAGCCTCCCAAAGTGCTGGGATTACAGGTGTGAGCCACCACACCTGGCCACCTAAAAATCTTACTAAGTTCAAGCTCCGGGCACCTCTGGGATTCAGGGAGGACCTGCTTCTATATTCTCTATCTAATCCCCAGGGAACTTTGTCTCGATCTGGATACATGACCTCTCTCAATCATATATGTTTGTCAGGTTTTATCCTTTCACATTTTCTTTTCCTTTTCTTTCTTTCTTTTTCTTTTTCTTTTTTTTTTTTTTTTTTTTTTTTTTTTTTTTTTTTTTTT
>NW_016107538.1:574931-576120 GCF_001604975.1 Cebus imitator
ATCTGTGCTCATCGCAACCTCTGTCTCCCAGGTTCAAGCAATTCTCCTGCCTCGTCCTCTGGAGTAGCTGGGATTACAGGCATGGGCCACCACACCCAGATATTTTTGCATTTTTAGTAGAGGCCAGTTTTATCCATGTTGGTCAGGCTGCTCTCCAACTCTCGACCTCAGGTGACCTGCCTGCTTAAGCCTCCCAAAGTGCTGGGATTACAGGTGTGAGCCACTGCACCTGGCCACCTATAAATCTTATTAAGTTCAAGCACCAGGTGCCTCTGGGATCCAGGGAGCACCTGCTTCTAAATTCTCTAATCCCCAGAGAACTTTGTCTTGATCTGGATACATGACATCTCTCAATCATATACGTTCCTCAGGATTTGTCCTTTCCCATTTTTTTCTTTTCTTATCTTTCTTTCTTTTTTTTAATTGAGACTGAGTTTCACTTTTGTTGCCCAGGCTGGAGTGCAATGGCACAATCTTGGGTCATGGAAACCTCTGCCTCCCAAGTTCAAGCAATTCTCCTGCCTCAGCCTCCTGAGTAGCTGGGATTACAGGCATGCGCCACCACATCCAGATAATTTTGTATTTTTAGTAGACAGGGTTTCTCCATGCTGGTCAGGCTGATCTCGTACTCTCAACCTCAGGTGATCTGCCCGCCTCGGCCTCCCAAAGTGCTAGGATTATAGGTGTGAGCCACTGCACCTGGCTGTGGTTTAATTTTCAGAACTCCAGACTGGCTCTTCAATCCTTCAATCATTCAGTACGCCAACCTTTATTAAGTACTTTTGCATGCACTAGGCTTGGAGACGACAACAGTGTCTTCACAGAACTCAGGGTCCACTGGGGGAGAATTTATCTTCTGTCTCCCCACTGGAATGTGAGCTCTGATGACAGGGGCCTTGTTTTCCTTGGTTGCTTACAGCACTTGGAATATTGCTTCAGCCAAAACACATTATTGCTAAATAAATAGGTATTGAATAAACACAGGAGTGTGTATGAGGGCTGGGAAATCAGGGGTTGTGGCCCCCTAATAAATTTAGCTAGGCTTTTTTAGGCCAGGCACAGTGGCTCATGCCTGTAATCGCAGCATTTTGGGAGGCAGAGGTTGGCAGATGACCTGAGGTCAGGAGTTCCAGAGCAGCCTGGCCAACAAGGCGAAACCCTGACTCTACCAAAAAAAAAAAAAAAAAAA
>NW_016107538.1:576425-578472 GCF_001604975.1 Cebus imitator
AAAAAAAAAAAAAAAAAAAAGCCAGACACAAAGGAACATATACTCTGTGATTCCATTTATGTAAAGTGGGTAATAGGCCAAACTAGTCTATGGGGTTAGAAGACAGAATAGTGGGGCACGGTGGCTCATGCCTGTAATTCCAGCACTTTGGGAGGCCGAGGTGGGCGGATCACCTGGGGTCAGTAGTTCGGGACCAGCCTGGCCAACGTGGCAATACTCTGTCCATACTAAAAACATAAAAATTAGCCGGGTGTGGTGGCACATGTCTGTAATCCCAGCTACTCAGGAGGCAGGAAAATTGCTTGAACCTGGGAATCGGAGGTTGCAGTGAGCCCAGATGGCGCCACTGCCCTCCAGCCTGGGCAACAGGCTGAGACTTCCTCTCAACACAAGCAAACAAACCAAAAACACACTTGGCCAGCTTTTTTGCTTTTTGTTTTGCAAATTAGGAGTCCACCTGGTGGTCACAGGGGGAAAGGCATTCTGGGAAAGGATACCAGGATACAGAAAGCAATGGAAGAAACAGCATTATCTCTTCTTACAGGTTCTTCATCTCCTGTCCCCAGACTTCTTAGAGTTATTCCTGTTGGGTCGGGTGCGGTGGCTCACGCCTGTAATCCCAGCACTTTGGGGGTCTGTGGTGGGCAGATCACGAGGTCAAGAGATTGAGACCAGCCTGGCCAGCATGGTGAAACCCTGTCTCTACTAAAAATACAAAAAATTAGCTGGGTGTGGTGGCATGCGCCTGTAGTCCCAGCTACTGGGGAGTCTGAGGCAGGAGAATCATTTGAACCTGGGAGGCAGAGGTTACAGTGAGCCAAGATCGAGACACTGCACTCCAGCCTGGGCAACAGAGCAAGACTCCATCTCAAAAAAAAAAAAAAAAAAAAAAAAAAAGAATTATTCCTGTTTGTGTATATCTTCTTCTAAGGTCGGGTGGGGTGTCATGGATTCTTAAGGTGTTAGGTAGGGCCCTGATCTCTAAGAAGACCTCTCAGAGGAGGAGACTTCTGAGCTGACAGGAGATTTCTCAGCTTCTCTAGTTGGTGGATTCTTGCCTTGTCCTCACTCTGATATCCCCTCACATCCTGGAGGAGTCTGGGTTGCTCTTGACCCATCCTGCCCCTGGTAGGACTCCCGTGACATCACTTCCATCCCTAGCCCTGGTCTCTGCTCCCACTGCTGGAATGTTTCCCAGCTTGCTTGGCTGTAAACCGAAGGCAAGTTGCCATTTTTGAGCCAGTTCCCTCATCTACAAAATAGGAAGGGTAATTCTTACCTCCTAAAAATTGTTGTGAGTGTTAAATAAAATACGTCTGCAAAGCATTAAGCATAATTCGTGGCCTATAGTAAATATTCAGTAGGTGATGGTTATTTCAATTCACCCTCTCTCACTACCCCTCTGTAGAAAGTAGAAAAAGTTCCTTTTCAAAGCTTGCCTCTCTGTTTTTTTATTTTGTTTTTGTTTTTTGAGATGGATTCTCACTCTGTCTCCCAGGCTGGAATGCAGTGGAGAGATCTTGGCTCACTTGCAACCTCTGCCTCCCAGGTTCAAGTGATTCTGCTGCCTCAGCCTCCTGAGTAGCTGGGATTACAGGTGTGCGCCACCATGCCCAGCACGATTTTGGGTCATGAAAACCGCCGCCTGCCAAGTTCAAGCAATTCTCCTGCCAAAATGGCCTGGCATCGGACTCTAAATGTCCAGCTCAGGACCCGCAGCGGGATAATAATATTGCAGCCCACTGGGACAACATGAAAGATTTGAGAGAAATGATAATTAAAGGAACTGAGGAGTCAGTGCCCTGACCTCAAAATCTTTCTAAAGCTTTTGATGTACAACAAGAAAAAGATGAAGGATCTATGAAATTTTTAGACAGAGCAAGAGAACAAATGAGAAAATACACTGATTAGGCCCATAAAGGCCCCCTGGACAAGGAATGTTAAAATTGCATTTTGTTACTAATAGTTGGCCAGATATTGCAAAGAAATTGCAAAAGCTAGAGAATTGGAAAAATTGGTCAATAGAAGAACTCTTTTTTTTTTTTTT
>NW_016107538.1:579512-592441 GCF_001604975.1 Cebus imitator
TTTTTTTAGTAGAGACAGGGTATCTCCATGTTAGTCAGGCTGGTCTCCAACTCCCGACCTCCAGTGATCCGCCTGCCTCTGCCTCCCAAAGTGCTGAGATTACAGGCATGAGCCACTGTACCTGGCCATGGTTTTCTAACCTCTCTAAATTTACTGACTACAGTAGATGAAAGTGCATTCATCCTGATGTCTAGTCAAAAGATGGAAATTGGAACCATAATTCATAGCCTATAGTAAACTTTCAATAGTTGATGGTTATTTCAGTCTGTGTCACCTCTCACTGCCCCTTCTCCCGTAGCTCTGCGAGCTTCTGCCTCTGGGAGCAGGAAATCAAGTCTGCTGGGTTCCAAGAATGGGTTAGTTTTGGGTTTCACTTAATCTGAGAGGCCGTTCTGCAATTGGAGCCCTTGCAGGGGCCAAACTGATATAAATCTGCTTAGGAGGCCAGATTCAGAGGCTGCAGGATGGAGCTGGGCACCACAGCCAAGCTGCTGCCGCTGCTGCTGCTGCTGCTGCTGCTGCTGCTGCTGCTGCTGCTGAGGTTGACGCGTTGCACCTGTGCACAGACAGATGGTCAGAACAGCTACAGGCCGGTCATCCAAGTGACCAATTGGGGTCCCTTGGGCGACTGGGCCTGGCCTGAGATGTGTCCTGATGGACTCCTTGCCCGGGGGTTCTCGCTCAAGGTTGGGGCTCAGGCCTAGGTCCTGGAGAGGGCAGAGACACTTGGGACCACCGAGCCAAGGATGGCAATTCCGTGACTCATCCTTGCTCCTCTCCTCGATACCCACGTGGAGCCTTCCCAGGGTCTTGGCGATGACACTGCACTGAATGGGATCAGGCTGCACTGCGCGCTCAGGAACGCCCTAGGAAACGCGCACGCGGTGGAGTCCAAGTCTGGAAGGTGGGGCACAGGGGCCAAGGATCCCCCGGGGTGATGGTATGTCCCTTACCTTCTATGACATACTCCATCGCGACAGGCAGGCTGGCTTCTCCAGAGCTACGGGGCAGTATAGGCCAGTATAGACCGGGGCTGGGGGTGGAGGTCAGGGAGCTAGACCCAGGTTACCAGGGTCTGTAGACAGCACTTGGCTTGGAAAGTCCCAAGAGGTGATTGGCCTGTTGGTGAACAGGGGCGCCCGCAAAGCCAGCGCATCTCCATTTCCCTTGCAGGTGGGGCGTGTGGAGTGAGCCATTGTGGTGTCCCAGCAGCGGCTTCCTGGTGGCTTTCTCGCTTCGCGTGGAACCACCTATCGGGAAAGGTGTTGACACAGCAGCGAACAACGTGCGCTTCCGCTGTTCAGACGGCAAGGAACTGGAGAGGCCTGGGCTGAGCTGGGGAGACTTTGGAGACTGGAGTCCCCCTTGCTCCAAGGGTGTGTGTGGCCTGCATCGAGGGGCCTTTAGGCTCCGGCGATGACACTGCACTGAACGACGCGCTCTTTTTCTGCTGCTGCAGTTGAAAGGCGCAGCCGCAGCTCTCTTCTGGGCCGGGAGGCTTGTCCCACCTCCTGCTATTAAAGCTTTTCCAAGTTGACTTTGGTCTCACCTGTTTTAGGGATGGGGAGCTGCGTCTTCTTTCCCCCTCCTAACCTAGCATTTGGCGAGGCATGCATTTGGGTTTGGTCTCAGGGGTCCATGGTAGATTGCTGAAAGTTATGGACTGGTAGTCCAGAAAAACACACTTAAACACACAACTTTAACACAAGTGATGGAAGTCTGGCTTTTTCTTTCTTTCTTTCTTTTTTAGAGGAGTCTTGCTCTGTCGCTCAGGCTAGAATGCAGTGGCATGATCTTGGCTCACTGCAACATCCCCCTCCTGGGTTCAAGGATTCTCCTGCCTCAGCCTCCCAACTAGCTGGGACTATAGGTGCCCGCCACCATGCCCAGCTAATTTTTGTATTTTTAGTAGAGATGGGGGTTTCCCCGTGTTGGCCAGGCTGGTCTTGAACTCCTGACCTCAGGTGATCTGCCCACCTCAGCCTCCCAAAGTGCTGCGATTACAGGCGTGAGCCACTGCACCTGGCCTGAATTTTCTTAATCTTAGGTCACTGGTTCAGAAAGGAGACAACCTAGGCACCAAATTGGGGCAGGGTGTCTGCAGACACCTTCAGAAAGCCACTACGTCGCTGCTGAAAAAACAAAATTAGCCAAGAGTGGTGGTGCACACCTGTAATCCCAGCTACTCGGGAAGCTGAGGCAGGAGAATCACTTGAATCCGGGAGGCAGAGGTTGCTGTGAGCTGAGATCACTCCTTTGCACTCCAGCTTTGGCAACTAGAGCAAAACTCTGTCTCAAAAAAAAAAAAAAAAGGCAAATTCTACTAAATTATGGCCAGGCATGGTGGCTCATGCCTGTAATCTCAGCACTCTGGGAGGCCAAGGCGAATGGATTGCCTAAGCTTAGGTGTTGGAGACCAGCCTGAACAACATGGTGAAAACCTCTCTCCACACAAAGTACAAAAATTAGCAGGGTATGGTGTTGTGTGCCTACAGTCCCAGCTACTCAGGAGGCAGAGGCAGGAGGATTGCTTGAGCGCTGGAGGCGGAGGTTGTGGTGAGCCGAGATCGCGCCATTGCACTCCAGCCTGAGTAACAAGAGCGAGTCAAAAAAAAAAAAAAAAAAAAAAAAATCTACCAAATTAGGAGGTGACAAGGCCACAATGGCTTTATAGTTCCATTTTCTAGAGTTTCAGAGGCTATAATGTCTTTTCCATAGTTTTCATTATTTTCTCCTACAAAACCCAAACAGTAGTCTTCCTAAATACTGATTTCCTGTTCAAGACCTTTGTCCTTGCTGTTCTCTCTGCCTATAATCCCCCAAATATCCAGATGGTTAGCAAGCCCTCCAGATCTTAGCTCAAATTTAACTTTCTCAAAATTTCCCTATCATAAAAGAGTCTCTCCATCAGTCAATATCAATCTCATTAACATGCTTTTAAAAAGTGTTTATTGGCCAGGCACAGTGGCTCACACCTGTAATCCCAACACTTAGGAAGGCTGAGGTGGGAGAATTGCTTTTGCTCAGGAGTTCAAGACAGGCCTGGGCAACATGGCGAAACCCCGTCTCTACAAAAAATACAAAAAAATTAGCAAGGCATGGTGGCATATGCCTGTGGTCCCAGCTACTTGGGAGACTGACATGGGATGATCACTTGAGCCCAGAAGGTGGAGGATACAGTGAGCCGATATCATGCCACTGCCTTCCAGCCTGAGTGACAGAGCGAGACACTGTTTAAAAAAAAAAGTACTTTTTACCTATTGAAATAATTTTTTGCTTCGTTTAACAGTTGCCTATCTTCCACCCTTGGAATGCCAAGTTGAGAGCACAGAACTTGTCCCTCTTGTTTACCATTGTTATTTCCAGCACAACCAAATAGCTCAGTATTTATTAATTAATTATTTATTTATTTATTTTGCGATGGAGTCTCACTCTGTCGCCCAGGCTGGAGTGCAGTGGCACGATCTCGGCACACTGCAATCTCCGCCTCCCGGGTTCATGCAATTCTCCTGCCTCAGTCTCCCAAGTAGCTGGGACTACAGGTGTGCGCCACCATGCCTGGCTAATTTTTGTATTTTTAGTGGAGACAGGGTTTCACTATGTTGGTCAGGCTGGTCTCGAACTCCTGACCTCAAGAGATCCACCCACCTCAGCCTCCCAAGTGCTGGGATTACGGACGTGAGCCACCGCGCCTGACCCAGTATCTATTTGTTAAGAAAGTAAGGCCAGGCGCAGTGGCTCACGCCTGTAATCCCAGCACTTTGGGAAGCCAAGGCTCGTGGTTCACGAGGTCTGAAGTTCGAGACCAGCCTGGCCAATATGGTGAAGCCCTGTCTCTACTAAAGATACAAAAATTAGCCAGGCTTGGTGGCAGGCGCCTGTAATCCCAGCTACTCGGGAGGCTGAGGCAGGAGAATTGCTTGAATCTGAGAGGCAGAGTTTGCAGTGAGCCGAGCTCATGCGACTGAACTCCAGCCTGGGCGACAATGCAAGACTTCGTCTCAAAAAAAAAATGTAACAAGTGGAGTGCAGGGGCCCCAAAACCCACAATCTGAGACAGGGAAGAGAGCTCAAAGCAGTTTATTCTAGCGAGCCAGGGAGTGAGCGGGCCACGCAGGTATCCAGGAGAGAGCAGGTGTAACCCGGCGGTCAGTGGAGCCTCAGTGAGGGGTGTCCTGCGGAAAAAAGAAGGTGAGAACGCAGCCAGGACCAGGCAGGTTCCCTCTAGAACTCCACCCCACGCCATCCCACCTTTTTTTTCCTGCAATCGCCACAGAAGACACCGATGATCGCGTTCACCAGCTGGATCCCACACAGTACCATCTCCAGACACGAGGCGGCCACCAGCAGCGAGAAGAGCGTCACGTTCCAGGGGACCACGCGAGGGGGCGCCTTGCACCAATCCCATGTAGTGCGGTTGAGCAAGTAGGCTCCCCTGTGGGAGGGGCAAGGTCACGTGGGAGAAGGCGGCATGCGCGTGCGCCACCCCCCACCCCTCCCCAGTCCCGGGAACGCGTCCCAGGGGATTTACAAAGGCCCGGGTAGCCCACGTGGAGCGACAGCTCTCGAAGCCGAGTCCCACCCAGATGTCCCAGTCCATGGGGTAAGGCCCAGAGGAAAAAGGCAGAGAATGGAGGGCACGAATACAGGCTAAGCCTTACGCGGTGTCTTCGAAGTGGTAGCCCCACTGGCCGTTCATTAAGCATCTGGGTCCATTTCGGAGCCCAGCTCCAGACACCGAGAGGCAGTAGATGGCACCAAGCACCCCAAACGCTGAGGAGAAGACGGAGCGCAGCATCTGGATGTGGCGTGGAAGGGGAGGTGAGTAAGTCCCAATGTCCCCATCTGTGCGTGACAGCGTTCAGCACCAGCCCTCACACATCGAGCTCTGCTCCAGTCAGGTGGAAATTTATTTTAATTTTATTTACATATTTATTTATGTATTTATTTATTTTAGACAAGAGTCTTTTCTGTCGCCCAGGCCGTGTAGTGACACGGTCTCGACTTTCACTGCAACTTCTGTCTCCCTGGTTCAAGCCATTCTCATTTCTTTTTTTTTTTCTCTACACAGCCTAACAGAATCAAGTCATTCTCGTTTCTTCAGCCTCCCAGGTAGCTGGGATTACAGGCGCCAGCCACCACACCTGGCTAATTTTTATATTTTTAGTAGAGATGGGGTTTCACCATGTTGGCCAAGCTGTTCTCGAGATCCTGGCCTCAGGCGATGTGCCCTCCTTGGCCTCCCAAAGTGCTAGGATTACAGGCGTGAGCCACTGTGCCCAGCCTCGAGTTAGATTTAATTCTTCTTTTTTTTTTTCCTTTTAAAAACAAGAATCAGGTTAAATCAGTGAGTTTTAAAAAAATTTCTTCTATTTTTTTTTCTTTTAAAAACAGAGTCAGATTTAAAATACATTTCCAGGGCCGGGCACGGTGCCTCACACCTGTGTGTGTGTGTGTGTGTGTGTGTGTGTGTGTGTATAAACACATATATATATATATATATATATATACATTTCTTGTCAAACCCCTGGCTTGGAGTTAGGCTAGCCCTAAGAGCCAGTGGCCGCCAAGGTTCACCAGGATTGTAGTCCCCCCTCTCCCCCTCACCCTTGTACCCCTCTGGATCATTGAGGTTTGAGATTTGCCAGTGCCAGGCAGGGGTGGGGTGGAGCCTGGGACTCACAGAGGAGTTTGTGTAGGTAGGAATTCTGTACAGAGTGCCGTGGCTCTGCGAGAACATGTGCGGAAATTGAGTCTGAATTTCTTTTTTTTCTTTTCTTTTTTTCCCAGTAAGACAGGGTCTCACTCTGTCGCCCAGGCTGGAGTGCAGTGGTGTGATCACTGTTTACTGCAGGCTCGACCTCCTGGGCTCAAGCAGTCCTCCCGCCTCAGCCTCTCAAGTAGCTGGGATTGCAGGTGTGTGCTTCCACACCGGCTAATTTTTGTATTTTTAGTAGAGACAGGGGTCTCACCATGTTGCCAAGGCTGGTCTAGAACTCCTGGGCTCAAGCCATCCATCCTCCCACCTCAACCTCCTAAAGCCACCACACCCAGCCTGGAATTCCTTCTTGATTTGGATCTTACCCTGCAGCGATTTCCACAGCACCCAGCACCACAGCAGCCCTTGCCTCCTGCACGCACGGCTGCAATTCCCGGACACAGTACCTGTGGGACAAGAGTCATTGTTATAGCATGTCCAGGCCTTACTTGCATCAGTGCTTACGTCCTTCAGGAAGCTGCCTGTGATCCCTTTAGCCCTTTGGACTGTAGAAGACCTTATCTCTGCTTCTCCTGGAGTTCTGCTGGGCTTCACTTTGCTTTATCCTTATTTATGGGCCTTCCTTATCTCTGTCCAGGTTGTGGCCTCTAGAAGGTAGCATCCAATATCATTATTTTCCCCAATCTTGGCACATAGTAGTTACCCTATTGAATGGATGTCAGGGGGACTACTTCACATGCTATGAATTGATTCCTCTCTCAGGATCTCAGTTTTGCCCTGTGTAAAATGGGTCTGGAAGATCTAACTCACAGATCTGTTCTTAGGATTTCATGAGAGAACAAACTGACATGGTGTCAAGACTGGCTCAGAGGCAGGGGGTAGTGGCTCACGCCTATAATCTCAGCACTTTGGGAGGTGGAGGTGGGCAGATCACCTGAGGTCAGGAGTTTGAGACCAGCCGGACCAACATGGAGAAACCTCGTCTCTACTAAAAATACAAAACTAGCCAGGCATGGTGGCGGGTGCCTGTAATCCCAGCTACTCAGGAGGCTGAGGCAGGAGAATGGCTTGAGCCCGGAAGGCAGAGATTGCACTCCAACCTGGGCAACAAGAGGGAAACACTGTCTCAAAAAAAAAAAAAAAAAAAAAAGAAGAAGCCAGACACAAAGGAACATATACTCTATGATTCCATTTGTGTAAAGTTCAAAATAGGCCAAACTAGCTTATGGGGTTAGAAGACAGAATAGTTGGGCGCAGTGGCTCATGCCTGTAATGCCAGCACTTTGGGAGGCCAAGATGGGCAGATCACAAAGCCAGGAGTTCAAGACCAGCCTGGCCAACATGGTGAAACCCCGTCTTTACTAAAACCACAAAAATTAGCCGGGCATGGTGGTGCACGCCTGTAGTCCCAGCTACTTGGGAGGCTGAGGCAGGAGAACTGCTTGAACCCGGGAAGTGGATGTTGCAATGAGCCAAGATCATACCATTGCAGCCTGGGTAAGAAGAGCAAAACTGTCTCAAAAAAAAAAAGAAAGAATAGTTGTTACCCTTGCTGGTGAGGTGATTCTGGGTTTGTGTGTGGCGAGAGGCGTGTCTGTGCTTCTGGTAATGATCTGGTTTTTGACCTGGGCTCAGATATGCTCACTTTTTAAAAATTTGTTGAGCTGTGTACTACGGATCTGGGTACTTGTCTGTATGACTTCAATAAAAAGTTTTAAAACATCAAAAAAAAAAAAAAAGTGTAAAAAGTCCTTCAATAGTTTTCTGTTGTACTTAGGATAAAAATTCAAATGACTCCACAGTGGCTTTCAGGGGTGTTCCAGGCCTAGCCTCTGCCCCCCTCTGACCTCATTTCATTGCGCCTCACCTACACCGGCCACCTGTCTGATCCTTAGAAGTGTGGAGCCTATTCCCACCTTAGGCTTTTGACTTGCCAGTTCCCTGCCTGCAACACTCTCACCTTCTTCTTGTCATTTGGGGCTCAGTTCAGGCGTCACTGCATAGAGCCCTTCCCTGAAAATCCTGTAAAAAGTGGCCTCCACGTTGCCTAGGAGCCTTCATGCCAGCAGTTTTGTTTTATTTTATTTTATTTGAGACAGAGTTTCAATCTTGTTGCCCAGGCTGGAGTGCAATGGTGCAATCTTGGTTCACTGCAACTTCCACCTCCTGGGTTCAAGTGATTCTCCTGACTCAGCCTCTTGAGTAGCTGGGATTATAGGCACCCATCACCAACCCCAGTTAATTTTTGTATTTTTAATAGATACAGAGTTTCACCATGTTGGCCAGGCTGGTCTTGAACTCCTGACCTCAGGCTCTCAAAGTGCTGGGATTACAGGCATGAGCCACCATGCTGGTGCTTCCTAAGAGTGATCATGGCACAGAGTGGGGAGGAAGGCAGCTGTGAATGAGTATGTGGGGAGGGCAGCCTCGGGATCTCCACTGAAGCAAGCTGGTTAGAGGGGGCAGAGGAGTGTGAGGAGACAGGGATGGTTGAGGTTGGAAAAGGAGCACCCCGGGACACTGGCTAAGTGTGTAAGCCTGAGAGGGGTGTGACTCTCAGAGAAGGCTGAGTTTAGAGTGATGGAGTAGAGTCCAGAAGCCAAGAATCCAGGCAGGAGGAAGTAGAAGAAAAGACTCGAGAGAGTAAGAGGCGATTGTTGGTTAAAGGAGAGGTATCCTCTTTTAGCAAACAGAGATGTGACCAGCAAAAGGGACCAAGGTGAGCTCTCCCCTGGAGAATGTCATGGGCCAACCATCCTAAGAAGTGGGGAACTGTGCTGGGTAGATCGTTTGTCTTTATCACATGAAGATGTTAAACCAGATTGACCATCCCAAAGTTTCCCTAGATGGGTAGAAACTTGGAAGATGGGGGTTAGTAATTTGGAGAAACCTGTGTCTCCTTTTCTCCCACTTCTGACAGATCTTAGTCTTGGCCAGGCATGGTGGCTCACACCTATAATTCTAGCACTTTGGGAGGCTGAGGCAGGAGGATCACTTGAAGCCAGGAGTTTGAGATCAGCCTGGGTAACATAGGGATACTCCGTCTCTACAAAAAATTTAAAAGTTAGCTGGGTGTGGTGATGCCCACCTGTGGTTCCAGCTACTTGGTAGGCTGAGGTAGGAGGACTGCTTGGGCCCAGGAGGTTGAGGCTGCAGTGAACCATGTTTGCACCACCACACTCCAGCCTGGGCAACAGAAAGAGACCCTGTCTCAAACAAACAAACAAAACACCAACACCCCTGCCCCCCTCGAAAAAAAAAGTTTCTCATCTCCAGGAAGATGACTTGTGGGCATCCTCTCTGCCATTCTGACCTAAGTTCTGAGTTTATCCTTAGCACTCGGCACAGATTGGGCCTCCAGAAATATGGGGTGAGAGTGAATGGACGTGGAGGCAGGGGAGGATGACTGATCTGTGATGTCAGTCCCTGGCTCTGGGTAATTTCTTTCTTTCTTTTTTTTTTTTTTTCCCAAGACAGAGTCTTGCTCTGTTGCCCAGGCTGGAGTGTAGTGGCACAATCTTGGCTCACTGCAACCCCTGCCCCCTGAGTTGAAGCAATTCTCCTGCCTCAGCCTCCCGAGTAGTTGGGATTACAGGCGACCACCACCAGGCCCGGCTAATTTTTGTATTTTAAGTAGAGACGGGGTTTCACCATATTGGCCAGGCTGGTCTTGAACTCCTGACCTCGTGATCCACCTGCTTTGGCCTCCCAAAGTGCTGGGATTCCAGGCGTGAGCCACTGTGCCTGGCCAGCTCTGAGTAATTTTGCTGCACTCCACCCTCATGCCTGTTATTATCCTGTCTGATGATGTCTCTGACAACCAGCTGCTCCTTCTGCCTCCACCCTTGTAGTGAGGTGTTCTCAGCATCTGCTCAACAGTGGGAACAGGGAGGACAGGCAGGACATGCTCCCTACGAGGTAGGGGAACTCTTTAGAGCAGTGAGGCTCTCGTCCTTTCTGTTCCCTTCAGACTTTCAGCTTGGGACCCTGGGGCTCTTCCAGGACTGACTCTAGAGGGCTCTTAGTACCCACCAAGCCATTGCCATCCTCTCCCAAGGAACCATCCTTACTTCTCTCTCCCTGTCGCTCCTGTTCAGAACCCCTTAGGCGGCACCCAGCTACCTGGCCCAGGCTCCCCTGCCAACCTCCTCACCATTAAGCCCCCGCCGATGAAGCCACCCATGAGCCAGACTTGCAAGCTGAGATGGTTGGTGTTGGTCCAGGAGGTCTCCCCATTAGGCACCAGCAGGAGGGCGTTGGCCACGATGCAGACCAGGGAGAGGGTGATGAGGGAGAGCCCCACGCAGCGGGCACACTTTCCTGTGCACATGGTGGGATGTTAGGAAGGGCAGGCAGTGAGTGAAAGTAAGCCGGAGGTTCCCAGGTCCAGAGGAAAACAACCCTGGAGCAAGGAGCAAAGGTCGGAAAGAGGTGTGGCAGAAACTGGCAGGATCAGAATGATAAGGGAGAGAGGCACAGGTCGCGGGCACGGAGGAGGCAGAGGCGGAGGGCTGCAGCCTTGAGATAATGGGAGGATGCGGTGGTGGATGAGGTGGGGGCCGTGGACACACTACTCTGGATTCACGCCTTCCCGTTTTTCTGCACACTCCTCCACAGTCTCTCTGTTGATTCCATACCTGCTTTGCAACTTAGTCAAGCCCCTTAATACGTCTCAGTTACCTCATCTGTATAAAGTGATGCCACTTGCGGCCGAGTGCGTTGGCTCACGCCTGTAATCCCAGTACTTTGGGAGGCTGAGGTGGGTGGATCACCTGAGGTCAGGAGTTTGAGATTAGCCTGGACAACATGGAGAAACCCCGTCTCTACTAAAAATACAAAAATTAGCTGGGCAAGGTGGTGGGCACCTGTAATCCTAGCTATTTGGGAGGCTAAGGCAGGAGAATCACTTGAACCTGGGAGGTGGAGGTTGCAGTGAGCCGAAATTGTGCCACTGCATTCCAGCCTGGGTGACGAGCGAAACTGTCTCAAAAAAATAAAAAATAGGCCTGGTGCGGTGGCTCACACCTGTAATTCAAGCACTTTGGGAGGCCGTGGCAGGTGGAATACAAGGTCAGGAATTCGAGACCAGCATTGTGAAACCGTGTCTCTACTAACAATACAGAAATTAGCTGGGCGCAGTGGTGAGCACCTGTAATCCCAGCTACTCGGGAGACTGAGGCAGGAGAATGGCTTGAACCTGGGAGGCAGAGGTTGCAGTGAGCCGAGATAGTGCCATTGCACTCCAGCCTGGGCGACAGAGCGAGACTCCATCTCAAAAATAAAATATAAAAAAATAAAGAATAAAGTGATGCCACTTGCCTTGCGGGCTACTTGTGAGAATTAAGTGGGACCACCTGAGAACGATTTTGTAAACTAGGAAGCACAGAACAGATGTATGGTGGCCTCTTCGTTTCTGCTAGTCCCACAGTGAGCATTCCTTCTAGGGAGAAATTAAAGAGATGATTGTGGGCTCTCATAATCCTGCCATTTCACCTTCTAGTATTTGATTATTGACATCTCCTCCTCTTAAGGCCACTACCTGTCTCTCTCAGGGTGGGCTTAGGACTTAGGCCTGATTGATGAGAGCGTTCTATCCCGCTAGCCTTGGTGTTTGATTCAGCAACAGCCATGTGATCTGAGCCAGCTCTGTGAGAATCAGCTTCTGCCTTTTTTCGTCTTGTTTTGTTGCTGCCGGAGTCTTGCTTTGTTGCCCAGGCTGGTGTGTAGTGGATCATGGCTCCCTGCAGCCTTGACCACCTGGGCTCAATTGATCCTCCCACCTCAGCCTCCTGAGTAGCTAGGACTACAGGTGTATGTTACCATGCCTGGCTAACTGTTTTATTTTTAATAGAGACAAGGTTTCACTGTTACCCAGTGCTCCTGAGCTCAAGCGATCCTCCCACCTCAGCCTCCCAAAGTGCTGGGATTACAGGTGTGAGCCACTGTGCCCAGCCCCTGATGACTTCACAACCAGCTGTTGTGATGAGGGAGGGCCTGCCTGTTATGGGGAGAAGTCAATCCAGAGGAAAGAACAATTGAGAGATGAAGATAGTAGGTCTTGATGATGTCATTTGAACCTGCAGATCCAGCTATACCTGAAGCCCGATCATTCCTTAGAAAGTTTTAATATGTGGCTCCCACACCGCAGCGCCGCCACCCGGCCCTGCCAGCTTCCCAAACTGTGGCCAACCTCAAGCGCACCTTCATCGCCATCAAGCTGGACGGTGTGCAGCCTGGCCTAGTGGGAGAGATCATCAAGCTCTTCAAGCAAAAGGAGTCCCGCCTCGTGGCCATGAAGTTCCTCCGGGCCTCCGAGGAACACCTGAAGCAGCATTACATTGACCTGAAAGACTGCCCATTCTTCCCTGGGCTGGTGAAGTACATGAACTCAGGGCCGGTCGTGGCCATGGTCTGAGAGAGGCTGAATGTGGTGAAGACAGGCCGAGTGATGCTTGGGGAGACCACTCCAGCAGATTCTAAGCGAGGCACCATTCGTGGGGACTTCTGCATTCAGGTTGGCAGGAACAGCATTCATGGCAGTGACTCAGTAATAAGTGCTGAAAAAGAAATCAGCCTATGGTTTAAGCCTGAAGAACTGGTTGACTACAAGTCTTGTGCTCATGACTGGGTCTATGAATAAGAGGGGACACAGCAGCAGTCTCCTTCAGCACGGCTTGGTGCGTCCCTGGACACAGCTCTTCATTCCACTGACTTAGAAGCAACAGGACAGATCATTCTTTTGTAGACCATATTTGCCAGTAAAGCCTTTGGAAGCTGGAAAAAAAAAGTTTTGATATGTGAATTGGTTTGAATTGTGTCAACTGCAATGTAGAGTCTTTGTTGATTTGGAAATTTAATTCATTAAGCCCTTGCTAGGGATAGAGCCTTGTGCTGGAGGCTACAGGGATTTCTAGTTGTATGACTGAGAACCACATCCAGCTATGCCTGAAGCCTGATCATTCCTTAGAAAGTTTTGATGTGTAAACGGGGCACAGTGGCTCATGCCTGTAATGCCAGCACTTTGGGAGGCTGAGGCAGGTGGATCACTTGCAGTTGGGAGTTTGAGACCAGCCTGGCCAACATGGTGAAATCCCATCTCTACTAAAAATAGAAAAATTAGGTGGGTCTGGTGGCGTGCACCTGTAGTCCCAGCTACTGTACTTCAGCCTGGACAACAGAGTGAGACTCTGTCTCAAAAAAAAAAAAAAAA
>NW_016107538.1:594093-595188 GCF_001604975.1 Cebus imitator
TGAGACAGAGTTTTGCTCTTGTTTGCCCAGGCTGGAGTGCAATGGCACGATCGCAGCTCACAATGACCTCCGCCTCCTAGGTTCAAGTGATTCTCCTGCCTCAGCCTCCCAAGTAACTGGGATTACAGGCATGCTCCACCACGCTTGGCTAATTTTTTGGTATTTTTTTTAAGAGACAGGATTTCTCCATGTTGGTCAGGCTGGTCTCGAACTCCTGACCTCAGGTGATCTGCCCGCCTCGGCCTCCCAAAGTGCTGGGATTACAGGTGTGAGCCACTGCGCCTGGCCAAAAGGCTTATTTTAAACCCTAGTGGTGGTTACTTTTAAGTCTTGTGAAAGTATCCTTTCACTTGCCAGTCAGCCTCTTTCTGAAACTGCCTATCATCCCTGCAGCCGCCTTTGAGGGACTCTGTACAGATGGTTTACCATGCTGAGAGCCATATGACCATGTGATCCTGTGATAAAAAACGGAACTGTCTGCTCCAGTTCTTCAATTCTCCCTGAGTCCATGCCCTTTGCTATGCCATTTCTGGTGCCTCCCACTAGAGGTAGCATGTACCTCCTACCGTAAGGGTGGAATGGAATGTGGGCAGCAGTGACAATATCCCTGTTCTGAGCCTAGGGCTTCAGAGGCATTGTGTGGTGCCACTTGCCATGCTGTGTCATTATCATTGCCATGAGAAGAACATGCCTGAGTTATCCCACTGGTAAAATGAAGGTGTAAGATGCAAGCTAAAGGCTCACATTGGATCCCACCCTGGATCACCTGACCCCCAGCCAACTCATACCTGTGTATCAATGAAATAAATGCTTATATTTTTATGACACTAAGACTGGCCAGGCACAGTGGCTCACGCCTGTTATCCCAGCCCTTTGGGAAGCCGAGGCGGGCAGATCATGAGGTCAGGAGTTCGAGACCAGCCTAATATGGTGAAACCCCTTCTCTACTAAAAACACAAAAATCAGCTGGGCATGGGGTGCGTGCCTGTAGTCCCAGCTACTCAGGAGGCTGAGGCAGGAGAATCGATTGAAGCTGGGAGGCGTGGAGATTGCAGTGAGCCAAGATCATGCCACTGCACTCCAGCCTGGATGACA
>NW_016107538.1:597394-599430 GCF_001604975.1 Cebus imitator
AATTGAGAAACTGACTGCTCCAAAGGACAAGAATAGAGCTGGTGGAAGTGACACCACAGTTAAAACATCTGCACTAGGAGAAGACATCACTGAGCATAGATAGATCCACTAGGGTCAGTGGGTTGAAAGTTATACTGCATCGCGGGTAAAATGTTAAAAGTCAGCAGTTCATAGTTTCATCCTGACAAAATATTTGAATTAAAGGATACATCTAGGCAGAATTTAAAAGGCTACTTAGAGGCTGGGCACGGTGGCTCATGCCTGTAATCCCAGCACTTTGGGAGGCCATGGTGGGCAGATCACCTGAGGCTGGGAGTTCGAGACCAGCTGGCCAACATGGTGAAACCCCATCTCTACTAAAAATACAAAAATTAGCTGGGTGTGGTGGGTGCCTGAAATCCTAGCTATTCAGGAGGCTGAGGCAGGAGAACTGCTTGAACCTGGGAGGTGGAAGCTGCAGTGAGCCGAGCTCATGCCATTGCACTCCAGCCTGGGGGACAAGACCAAGACTTCATCTCAAAAAAATAAAAAGGCTACTTAGAAAGGAACAAAAATTGGTGTGGCCAGAGTCTTCTCTGAAATACTGAATGTTAGAAGACAAAGGAGTAAGGTAGCTTTGTTAACCAAAAAAATTATAACATGTCTAAGTTGCATTTTGTGGTTAAGGGCAACAGAATTGCATTTCTGAGAAAGTTTGGATTTTGAAATAACACTGTGGCTCCTTTTTTTTTTTTTTTTTTTTTTTTTTTTTTTTTTTTTTTTTTTTGGAAATTGTCTTGACTCACCAAGAGATGAAGTAAAATAAAAACCCCAAAATGGGGAAGTCTTGACATAAGTCTAAATAATTTTCATTAAATCTGGTTACAAAACTGGATGTAAGTTTTGGGAATTTTTTTTTTTTTTTGAGTCAGAGTCTCACTCTGTCACCCAGGCTGGAGTGCAATGGCATCATCTTGGCTCACTGCAACCTCAGCCTCCCGAGTTCAAGCGATTCTCCTGCCTCAACCTCCCAAGTAGCTGGGATTACAAGCGTGGGCCACCATGCCTGGCTAATATTTATATTTTTAGTAGAGACAAAGTTTCACCATGTTGGCCAGGCTGGTTTTGAACTCCTGACCTCAAGTAATCCACTTGTCTTGGGGCCTCCCAAAGTTCTGGGACTACAGGTGTGAGCCACCACAACCTGGCCAGAGCCACTGTCCCCTGCCTCATTTTTTTTTAAAGACAGTGTCTCACTCTGTTGCCCAGGCTGGTGTGCAGTGGCACAATCTTGGCTCACTGCAACCTCTATCTCCTGGGCTCAAGTGATCCTCCTGCCTCAGCCTGCCGCATAGCTGGGACTACAGAAGTACATCACCATGATCATCTAATTTTTTTGTATTTTTTGTGGAAACAGAGTTTCACTTTGTTGCCCAGGCTGGTCTTGAACTCCTGGGCTCAAGTAATCTGCACACCTAGGCTTCCCAAAGTGTTGGGATTACAGACATGAGCCACTGCTCCCAGCCCCATAAAAAACTTCTTTTTTTTTTCGAGACAGAGTCTCACTCTGTCACCCAGGCTGGAGTGCAGTGGCATGATCTCGGTTCACTGCAACCTCCACCTTTCCAGTTCAAGCGATTCTTCTTTCTTAGCCTCCTGAGTAGCTGGGACTACAGGTACCCACCACCACGCCTGGCTAACTTTTTGTATTTTTAGTAGAGATAGGGTTTCACTGCGTTGGCCAGGATGGTCTCAATCTCCTCACCTCGTGATCCGCCCATCTTGGCTTCCCAGAGTGCTGAGATTTCAGGTGTGAGCCTGCACCAGGCCAAAATATTTCTTTTATTTTTATTTTATTTTATTTATTTATTTTTTATTTTTTATTTTTTTTGAGGCGGAGTTTTTTGCTCTTGTTACCCAGGCTGGAGTGCAATGGCGCGATCTTGGCTCACCGTAACCTCTGCCTCCTGGGTTCAGGCAATTCTCCTGCCTCAGCCTCCTGAGTAGCTGGGATTACAGGCACGCGCCACCATGCCCAGCTAATTTTTTGTAGCTTT
>NW_016107538.1:600045-603668 GCF_001604975.1 Cebus imitator
GTTCTCAAGCTGCTAATAAAGACATACCTGAGGAACTGGGTGCGGTGGCTCATGCCTGTAATCCCAGCACTTTGGGAGGCCAAGGTGAGTGGATCATGAAGTCAGGAGTTTGAGACCACCCCGACCAACATGGTGAAACCCCGTCTCTACTAAAAAATACAAAAATTAGCCAGGCATGGTGGCGCGCACCTGTAAACCCATAATCCCAGCTACTCAGGAGGCTGAGGCAGAAGAATTACTTAAACTTGGAAGGTGAAGGTGCAGTGAGCCAAGATCATGCCACTGCACTCCAGCCTGGGTGACAGAGTGAGACTCCGTCTCAAAAAAAAAAAGAAGACATACCTGAGACTGGGTAATTTACAAAGGAAAGAGGTTTAATTGACTCACAGTTTAGCATGGCTGGGGAGGCCTCAGGAAACTTACAATCATGGTGGAAGGGGAAGCAAACATGTCCTTCTTCACATGAGAGCACTCTAGCACAGGGGGAGTTGCCCATTCTATCTAAGCCATCAGGCTGGGAAATTAAGGGCACTATTAGGAAGGAGAAAAGACAGAATGAATGATGGGGAGGCATGCAACAAATATCTTCTTCAGGGAATCTGTCGAAACTCTGTGACACCTACTCACTGACTATAGCTGACCTAGAATGTGACAGAGATAGTGAGTTTGTCCCATTCTTCTGTTTTGATTGTAGTAATAGACTTTTTAGTTTGCCTCTAAAGGCACATGCTGCTCAGCTGAAGACTATATTTTCAGCCAAGCACGGTGGCTCACGCCTGTAATCCCAGCACTTTGGGAAGCTGAGGCAGGTGGATCACCTGAGGTCAGGAGTTTGAGACCAGCCTGGCCAACATGTGAAACCTAGTCTCTACTGAAAATACAAAAATTAGCCAGGCTTGGTGGTGCACACCTGTAATCTCAGCTACTCAGGAGGCTGAGACAGGAGAATCGTTTGAACCTGGGAGATGGAGGTTGCAGTGAGCAGAGATTGCGCCATTGCACTCCAGCCTGGGTGACAGAGCAAGACTCCAAGTCCAGAGAAAAACCTCAAAAAAGACTATTTTTTTCTACCTTCTTTTGCAGCCAACTGTGGCCATGTGTTGTCACATAGTTATGGCTTATGGGAGGGAGTGTAAATGATTTGATCAACTTTGTTTTTTTGTGAGAATGCTGCTAGTTGATCTTACCTTACTGCAAAGTTGGTTTTAAGGCATAAGGCAAATGTTTTCTGTAAACTCTATGAGATCCCCACAATAAAGTATTTAATTTAATTCATTTATAATTTCAGCTTTTATTTTAGATTCGGAGGTACATGTGCAAGTTCGTCATAAGAGTATATTGTGTGATGCTGAGGTTTGGGAACATGATTAATCCTGTCACCCAGGTAGTGAGCATAGAACCCAGGATTTTTTTTTTTTTTTTTTTTTTTTTTTTTTTTTTTTTTTTTTTTTTTTTTTTTAGACAGAGTCTCACTTTGTCGCCCAGGCTGGAGTGCAGTGGCATGCTCTCAGCTCATTACAACCTCTGCCTCCCGGGTTCAAGCAATTCTCCTGCCTCAGCCTCCCGTGTAGCTGGGATTATAGACATGCACCACCACACCTGGCTAATTTTTGTATTTTTAGTAGAGATGGGGTTTCACCATGTTGGCCAGGTTGGTCTTGAACTCCTGACCTCAGGTGATCCACCTGCCTTGGCCTCCCAAAGTGCTGGGATTACATCCATGAGCCACGGTGTCCCACCAGAACCCAGTAGTTTTCTCAACCCTTTCCCCATTCTCTCCCTCCTGCTCTGGAGTCCTCAGTGTCCATTGTTTACATCTTATGTCCATGTGCACCCAATGTTTAGCTTCCACTTATAAGCGAGAGCATGCAATATTTGGTTTTCTGTTCCTGTGTTAATTTGCTTAGAATAAGGGCCTCTAGCTGTATCCATATTGCTGCATAGGACATGATTTTGTTCTTTTGTTTGTTTGTTTGCTTTTTTGTTTTTTGGGTTTTTTTTGGAGAGAAGCAAGAACATGACTTTAATTTAATATCAACAATGACACTGTTTAACAGGACAGGGGAGAGGTAGTAGAGAGAGAAGATGGTTGGGCTTCCTGTTCCTTAACCAGCCTTGATTTTAACAGCAGAGCCCCAGCAACCTAGAAGTGCCTCATCTAGCCTCTTAATGGAGTGGGAAGGGGCAGGGAATTGGAAATCAGAGGCTCAAAATATAAAGAAGGCTGATGGCAAGCCTGGGGAGAGGCCTGGAAACGAGGGAAGGGCTGAGGGCTGTGAGGAGTCCCCTAGCGCAGGACTTCGGCAGTGAACATGCCCCTGGCCCTGCGCAGGATCAAGTCCTTGGCGGCATCATACGGGTGCTCCTTATAGGGGATCTCCAGGACAGCTGGGATGGAGTGCTGGTGGGTGTCCAGGGTGTGCCGCACCATCTCTGTGATGTACTAGTTGATGGAGATGATGCCAGTGTCATCCCAGTTTAGAAAATGCCCGGCCGGGCGCGGTGGCTCAAGCTTGTAATCCCAGCACTTTGGGAGGCTGAGGCGGGTGGATCACGAGGTCAAGAGATCGAGACCATCCTGGTCAACATGGTGAAACCCCGTCTCTACTAAAAATACAAAAAAATTAGCTGGGCATGGTGGTGCGTGCCTGTAATCCCAGCGACTCAGGAGGCTGGGGCAGGAGAATTGCCTGAACCCGGGAGGCAGAGGTTGCGGTGAGCCGAGATCACGCCATTGCACTCCAGCCTGGGTAACAAGAGCAAAAACTCCGTCTCAAAAAAAAAAAAAAAAAAAGAAAATGCCGGAAAGTGTCTTTGATCTCATTGATGGTTGTATCCTTCTCCACCACCAGGAGATTGGGGTGGCGGTTCTTGTTAAGCGTCCCTATGCCACCCAGCAGGAAACTGCTCACCCTGTCCTCGTCTTTGATCACTTCGATGAGCTTCCCCCTCCCCGCCATCCCTGTAGCAGATTTTGTTCTTTTCTATGGCTGCAGCAATCAACTTTGATGGTAGACGCTAGTGAATGTGCTTGCCCTTTCCTCGTTCTACTGGCTGGAATGTAGGCCAGGAGCGGAGCCTTTTGGATTCTGGTGAGGACAACCCTTAGAGATGGCAAAACAGCAATATCAGAGGATTCTGGGTCCCTGGACAACCTGGAAGAGCAGGAGTGCTGCTGTGGACCGCCTGCCTCCTTACTATCTTGTGAGCAAGAAATAAACTTCTATCCTGTTTGAGACATTGTTAATTTGGGTCTCTGTTTAAAGCAGTCAAAGTTACCAGAAATCTGTAAACTGTACCACAAACTCTAGGCCAAATAGATTTGCTTTATTTTAGGACATAAACTGGGAAAAATGGAAGATTTGCCAGTGGTTTCTGTACCTTAAATTGGTTATAGAGATACTGTGAGATTCAGTCAGTGCTGTTTATTTTATTTTATTTATTTACTTATTTTTGAAATGGAGTCTAATTCCCAGGCAGGAGTACAATGGCATAGTCTGGGCTCACTGCAACCTCCATCTCCTGAATTCAAGATATTCTCCTGCCTCAGCCTCCTGAGTAGCTGGGATTATAGGCATACATCACTAAGCCTGGCTAATTTTTTTTTTTTTTTTTTTTTTTTT
>NW_016107538.1:603753-606876 GCF_001604975.1 Cebus imitator
TTTTGAGGCAGAGTCTTGCTCTGTAGCCCAGGCTGGAGTGCAGTGGCCCGGTCTCGGCTCACTACAACCTCCACCTTCTGGGTTCAAGCAATTCTCCTGCCTCAGCCTCCCCAAGAAGCTGGCAATACTGGCACCTGCCACCATGCCCAGCTAATTTTTGTATTTTTAGTAGAGACGGGTTTCACTATGTTGGCCAGGCTGGTCTCAAACTCCTGACCTTGTGATCCTCCTGCCTTGGCCTCCCAAAGTGCTGGGATTACAGGTATGAGCCACCATACCTGGCCAGGCCTGGCTAATTTTTTGTATTTTTAGTAGAGACAGGGTTTCATTGCACTGACCAGGCGGGTCTTGAAATCATGACCTCAGGTGATCCATTTACCTCGGTCTCCCAAAGTGCTGTAATTACAGGTGTGAGCTACCATGCCTGGCCTATTTCTTAAATATTTAGCATATTTCAAGTACTTTTTTGATACAGAGTCTTACTCTGTCACCCAGGCTATAGTGCAGCAGTGGTGTCATCTTGGCTCACTGCAACCTCAGTCTCCCAAGTAGCTGGGACTACAGCAAGGTATCACCATGACTGGCTAATTTTTGTATTTTTAGTAGAGATGGGGTTTTACCATGTTGGCCAGGCTGGTCTCAAACTTCTGGCCTCAAGTGACCCGCCCACCTTGGCCTCTCAAAGTGCTGGGATTACAGATCTGAGCCACTGCACTAGGCCAATCAATTCTAAGTCACACATTTTTGCACATTTTATTTTCCCCAAATTAGGATATATTGTATCCTACTGGTGTCATACAACATGGTAGGTTTTGCCTACATTTGTGAGAAGCCAGTCATAGCTGTTCATAGTGTTATCACTTCAGCTGATTTGTGAACCCTACTGATGCTACACTTCTTGAGTTGAACTGCTGTTTATAATGTCTTCAAATAACACACAGTATCATTTACATTAGCACTGTCCCAAAGTAAATACTTACATATGATTCTAACAAAATATGCATACGATCTACATGAGGAAAATTACAAAACTCTGATGAAAGAAATCAAAGAAGATAGCCAGGTGCCGTGGCTCACACCTGTAATGCCAACACTTTGGGAGGCTGAGGCGGGTGGGTCACAAGGCCAGGAGTTCAAGACCAGTCTGACCAACATGGCAAAACCCCATTTCTACTAAAAATACAAAAATTAGCCAGGTATGGTGGCACGCGCCTGTAATCCCAGCTACTCAGGAGGCTGAGGCAGGAGAATTGCTTGAACTTGGGAGGCAGAGGTTGCAGTGAGCCGAGATTGTGCCATTGCACTCCAGCCTGGGCGACAGAGCAAGACTCTGTCTCAAAAAAGAAAAAGAATAAGAAATCAAAGAAGATACAAATAAATGGAAATAGTCCATGTTCATAGATAGGAACACTCAATATTGTCAAGATGTCCATTCTTTCCAACTTGATCTATGTCTTCAACACAATTCCAATCAAAATCCCAGAAAATCATTTCATGGATATTTACAAACTGATTCTAAATTTTGTTCGGAGGGCCAAAAGACCCAGAATAGCCAACACAATATTGAAGGAGAAGAACAAAGTTGGAAGAGTGACACTACCCAACATCAAGACTTGCTATAAAGCTGCAGTAGGGCTGGGCGTGGCCAGCCTGTAATCAGACCTGTAATCCCAGTGCATTGGGAGCCTGAAGGGGAAGGATTGCTTGAGGGCAGGAACTGAACGTTACAGTGAGCTGTGATGGTGCCACTGGGCTCCAGCCTGGGTGACAGAGCAAGACCCTGTCTGTAACAAAAACAAAAGGCCAGGTATGGTGGCTCACACCTGTCATCACCAGCACTTTGGGAGGCTGAGGTGAGCAGATCATGAGGTCAGGAGTTCTAGATTAGCCTGACCAATATGGTGAAACCCCATCTCTACTAAAAATACAAAAATTAGCCAGGCGTGGTGGCATGCACTTGTAGTCCCAGCTACTCAGAAGGCTGAGGCAAGAGAATTGTTTGAAACTGGAGGCAGAGGTTGCAGTGAGCCAAGATTGTGCCTCTGTACTCCAGCCTGGGCAACAGAGTGAGACTCCATCTCAAAAATAATAACAATAACAAAATAATAATAATAATAACAATAATAATAATAATAACAAAACCAACCAAAAAAAAAAAAGCAAAGGAATAAAATATGCAAAGAACCAAACGGGAATTTAAAAAAAAAAAACTACAGTAATCAAAACAGTGTGGTATTGATTAAAGGATAGACAAATATATCAATGGAACAGAATAGAGAGGCCAGAAATAGGCCCACACAAAAATAAGTCTACTTATTTTTGACAAAGGAGAAAAGGCACTACAATGGAGAAAAGATACTCTTTTTCAACAAATCGTGCTGGAACAACTGGATATCCACATGCAAAAAAAGTGAACCTAAGCATAGACCTTTCATCTTTCATTCTTTACAAAAATTAACTCAAAATGGATCATAGATGTAAATGTAAAGTGCAAAACTCTAAAACTCCTAGAAGACAACATGGGAAAAAATCTAGATGAGCTTGGGTTTGGCAATGACATTCATGATCCATGAAATAAATAACTGATAAGCTGGCAGCCAGGTGTGGTGGCTCACACCTGTAATCCAAGCACTTTGGAGGCCAAGGCAGGCGGATCACCTGAGGTCAGGAGTTCAAGACCAGCCTGACCAACATGGTGAAACCCCCTCTTTAAAAAAAAAAAAAAATTTATAACCTGGACTTGATTAAAATTAAAAACTTCTACTGGTCATGGTGTCTCATGCCTGTAATCCCAACACTTTGGGAGGCTTGAGCCTATAAATTTGAGACCAGCCTTGGCAACATAGCAAGACCCTGTGTCTACAAAAAAAATTTTTTTAATTAGCCAGGTGTGGGGGTGTGTGCTTCTGGTCTCAGCTACTTGGAAAGCTGAGGTGGGAGGATCACTTGAGCTCAGGAAGTTGAGGCTGCAGTGAGCTGTGATTGTACCGCTGCACTCCAGCATGGGCAACAAAGCAGACCTTGTCTCAAAAATAAATAAATTAAAAACTTCTCGGCCGGGCGCGGTGGCTCAAGCCTGTAATCCCAGCACTTTGGGAGGCCGAGGTGGGTGGATCACGAGGT
>NW_016107538.1:607081-628674 GCF_001604975.1 Cebus imitator
CAGGAGGCGGAGGTTGCGGTGAGCCGAGATCGCACCATTGCACTCCAGCCTGGGTAACAAGAGCGAAACTCCGTCCCCAAAAAAAAAAAAAAATTTCTCAGCCGGGCACTGTGGCTCACGCCTGTAATCCCAGCACTTCGGGAAGCCAAGGCAGTCGGATCATGAGGTCAGGAGATCGAGACCATCCTGGCCAACATGGTGAAGCCCTGTGTCTACTAAAAATACAAAAATTAGCTGGGCATGGTGGTGCCCCTGTTGTCCCCACTACTTGGGAAGCTGAGGCAGGAGAATCGCTTGAACACGGGAGGCAGAGGTTGCAGTGAGCTGAGATAGTGCCACTGCACTCCAGCTTGGCAAAAGAGAGAGGTCAGTCTCAAAACAAACAAACAAAAAAACAAAAAAACACAAAACTTCTCTGCAAAGACACTGACAAGAGAATGAGAAGACACAGAGTGCAAGAAAATATTTGCAAAAGAGAAATCTGCTAAAGGACTGTTATCCAAAACATAAAATAACTATTTTTCAATTTTGCTCTTGTCGCCCAGGCTGGAGTTCAATGGCGTGATCTTGGCTCACTGCAACCTCTGCCTCCTGGGTTCAAGCGATTCTCCTGCCTCAGCCTCCCAAGTAGCTGGGATTATAGTTGCTCACCACCATGCCTGGCTAATTTTCTGTATTTTTAGTAGAGACGGGATTTCACCATGTTGGTCAGGCTGATCTCCAACTCCTAACCTCAGATGATTCACCCACCCCTGCCTCCCAAAGTGCTGGGATTGTAGGTGTGAGCCACCGCACCTCGAAGGTAGTTTCTTACAAAACTAAATGCTACTAGAACCATATGATCCTACAATCAAATTCTTTGGTATTTATAACCAAATGACTTGAAAACTTATGTTTACACAAAAATCTGCACACAGGTGTTCAGAAAAACTTTATTCATATTGCTAAAACTTGGGAACAACCAAGATGTCCTTCAGTAGGTGAATGGATAAACTGGGATGATAGGTGTGAGCCACTGCACCTGGCCACAAATAACTATTTGCAGATAATAAATATTACCCAGTGCTAAGAAGAAATGAGCTCTCAAGCCCCGAAGGGACATGGAAGAACCTTATATACATAAGTGAAAGAAGCTGATCTGAGGCCAAGTGTGGCGGCCCATGCCTGTAATCCCATCATTTTCGGAGGCTGAGGCGGGTGGATCACCTTAGGTCAGGAGTTCAAGACCAGCCTTACCAACATGGAGAGACCCCCGTTTCTACTAAAAATACAAAATTAGCTGGGCGTGGTGGTGCATTCCTGTAATTCTACCTACTCGGGAGGCTGAGGCAGGAGAATCGCTTGAACCCGGGAAGCAGAGTTTGTGGAGCTGAGATCACTCCATTGCACTCAACAAGAGTGAAACTCCATCTTAAAACAACAACAACAAAAAAGAAGCTGATCTGGAAAATCTGCCTACAAGTGTGTAACTTTCTGGAAAAAAACAACTCCGAAGACAGTAAAAAGGTCAGAGGCAGCCAGTGGTTGGCAGGGACGGGAGGGAGGAATAAACAGAGCACAGAGGGTTTTAGGGCAGTGAAACTTCTCTGTATGATGCTAAAAAGATAGGTCATTACATATTTGTCTAAGCCCATGGAACCTGCAACATCAGAGGCAACCCTTACGCAAACTATGGACTTTGGCTGATAATGATGTGTCAGTGTAAGTTCACTGATTGTAACAAATCTATCACTCTGGTGCCGGATGTTGACAGTGGGAAAGGCTGTGCATGTGTGGGGCAGGAGTATAAGAAAACCCTGTACTTTTGGCTGGGATTGGTGGCTCACGCCTGTGATCCCAGCACTTTGGGAGGCTGAGGCGGGTGGATCACCTGAGGTCAGGAGTTCAAGGCTAGCCTGGGCAACACGGTGAAACCCACCTGTACTAAAAAAAAAAAAAAAAAAAAAAAAGAAAAAAACCCCTTTAAAAAAAAAAAAAAAAAAAAAGAAAGAAAACCCTGTAATTTCTGCTCAATTTTGCTGTGAACCCAAAACTGCTTTTAAAAAATAAAGGCAAATAATAGTAATAATAAAGGCTATTCAGCCAGGGTCGGTGACGCATGCCTGTAATCCCAGCTACTTGGGAGGCTGAGGCAGGAGAATCGCTTGAACCCAGGAGGTGGAGGTTGTAGTGAGCAGAGATCATGGTACTGCAGTCCAGCCTGGTGCCAGAGCAAGACCGTCTCAAATAAATAAATAAATAAAGGCTATTAAGAAAAAAAATCTTCAAAAAGATAAACTTTAAAATGGAAATCAAAAGGAAATGATGTATTAAGCATAGAAACGAAGTAGTGGAGCAAAAATTTGTTAGTGAAGACATCAATTTTTTCGACACTGTTTAGTAAACTAAGAATGTGTCAGCAGCTTAGAAGAAAATCTTGAAGACAGCAGTGGAGTACTTTTAAAAGAAATTCTGCTTCTCCAATGCCCTTGACAGTACAGGGGACAATAACACAGACATTGATAGAAAGTGATTCAGAAGAGTCAGACTTTAAAGATGTTTTTAGAGTATTTTAACCATTTTATTTTTGTTTTTGTGTATGCAACAGAATTAGATTTTTTAATGGTCTGAAAGAGCTTTCAATTAGCATAAAATACAAATTTAAGTGTTAAGAAACCATTGTATCATAGTTTAGCCAGCCGCTGTGGCTCATGCCTGTAATCCTAGCACTTTGGGAGGCCGAGGCGGGTGGATCACTTGAGGTCAGGAGTTTGAGACCAGCGTGGCCAACATGAAGAAATGTCGTCTCTCCTAAAAATACAAAAATTAGCCAGGCATGGTGGCACACACCTGTAGTCCCATTTACTCAGGAGCCTGAGGCAAGAGGCTTGCTTGAACCTGGGAGGCAGAGGTTGCAATGAACTGAGATGATGCCACTGCACTCCAGCCTGGGTGACAGAGCGAGACTGTCTCAAAAAAAACCCCACAAACTTGTGTCATAGTTTAACTGGCAGCATTTTTTCTTAGTGGCACCTAAAATAATGATGTGTAACAATTGAAGGTATTTAATTCAGTTAAATGCTGTCTGAAGCACCCTCTCTGCATGTGCCTTGTTGTGGACCCAGTGGATACAGCACTAAACTTGACAGATGTGGTACCTCTTTGTAGCTTATATTATAGTTTGAGGAGACAGGCAGTACACTAGAAATTAGAGGTTATGCTAAATTGTATGAAGGAAATAGGGTGGTGTGGTAGAGAGCGACTGGGGAGGCAGCTACTCAAGATTTGCTGGTCAGGGAATCAGAATGACCTTCTTACCTGGGCAGGAGGGGCTCTTACTTGGCTGTGTGCTTCGTTCAGTGCTTCTCAAACTGTAATTTCATACAGATTTCCTGAAGATCGTGTTAAAAGCAGATTCTGTGGCTCATGCCTGTAATCCCAGCACTTTGGGAGGCCGAGGTGGGCGGATCACCTGAAGTCAGGAGTTTGAGCCTAGCCTGGCCAACATGTGTAACCTGGTCTCTACTAAAAATACAAAAATTAGTGGGTGTGGTGGCCCGCACCTGTAATCCCAGGTACTCAGGAGGCAGAGGCAGCAGAATCGCTTGAACCCAGGAGGTGAAAGTTGCAGTGAGTCAAGATCTTACTACTGCACTCCAATATGGGCAACAAGAGCGAAACTCTGTATTAAAAAAAAAAAAAAAGCAGATTCTGATTTAGTAGGTCTTGGGTGGGAACAGATACTGTGCATTGCTAATAAGCCCTTAGGCAACGCTGATGCTGCTGTTCCAAGGGCCACACCCCGGGTAGCGGGACACAGAGGGCCCTGCAGATCACAGGTACTGCAATATCCCACCGCTGTTTTTGGTTTGGTGAAAAGTTTCTGAAAATTCAGTAATCGACTGCACAGTTGGGAATTGTGGAAGAGAAATGTGTGAGTTGCAGTGGATGTGAAGCGGAACGTCTGCAGGTGTGAGCGCGATGGGTTTTGTCAACTATGCGGAGCCTGAGCTCAGAGCACCTTCTGCCCACCCTGCCCTAGCCAGGCTGCGCTAACCCTTGTGCTTGCAAGTAGTGACCCTGGTCCAGGGAAGAGTTTGATTGCTTTAAAGTTTGGATTGTGAGGACGGTCCCAGGGGAGCAGACTAAGGGTGTGATTCGGGGCTGGGGGTTGGGCATGGCTTGTTTTGTACATTTAAGTAGTAAGACTTATGTACACCTCTACCTGAACTGCTGTCCTGGGCCCTACAAATGTTAGCAGTGGGCCAGCAGGATGTAATAATAATAATGAACATAATAATGGTTAGCCCATATGCCAGACTCTGTGCTAACTCCCATTTTATATATATATTATATATAATATATATATATAATTATGTAATATATAATATATAATCATATTATATATTATATATATTATTTTATATATACACAAGCACATATATACACGTATATAATATATATTTAACTCCCATTATGTATGTATGCATATGTGTGTGTGTATATATGTGTGTGTGTGTCTGTGTGTCTGTGTGTATATACATAAATATAATTTTTTTTTTTTGAGACAGAGTCTCACTCTGTCGCCCAGGCTGGGGTCCAGTGGTGCCATCTCAGCTCACTGCAACCTCCGCCTCTTGGGTTCAAGTGATTCTCTTGCCTTAGCCTCCTGAGTACCTGATATTACAGGTGTGCACCACCACGCCCAGGAAATTTTCGTATTTTTAGTAGAGACAGGGTTTCACCATGTTGGTCAGGCTGGTCTTGAACTCCTGACCTCGTGATCTGCCTGCCTCAGCCTCCCGAAGTGCTGGGATTACAGGTGTGAACCACTGCACCAGCTTTTTTTTTTCCTTAAGACAGGGTCTTGCTTTGTTGCCCAGGCTGGAGTGCAGTAGTAACATCAGAGAGCTATGATGATGCTACCGCAGCTTCAACCTCTCAGACTCCCGAGTAGCTGGGATGACAGGTCCACACCACCGTGAGAGGCTAAATTTTTTTCAAACTTTTTGTAGAGACAGTCTCCCTATGTTGCCTAGGCTGGCCTTAAACTCATGGGCTCAAGTAATTGCCTACCTCAGCCTCCCAAAGTGCTAGAATTATAGGGGTAAGCCACCATGCCCAGTCAATTTTATTTATTTATTTCAACAAAGGCCGGGCACGGTGGCATACATCTGTAATCCCAGCACTTTGGGAGGCCGAGACGGGCAGATCACTGGAGGTCGGGAGTTCAAGACCAGCTCACCAACATGGCGAAACCCTGTCTCTATTAAAAATACAAAAACTAGTTGGGCATGGTAGCACATGCCTGTAATCCTGTAATCCCAGCTACTCAGGAGGCTGAGGCAGGACAATCACTTCAACCTGGGAGGCAGAGGTTGCAGTGAACTGAGATGGCGCCATTGCACTCCAGCCTGGGCGACAGAGCAAGACTCCATCTCAAAAAATAAAAATAAAAATAAATTAAAAAGTATGGAGTGATGCTTCTCCTGCCCACTGCCAAGTGTGTCTCTTGGACCAGAAAGGAAAGAAGGGTTAAAACCATGGAAGTGAGGCCAGGTGTGGTGGCTCACACTTGTAATCCCAGCACTCTGGGAGGCTGAGGTAGGCAGATCAACTGAGGTACTGAGGTCAGGAGTTTGAGACCAGCCTGGCCAACATGATGAAACCCCATCTTCACTAAAAATACAAAATTAGCTGGGTGTGGTGGTGCATGCCTGTAATCCCAGCTACTTGGGAGGCTGAGGCAGGAGAATAGCTTGAACCTGGGAGTTGGAGGTTGCAGTGAGCTGAGATTGCTTCATTGCATTCCAGCCTGAGCAACAAGAGCAAAACTCCGCCTCAAAAAAAGCAAGCAAGCAAGCAAGCAAACAAGCAAAAAAACCATGGAAGTGAAGGTTGTGATTGGAGACCCAGGAATGAGAGTGATGCTATTCCAAGGACCCATGAATTGCCACCGAAGATGTTTTGCAACGTGACCGGAGTAGGAGAGGGGGTTGAATGTTCTCTGAACAAGGCAAGGCCAGAGTTATTAGCCGCTGAGAACTAAGATCAATGTGAGGACCAGATGGAGTCATTAGAAGGAAAACCATCTCAGATGGTGAAGATTGTTTGAAATCAGAGTTTTCCATAAAAACCCTGCAAATATAGCCTTTTGGTATTTCTCTCTTCTTCCTTCTCATAGCCCAGACTCCTGGAGATCAGGAGACCAGAGCGCACTCACCTTCCACTATATGTCTGTGGTGAGCAGACACTGCCATACCAGAAAAAAAAAGGCATTTGGCTGTAATATTTGCAAGAACCGAGAAGGTACTGGGAATAGATTTTTTTTCCATAGAGGGAAGGGGTGGTGTTTTATAAGAAAGAGCACTCTGTCTCAACAACTAGAAAAAATAAATAAACCAAAATCATTAGAAATACCCAGGGAAATTGTCAGAAATATAATAGTACCAGGAAAATGTAATATAATTTTCTTTGACAGACAAAGTAAGAAAAATATACAAAGGTGCTGGGCGTGGTGGCTCACGCCTGTAATCCCAGCACTTTGAGAGGCTGAAGCAGGCAGATCATGAGGTCAGGAGTTTGAGACCAAACTGGCCAGCATGGTGAAACCCAGTCTCTACTAAAAATACAAAAAGTTAGCCAGGCATGGTGGCACGCAGCCGTAATCCCAGCTACTCGGGAGGTTGAGGCAGGAGAATTGCTTGAACCTGGCAGGTGGAGGTTGCAGTGAGTGGAGATCATGCCACTGCACTCCAGCCTGGGTGACAGAATGAGACTCTGTCTCAAAAAAAAAAAAAAAGAAAAGAAAAAAGAAAAATATACAAAGGTATAAGGGAACAGAGAATCTCAATGATAAAGCTGATTAATTAATTAGCCTCTCATTCAACAAATATGTACTGAATGTTGTGTGCCAGGCCCTTTGCTGGATACCAGAAAGATATCAGCCATAAATATATCATCCGTGAACATCCTGAGCCTCCATCCTCTTGGAGCACATATTCAAGTGATATTTATTTATAAATATCACTTGATATTTATATTTGATGTTTGTAACTTTGTGTCTCATAAATGGAGAACCTAACTTTTTCAATGCCAATAAAACATTTACAAATCTTGTTCAAATATTAGGCTGTGAAGGAGATGAGAAATTCCCCAAACTTGAAGTTGTACTGGACACATACTCAGACCATAATGCAATAAACCAGAAATTCCTAAATGTTTAAGTAATAGAAACCAACCTCTTAAAGAATCCCAAAACAGTCCTAAATAATTATTTGATCAATGAGAAAATTCAAATTGCAAATACAGATTATTATAATGATAATATAATGAGGCTAGGCTTGGTGACTGATGCCTGTAATCCCAGAATTTTTGGTAAGCCAAGAGAGGAGGATTTCTTGAGGCCAGGAGTTCAAGACAAGCCTGAGCAACATAGTGAGATCCCCATCTCTACAAAAAAAAAAAAATTATTATTATTATTATTTTGAGAAAATCTTGCTCTGTTGCCTGGCTGCAGTGCAGTGGCACCATCTCAGCTCACTGCAATCTCTGCCTCCTGGGTTCAAGTGACTCCCCTGCCTCAACCTCCCAAATAGCTGTAATTACAGGTGCGTGCCACCATGTCCTGCTAATTTTTTGTATTTTAGTAGAGAGGGGTTTCACCATATTGGCCAGGATGATCTCAACCCCTTGACCTCGTGATCTACCCCTCAGCCCCTCAAAGTGCTGGTTTTACAGGCGTGAGCCATCGCGCCTGACCAAAAAAAAATTTTTTTAATTAGCCTGGCATGGTGACATGCACCGGTAGTCCCAGCTACTCAAGAGGCTAAGGCAGGTGTATTGCTAGAATCCAGGAGGTTGAGGCTGCAGTGAGCTAAGGTCACACTATGGGGCATAAATAACATAGTTTATTAAGAGTGTTTTGTTGTTGTTGTTGTTTAAGAGACAGCATCTTGCTATGTTGCCCAGACTGGTCTTGAACTCCTGGCCTCAAGCAATCCTCCTGCCATGGCCTCCCAGCATGCTAGGTTTATGGGCATGAGCCACTGCGCCCAGCCATATTATTATTTTATAATGAAATAAGCTTGGTGTTAGAGGCTTCTCATACTTTGTTTTATATAATCCTCACAATCACCCTAGGGTAGCACCCTGTTGCTAAGTAGGCACTCAGTAAACATTTATTGAATGAGCGGATGTGGCTCAGAGTTAAAGTAACTTGCCTGGCTGGGTGTGGTGACTCACACCTGTAATCCCAGCATTTTGGGAGGTGGAGATGGGGAGGAAGGATCCCTTGAGCTCAAGACCAGCCTGGGCAACATAGGGAGACCCCCGTCTGTGTGTGTGTGTGTTTTTTTGTTTTTTTTTTTTTTGAGACGGAGTTTTGCTCTTGTTGCCCAGGCTGGAGTGCAATGGCATAATCTTGGCTCACCTAAACCTCCGCCTCCTAGGTTCAAGCGATTCTTCTGCCTTGGTCTCCTGAGTAGCTGGAATTACAGGCACGTGTCATGCCTGGCTAATTTTGTATTTTTAGTAGAGATGGGGTTTCTCCATGTTGGTCAGAATGGTCTCAAACTCATGACTCCAGGTGATCTACCTGCCTCAGCCTCCCAAAATGCTGGGATTACAGGCATGAGTCACTGCACCCGGCCTGTGATACATATTTTGATCCATTCCATTTCATTAAAAAAAAGAATGCTGCTTGAGGCTCGCTAAATTGACTTCATGATCAGCACAAAATTTCATAAAGCTGCATTTTGGAAATCTTGTCCTCGACTAGGTGTTGGCAGACTTCCTGCAAAGGGTCTGTTCATAAATATTTGAGACTCTGCAGCTCACAGTGTTTCTGCTGCAAGTGCAGCACTCAAACCATGCCATGTGCATCCTGAAAGTAACCACAGGCAATACATAAAGAAATGGTGTGGCTTTGCTTCAATATAAATTTAGAGACACTGTAATTTGAATTTTGAATAATTTTCTCATGAACTCTTCTTCTTTTAGTAGTTTACAAGCCGTGCAAAAACAAAAGGTGGGATTGATTTGGCTGGAAGCCATAGTTTACTGATCCTTGCCCTAAACTGGAAGCTTTATGGAGGCAGAGACCACTTTCTGTCTTTTTTCCCCATTGCATCGCTAAGGTTTGACACAAAGCATTGTATGCATTCAATCAATAGTTGATAAATGAATTATTAAAGAGCAATTTGTATATTAAGCACTTTTATTACAAAATTACTATGTGTTCATGGAGGAAAAATAAGCAGTGCAGCTGAACAAAATGAATAAACAAATCCTTAGTAATCCCACCACTGGGAGATAACCACATCCTTTCCTAGTGTTATGCAATAGGTGTCAGGAATTATGAAAATCTTATTTTTTGGCCATGGGAGCCGTGAAAAGTTCTGTTTCTCCTTAATCCACCAGAGACCCACGCTTCCCCTTTCTGGCTGTAGGGGATGAAGCTGAGAGAAAAAATGAGGAGGGAGGGTGGAAAGTATGGGGGGAAAGCAATCTGATAAGCAGCTAATGAGCTCCTATAGTATGCTGCCATATGCCCGGCCAGGCTAGACCCTGGGGGATAGAGGTGGCACCCATCCCTTCTGGGTTGACAGTTGAAAGGGTAGACAAGAAATTACAAGTGTGATAATCGTGACCAAAGGGGATATGCAAGGTGCTATGAGGGCTTAATGTGGGGAGGAGTGTCAAACCTCATCTGGGTGTCAGGAAATGCTTCCTTTCCTAAGGAAGTGACATTTAGGCTGACACCTAGGCTGAGAAAGAATTAGTTGATGGAGGCACAAAATCCATCAACTAATTCTTTCTCAGCCTAGGTGTCAGCCTAAATGTCACTTTAGTTGTGATAATTGGAGATATGTTTAAGAGTGAAAGGTTTAAATGTCCATAATTTATTTTAAGATGGCTATGCAAAATAGAAAAAGAGAAAAAGCAAACTATTAACAATTGTTGAACCTAGGTAGATATGATTGTGCATGGTACCATTCATTTTCTCTATTTGAAAATTTGTATAATAAAAAGCAAAAAAAAAAAGAATTAGTTGAACAAGAACATGGGAAGTTCCAGCCAGGCACAGTGACTGATGCCCGTAATCCCAGCACTTTGGGAAGCCGAGATGGGTGGATCAACTGAGGTCAGGAGTTCAAGACCAGCCTGGCCAACATGGTGAAACCCTGTCTCTACTAAAAATAGAAAATTAGCTGGGCACCGTGGCCGGTGCCTGTAATCCCAACTATTCGGGAGGCTGAGGCAGGAGAATCAGTTGAACCTGGGAGACGGAGGTTGCAGTGAGCGGAGATTGTGCACTGCATTCCAGCCTGGATGACAGAATAAGACTATGCCTCGGAAAAAAAAGAAAGAAAGAAAAAAAACATGGGAAGTTCCACAGTGAGAGAGTGGAACTTTCTTTAGAAACGTCTGGCTGGAGAGTCGACAGGGAAGGAAATGGCATGAGATCAGCCTGCAGAGGTTGGCAGGGACCCATTAGCAGAGCCTTGCCATCTAGACCTAACTGCCCGTTGAACAGAAACTGAAGAAGATAAGTGAATACATTAAAAGCATCCTGAGGAAGTAATCAGCCAGCTCCAGAGTGAGGAACATTCTATGGGACAAATGATTCTGTGTCTTGTTAAATCAATGTCATGAAATAAGTAAAAGGCAGGGAGATGTGTTATAAAATGAAAGAGACTTAAGTGTAATATCAGCAGGACTTAATTGTTCACCCTAATCTCTTGGTTAAGGTCATAACTGCCAGGTTTCTCCTCTGTCTTTCCCTTTCTATAAGGTCAGCCCACACTCAAGGGACTGTAAGAGCTAAGGGAAGTCACTGCAGGGACTGAAACAAAGGAGAAATGAGGTCAGATGTCTTTTTTTTTGGACAGTCTCACTGTCGTCCAAGCTGGAGTGCAATGGCATGATCTCAGCTCACTGCAATCTCCGCCTCCTGGGTTCAAATGATTCTCCTGCTTCAGCCACCTGACTAGCTGGGATTACCGGCACACACCACCACACCTGGTCAATTTTTGTATTTTAGTAGAGATAGGGTTTCACCATGTTGATCAGGCTGGTCTCAATCTCCTGACCTTGTGATCCACCTGCCTTGGCCTCTCAAAGTGCTGGGATTACAGGCGTGAGCCACCTCGCCCAGCCCTCAGACGTCTTTTTTTTTTTTTTTTTTGAGGCAGAGTTTCACTCTTGTTGCCCAGGCTGGAGTGCAATGGTTCGATCTCGGCTCACTGTAACCTCCACCTCCCAGTTCAAATGATTCTCCTGCCTCAGCCTCCCGAGAAGCTGGGATTACAGGCATGTGCCACCTCACCCAGCCCTCAGATGTCTTTTTTAGGAGGAATACTCTGGCTGCAATGTGGCGATGAGATATGGTGGCGTTTGCAGAGGGAATGGACGTACCTTGAGTGATTTCAGGAGAACAGCTCAGCAGGAGTTATTATTAAATATGAGGTGGTGAGAAAAGGTGGAGTTGGGTAGCTGAGGTCTTTCACTCAATCCAAATCAAGGGCCTGTGTGCTCCCAGGAGGTTGCTTCACCTGCCCCCAGGAAGAAGCCACTTTCTGCTGCCCGGTCTTTCCTTGCCTTGGGGTGGGTCCCTGAGGGTTACTGGGGCTGGAAAGCCATCAGCCAACACAAATTAGGAGAGCCTTGGGATTACCAAGGAGGGTCAAAATCCTCGACTTGAGTTAAAGAGGAGATAGCCGTCGGGGGGACTGAATGGGGCTGGAGGAATGTAGTCATCCCTAACTTTTTCTTTTCCGAAGCTCGCAGATCACCTGAGATCAGGAGTTCGAGGCCAGCCTGGCCAACATGGTGAAACCCCGTCTGTACTAAAAGTACAAAACTTAGCTGGGTGTGGTGGCGGGAGCCTGTAATCCCCCCTCGGGAGGCTTAGGCTGGAGAACTGGAGAGGCGGCGGTTGCGGTAAACCGAGATTGTGTCACTGCACTCCAGCCTGAGCAACAAAAGCAAAACTCTGTCTCAAAAAAAATATATATATATATTTCTTTTCCTTCCGGGTTTAATAACCCAATTATGAGCAAGTAATCAAAAGGTAAATGACTCAGTGGTTTCAAACAAGTAATTTTATTTACTTTTTCGTGTTTTACCAATCTGTCCTCCCCCTCGGCCCTGAGTGTTTTCACGTTTTCCTTTCGGAGCGTGTTTGGGAGGGGGGACTACTACAGTCGCCGCACTTATCTCCGCCTGCGGGCCCCCCGCCCGGGTTTCTTTTCTCCTCGGCGCCTTCGGGTGCGGGCGGGAGGAACGGAGGGAGTTGGGGACCGGGGTGCGGGGCCGGGAGCCGGGCGGGCCCCGCTCCCTTGCGCAGGCTTGTAAACCAGGTGGAAGATGAAGGCGTTGCAGTACCTGCGGGCCGCGGGGCGCGGTCAGGGACCAGCGGGCGGAGCTCCAAGGGGCGGGGCTTGCCCCTCCGAGTTCCAGGGCTTGGGGCTAGACTCAGAGTTGGCTTTGTTAGAGGGTCGCAGGGTCTTTTGTGGACTGGGGAGATTCTGCGACCTAGATCTAAAGAGGGGTGTGCTGGGGATTGTCGAGACCTCCCATGGGGGTGACCAGTAGTGGGAGCAGAGAAGGCAGGTTGCTGGGTTGGGGGCAAGAGGGTCCCAAGACGGTGGGGACTAGGGCAGAGGTGGGTCTTTGAGGATGCGGAGCCAGAGAGTAAGAGAAGCGAAGGGTCAGGAAGGAGATAGGGTCGCAGGCCCTTACCAGGGCATGCAGTTGTCGGCCGCTCTGAGGCGAAAGGGGGAGCGGAAGGGGTTGAGCTGGGGACGGCTAGTGCCCCCTCCAGTGGCCACCGCCATGGTCTGGCCGTCCATCACGCAGCCATACTCGCTGCTCTCGGTGAAGAAGGCTGGCACTCGGAGGGACTGGGTGGGGCAAGACTCGCTCTGAGAGCCCCCTCTACAGATCCATCCCAGCAGCCAGGATGACAGACAGGGCTGAAAGCCGAGGCCCCGGGACAGATCTGGCGGGAGGGGGGCAGGAGGAGGCCCGAGGCAGACACAGAGAGGGGCAGAGGGACCCGTGGGCATTCCCCAGGTCTGTGGAGCAGGTGATGGTGCAGAGGAGAGCCCGGAGACTTTCAGAAAAGGAGATGGGATGGGGTCAGGCAGGAGGGGAGAGAAGTTCCCGTTTGTCCCCATTGCTCACCTGCAGGCGGGGCAGAGAGCTCAGCCATGTATCCTTGAGACCAAACCCAGAGTTAAATCCTGCAGAGAGGTTGGAGACGCTGGCTCCCATGGTCGGCTTCTCTCCCGTCTTCCGCATGTGCCTGCCCCTGAGCCCCAGGCTCTTACCAATAACCAGGTCGGGCTTGGGCCCCTGGAGCAGGTGGTAGGGCCTTGCTGACACCTTGATCTGCAGGTCCCTGCGGATACCCTTCTCCTTAGTGCCAGAGCTGGGCCGTGCTGATACGCCAGAACCATTCCGGACAGACACCTCGGGGCTGTCCTGAGGGGCCAAGAGAGGGATGGAAAAGCCACAGGAAGTCAGGGAACTGGAGGATGCACCAGCAAGATGGGGAGTCGAGGGCAGAAGGGCAGGGCCCAACCAGGGGGTCACTGGAGGGGTCATGGCTAAAGAGCAGAGCCCCCTCAGCCCTCACCCTCTGCAAGGTAAAATGCTGCTGGTCGCTTTCGGGGGACAGGCCATCACCTACAAACTGCAGCTCCAGGGCCACATGAGGGAGCAGGACCAAGAGCTCCTGGAGGACAGAAAGAAGGACAGATCTGGGTTCTACCCAGTATCCACCCCCACACCACAATGCCCAACCTTCAGTACTGGGGGGGGACTTACCCAAAAAACCATGACAAGGTCAAACTCCTTCCCGGCCTCCACCACGTGGATCTTCAGTGACTGTTTGTTCTGGATGTTGAGCTCAGGGACTGGGTGAGAAACCAGCTCTTTAAGGATGTGGTCCGCTCTCACTCCCCCATCTCGCCCACACCCCCCACTCAGCTCTCCTTACAGTACTGGGGCACCAGGTGGGTGATGACGTAGTACACAGTCAGCGGGTAGGTGAGAAGCACAGCCATGGGGGAGTCCAAGCTGAGGCCCCGCCATGTGTAGTAATCCTGCCATGAGCCTGGGAGGAGGGGGTTACTAGAGGACCTGGCCCTGGACTCCACCCCCTCTAGTCTAACAGCCTGCTTCTTCACAGTCACTCAGGCTCTGGTTCTCCAGTCCCTGTCCCTACCCATAGCTCCCACAGGGCCCCTCCACCTCACCAAAAAGACCCCGCGGTGGGTCTGGGGGCACAGGAGGCATTAAGGCAGGCCCATCCCCCTGGAGAAGCTGATAGGGATCTCCTGAGAGGACAAAAGAAAGAAGAGCCTGGTGTCAGGGAGACTCCTCCCACCTGACCCATCCTTCCAAAGGAGGTGTATTCCCTGAGAAAGCTGCAGTAAGTGGAATGGTGGTTTGTGTAGGGACGGGGCTTCTGGGTGGAGTTGGTAGGGGTGACTCCATTGAGGGCTGGGGAAAGGCCTGAAATGGCCCGGGTGCTGTTGGTAGGGGGTCAGTGTGTATGTGGAGGGATTATCTGGGAGGGACCCAGATAACTTCTTCCTAGTCCTTCCCTCTAGGCCGAGGGGCCCATGCCTGAAGAGAGACCCCACGCACCACCGAGAAGAAGGCTAAGGGATGGTGTGTTGCCTCGGGGATGCCCAGAGGAGCCGGGCCCTGGAATCAGCATGCTGAGCTGGGTCCAGTAGCCACGAGTGAGGCCTCGAGAGGCCAGGAAGGCCTCCTTGTTGAAGGTTTCATTGGTCACCTCTGGAGAAGGAGAAGGGGATGAATTGAGGCACTGGGCTAGCGCCCACTTTTCTCAGAGTCTTGCTCTGTTACCCAGGCTAGAGTACAGTGGCACGATCATGGATCACTGCAGCCTCGACCTCTTAGGCTCAAAGGATTCTCCCACCTCAGCCTCCCAAGAATTGTGACTACAAGCCTGTGTACCATGCCTAGCTAATTTTTTCTATTTTTTGTAGAGACAGAGTCTATGTTGCTCAGGCTGGTCTCAAACTCCTGGGCTCAAGTTAGTTTCCCAACGTGCTGGGATTACAGGTGTGAACCATTGCCTGGCCTAGAACCCCAGAATAACTCTCCTCAGCCTCCTCTAAGGACTCTGGATCTAAGTCTGGTTCCAGTCAGGCAGGGAACTACCATTTCTGAGGGTCTCCAGTGTACCAGGCACGAAGCCCACGTAATCCTTGTGACAATTCCATGGGCCTTTACATTTGTTAGCATCCCTCTTTTGTAGATGAGGAGATGGAGGCTCCAAGAAGTAAAGTGGTTTTTGTTTTTTTATTTGAGATGGAGTCTCACTCTGTCACCCAGACTGGAGTGCAGTGGCATGATCTCAGCTCACAGCAACCTCAGCCTCCCAGGTACAAGTGATTCTTCTGCCTCCACCTCCCGAGTAGCTGGGGCTACAGGTGTATGCCACCATGCCTGGCTAATTTTTCTATTTTTAGTAGAGACAGGGTTTCACCATATTGGCCAGGCTGGTCTTGAACTCCTGACCTTGTGATCCGTTTGTCTCAGCCTTCCAAAGTGCTGGGATTACAGGCGTGAGCCACCATAACAAAACACATCACTGTAAAGTGATTTAAGTTCACACTGCCAGTTAGTGGTGGAGCTAGGAAGCAAGTAAGTATTTGAATCCCTATTCCCCAATCCCTGCACTCTCTTAGTGACCTAGACATTCAGTCCTTGGCTTCAGAGACCCTGTCTCCAGCCTCAAACATCCAGCCCCTGCCTTTATTCCAGGGATCTGGGCTCTAGCCCCAGACAGTCAGCCTTCAACTCCAGGACCCTGTTTCCAGACATCTAATTCCTTTTTTTATTTTCCCAAGATGGAGTCTTGCTCTGTCTCCCAGGCCAGGGTGTAGTGGCACAATCTCAGCTTACTGCAACCTCCGCCTCCCGGGTTCAAGCAATTCTCCTGTCTCAGCCTCCTGAGTTGCTGGGATTACAGGCATGCCCCACGCCTGGCTAATTTTGTATTTTTAATAGAGATGGCGTTTCACCATGTTGGCCAGGCTAGTCTCAAACTTCTGACGTCCTGATCCACCCGCCTTGGCCTCCCAAAGTGCTGGGATTACAGATGTGAGCCACTGCGCCTGGCCAGACATCTAATTCCCAGTCTCAAAGACACGATCCCAGTTTTCCCCAACCATTCTGACCTCCTTATGGTACCTGTGGTGTAGGTAAAAGGCAGGGCTGCCAGTTCTCCTGCCCGCTCCACGAAGGCTGCAAGCTTTGGGCACCAAAATCGGTGGCTCACATCATCTGGGCACCGCCGCCAGTCAGCCTGGAGACAAGCCTCTCCACAATACAAGACAGCACTACACTGGGGGCTGGGGACACAGTGGGTGGTGGGCACCCAGTGTTAGCCTCTGTAGGTCCTGTCTGCTGTCCATCTGCCCAGCAGCTACCCCTGTGTCACTCCGTCTGTTTGTCTTACACCCTCTAACCATCTGTAACAGCCCATATTGTTTCCTCTTCATCTTTTCATGCCCCTGCCCCTCCTTCTGTCTGTCTGTTAGGCACCCCCCACCAGCCTGCTTTCTATTTGCCTGACTGTTGGGGTCTTCCTCTGCCCCCAGCTTTGGGGCTGCTCACCAGGGTGTCAGCTTCACTTCAAAGCTGTGCCTGTGACAAACGTGGCAGGTTCGAGCACGAAGGGAAGCAAAGGTGAAGCCTGGTCGGGGACCCCATGTCCGCATTGGGGTCTTGGCTAACTTCACACCTAGCCTTGGGACCAAGCTCTCCAGCTCTCTAAATAGGGGTGGAGATGGCAGCAGACTGGAGCGGTGCTTGGGAATCCAGGGCCCCAGCCCTCCCCAGCCTCAGATATCAGATTTCTGTACCGATGCAGCTGGGCATCTCCCACAGTAAGCTGTCGGGGCTTTCGGGGGTCCCCGGAGCCCATGGGACAGGCCATGCTGTGACAGAGGAGCACATAGGCCCGAGGAGCCAGGTTCTCAGTCCCTGAGCCCCAGCTTCCAGTCCCCTGGGCTCCATCCACCAGCAGATCAATGCCCAAGATGGTGCCATGCTCATCCGTCACCAGTAAGAGACAGGAAAGGTGCAGGGGGGCAGCCTCTGGGGAAAGAGGGAAAAGTTGGAGTGGTAGGGGGCAGCAAGAGACAAATATGGTCAGAGTCAGGAGTACTGAACTCAAATACCTACAGGGGCTAGGCAAGTAACCTCACTGAGCAAAGGCCACTGGGGAGAGAGGGCATGCTCCTTCTTTTCCTTTTTTTGAGAGGAAGTTTCACTCTTGTTGCCCAGGCTGAAGTGCAATGGCAGGATCTTGGCTCACTGCAACCTCTGCCTCCTGGGTTCAAGCAATTCTCCTGCCTCAGCCTCCTGAGTAGCTGGGATTACAGGCATGTGCCACCACACCCAGCTAATTTTATATTTTTAGTAGAGATGGGGTTTCTCCCTGTTGGTCAGGCTGGGCTCAAACTCCTGACCTCAGGTGATTCACCTGCCTCAGCTTCCCAAAGTGCTAAGATTACAGGCATGAGCCACCATGCCCAGCCAAGGGCATGCTCCTTCTAAAGGGAACAGCTGCTATACAGGACCAGAATGCACTGCTGTGCAGAAATGTGGGCCCACTGCCAGAGCTTGAGATTTTTCTTGGGAATGTGTAAATCCAGACTTCTGGATACTTTTTTTCTTGCAATGTTTAAACATTAAATTTTAAAAACCCAAAAAACAAACAAACAAAAAACACTGTGGGTTAGTAAAAAAACGTTTTCAGGCCAGATTGGCCTGAGGGCCAGCACTCAGAGCTAGTGGCAGGGGAGGGCTTCCGAAGGAAGGATGGCTGGGCAAGGGGTAGGGCTGGGCCAGCCCTCGGTTCTTACCACTCCTCCGTCCCTTCCTCTTCTGGGGTCTTGTTTTGTCCTCCACCCTGTTCTCTCGGCAGCCGTCCTCACCACCTCCTGCCTCCTGCTCAGCCTCCTCTGACTCTCCTGGAGGGTTTACTTCCTGGGGGGACTCCCTGCTAGTAGGGGCTAGCTCCCGATCCTCCTCTGGTTCCACCTTCTCTGTGCCTGCACCCCCCTCCTCTCTCTTCTTTTCTTCTTCATCTTCCTCCTCTTCCTCCTCCCCTTCCTCCCCATCCTCTAGGCTGACAAAGCTGATGTAGGGGCTCAGGTCTCGAAGGTGGAGTGGAGGGTCGTCTCCCAGGAGTCGGGCAGCCCCCAGGCCTGGTCCAGGGCCTGGCTCTGCCCCTTGCCCCAGGCTGATGCCCACACTACGGTTGGGCAAGACATGGAGCGCCCAAAGGGCAGGGTCCTGGGGCAGCCTTCTGATCTGGGCCTCCAGCTGTCGCCAGCGGCCCTCCAGGCTGGTCCCTACTGCCCCACGCTCTGCCACAAACTTTCGGAACCAGCCAAACAGAAGGGCAGCGAAATCAAGGAACTCATCCCGGTATCCAGACACAAACTCCATGTCTTCAGGGACACAGGGCCCCGGCCCAGACTAAGCAAAGGAAGGGATATATCGTGAGGGACAGAGTAGGAATGAGAGAGTTTGGGGCTGGGTCACAAATTGGAGGAGAGGGTAGGTAAGAGTCACTTAGGGTTCGATCTGTGGATAGGCTAGGAGCTGAGAAGAGGGTTTTCAGGGCTGAGGATGGGAGTTCAGGGAGAAAAATGGGGGCAGGACTTGAAACTGGGTGACTACGGTTGGAGAAGACTACTCAGGGATGAGATGGTATTTGGGGCTTAAAATTGGAGAATTCAGACCCTCAAAAGTAGAGTTTAAATGAAGGCTAGAGACGAGAGAGGGCTAATTCTATCGGGACGGGTCTGGCGAGGAGGGAAGCATTTTGGATGCGTCTGTGGGGCATGGGAGTGGGAGAGGGTTTGTCCTGGGCTCGGATCGGTGTGGCGGGGAGACCCGGTAGGCGTAGCCCCTCCCGGCCGCCCCACTCCTCCGGTACCTGCAGCCGCTGCCACTTTTCAAAGGTAAATACCGCGGGGTGGAGGGTGCGCGGGTTCGGTCGTGACGTCAGGGCTGCCCGAGGCCCAGCCGGCTCAGCGGGCGGTCACGCCCCCCCGCCCCAGCACTGGGCTCGGTGCGTCCGCGTGTGGCGGCCCCGAAGGGGCGCGCGGCCGGGGCTGGCGGCTGCTCCCTCCACCGCGCCACCCCGAGGCTCATCCAGCGCTGCTGGGTCCCGCGGCGCGGGAGCGGGGAAGTGAAAGTGCCTTGGAGAAGGAGGGCCGGGGCAGCCGTGACCCGCTTCTCAGGCCCGCGGGCAAGTGGGGCGGGCGGAGGGGCTGGGCTCCTGAACCCAACCGAATCGCCTCCTCGGGCCGCCATCGTCCCGCCCCGCCTCTCCTCGCCAGCCGCAGGAGTGTTCTTTCGGTTTCCTCTGAGATTCCTGGCCGTCCCTCGATGGAGCTCGAGCCCAGTGCGGGGGCTCAGGGCGCGGGTGCTCCACCTCCCGGACTTTCCCAGCGGCCTGAGGCTGGCGCGGCGCGGACCAGGTGAGGAGCGCAAGGTTAGCGCGCAGCGGGGCAGGGGGGCGCCGCCGGCTCTCGCCTCCTCCCCAGGCGGGACGTGGCGTCGACTGCTGCGGTCTCCTCCGACCCCTGGCGAAAGCCATTGAGAAACCAGCTGGACGTCACGCGCCGGAGCCTGTCTGGGAGTCAGAGCGAGGCGACTCCATCCCCGCAGCTTCCGCGGAGCCCCGAGATGCGGCGGGCCTGGGGACCCGGGTCCCTCGCGCTCCTGCTTCAGCTCCTCCAGCTCGCGTACCTGACTCTGCCAGGTTAGCCGGGGGCGGGGCAGGGGACTCAGATCCTCAAGTCAAGGGAAGGGGGTGAGTCGGGGAGGGAGCACGAGGCCCACGGAGTTGGGTTGATGAAGGCAGCGGGAACAGAGGAAAGCCAGCCAACCACCTAGGGTTGGGGACAGCGGCCGGGGGACATCTGGCTCCCGGCGGGATTATGGACGTTGTGGAGGGCGTGATGATGTGTGGGTTGAACCTGGCGCTCTGCCCCCGGGGCTTACGGGAGAGGCTGTAATGAGGCAGTGGATTGGAGGCCAGGGAACAGCGGAGTGGAGACCCTGGGTCTGGGAACGGGTGCCGACGACCTGTCTCGCTCAGGCAATGGCAACGAGGGCAGCGTCACTGGAAGCTGTCACTGTGATAAAATAATTTCTTCGGACTCTCCGCCATCGGCTCAGTACATATATCATCTCCGAAAACATCTGAAATCTTACCATCACTGTCCGCGCTACGTCAGGTAATTTTCTCGCCTGCCTCTGCGACGGCAGCTCCTGCGCGGTCCCTCCTTGCCAGGTGCCTCCAGGACCTTCTCCGGTCAAACCTGGACTACTTCCCGGCGCACCTCGCCCCGTCTCCGGGTTCTGTTTGCTCCCATTCCCCAAAACTTCATTACTCCTACGCACCTACCAGGGAATTTCCCAGCCCCAGGAGAAAGGGCTTTTTCTTGGTGGCGACTTCACGCCTCTGGAATGAGGAAGGAGCTGGGGAAGGAAAGTAGGAGCCGCAGCTGAGCCCAGGTCTCTCCCCCGCAGGTTCCAGCTGCCTCTCCGAAGCGTGTGTGGGAGCAGCAAGGACCCATGGGTTCAGGAATTGAAGAGCTGCCTTGATCGCAGAGGTGAGACTTCCCCGCTGCTCTTCAGGCTCTGCCCCCATGGCTTAGCGGCTTCCACCTGACAGTTTTCTTTACCTGAACCTTTTCCCCTGCGACTGCACATTCCTAGAAACTTCTGATCCTGTCCAAAGCACTTAGACTCTAGTCCCTGTTTGCCAAACAGGGTGATCATTCACCATCACCTTCATGATTTTTACCAATTCATTCTACCACATGTGCTATTGTCTATTTATTAATATTTTTCTTGAAATCAAAGTACTATTTTTCTTTTCCAGTATTTTATGAAAATTCAGACATATGTAAAAGTTGAAAGAATGGCACAGTGAATATCCAATGCCTCCACCTAGATATTACAATTTTATTTATATACGTATATTTTAAATATTTACATAAACAAATATATATTTTACAATATCAATGTTACAGCACTGACATGACATTTGCTTTACTGCGTATCCATCTATTCATCGTTCTGTCCATTATCAATCACCTTGTTTCTGGACGCATTTCAAGGCAGGTTGCAGGCATCATTGTGCTTCATCCCAAAACATTTCAACATGTATATTAAGTAGCGTTCAATATTTTAACAATCTTTTTTCTTTTGAGTTCAAATTTACATACAGTGAAATGAATTAATTTTAAGTGTGCAGAAACCAGTTTTGAAAACTTAGAGGTTGGGCACGGTGGCTCATGCCTGTAATCCCAGCACTTTAGGAGGCCAAGGCAGTAGACCACCTGAAGTCAGGAGTTGGAGCCCAGCCTGACCAACGTGGTGAAACCTCGTCTCTACTAAAAATACAAAATTAGCTGGCCATGGTGGCACGTGCCTGTAATCCCAGCTATTCAGGAGGCTGAGGCAGGAGAATCGCTTGAACCCTGGAGACAGGTTGCAATGAGCTGAGATCACGCCATTGCTCTCCAGCCAGGGCAACG
>NW_016107538.1:630159-632725 GCF_001604975.1 Cebus imitator
AGACCGAGTCTCACTCTGTCGCCCAGGCTGGAGTGCAGTGGTGTGATCTCAGCTCACTGCAACCTCCCGGGTTCAAGCGATTTTCCTTGAGTAGCTGGGACTACAAGCGCCCACCACCATGCCTAATTTTTTGTATTTTAGTAGAGACAGGGTTTCACTATGTTGCCCAGGCTGGTTTCCAACTCCTGACCTTAGGTGATCCACCCGCCTTAGCCTCCCTAAGTGTTGGGATTACAGGCATGAGCCACTGCACCCAGCCTGTCCAATCCTACTTCTATACAATGGTCCATTCTTCAGCAAGCCTAAGTATAAAAATACACTTTTTCCTGGGTCTTTGAGTCTTCATTTCTGAAGGTTCCTATGTGCTGTAAAACTTAGATGAAATAAATGTTAGGCTTTTCTCTTGTTAATGTTGTTTATAGGGGTATCAGCCTTAACTGTTGTCATGCGTGAGGAAAAGATATTACTTTTTCTCCCCTACACTTCTATCTGCTTTTTCACGTTGTCCCCTAATGGTCCTGATTCTTCATTTATTTCCTCTCCAGAATGTGGACATGCTTACTTGGGGAGTGCAGCCCACCGGGAGCATTTGCCTCCTACCAGCCCCCCTACTTCTCGGGCCTCAGAGGGGACAGCTTCAGACATCCGTACCCCTGCCCAGATGCTCCTGTCCACCTTGCAGCCCACCCAGCAGCCCACCCACCCACCAGGATCACTATCCTTGGACAAAGAGCTCACCCATCCCAGTGAAACCACTATTCCCACTGTGGGCCACAATCTAGGAGTTGGACCTGAGGCTGGGGAGAACCAGAAGCAGCTGGAAAAAGCAGCTGATCCTATAGCTGGGACATCAGCCATAGCACCGGTGCTGTCCCTCCTGGCCATCGTCTTCATCCTCACAGCACTTCTTTCCTATGTGCTATGCAAGAGGAGGGTGGGCCAGTCACCGCAATCCCCTCCAGGTAAACTGGACCTCTGAACCCTTCCCCCTGGGACCCCGAGCCTTCCTGACAGGGATCCTGACCCACTAGCTCTCAGGTGGCTGGAACCCTGGCCTTGGCACTCAAGTATCAAGGTTGTCTGCACAGGTTGACTGCAGGCCCTCTGAGGCCAGTCAGCCAGGGACTGTAGAGAGTGGAGAGGGAAGGAAGCGACCATGGGCACAAGGACTAGTGCTTGGAGCAACATCATGGAGATGGCAGCTAGAGCAAGCTAGTGGCAGACAAAGCTGTGGAGGGAGGTGAGGGCCAGTCATTCAATTCACAAATTTTCACTGAGCACCTACTGTGGGCCATGTCATAGGGTTAATGTCTTGAAGTCTGATTCCCTAGTTCAAGCTATCATCCCCCCATCACTCTCCTTGATCTCAGAGCTCATTTCTCAATTTCTTTATCCTTTCCAGATTTGCAGCTTTATTATACACCTGTGGCACCTGACTCTAATATCTGAGGTGAGAATGTGAGCTCATGAGGGTAAACTGTGGTTTACTTTCATAAAAAGCATAATAAACGAGACCAATCACTGACAACATGGTAGGCACTGTATACGTACTTGTTTTTCTGTTTTTAGAGACGGGCTCTCACTATGTCACCCAGACCATTCTGGAACTCGTGTCAAGTGATCCACCCACCTTGGCCTCCTGAAGTGTGAGGATTATAGGCATGGCCTACCACACCTACCCTACATGTCTTCCGTCTGTTGGAGCTCAGAACGCAACACACCAAAACATGGCACCTTGGTAATTAAGAGCAGATGTAGGCCAGGCACAGTGGCTCATGCCTGTAATCCCAGCACTATAAAAAATATAGAAAATTAGAAATTTTTTAAAATTAAAAAAAATTAAAAAAGGTTATACTATAAAATCTGCTTTTTATACTGGGTGATAATAACTTGGACAAATTCTATATGTATGTTTCTTCAGTTTTTTGTTTTTTTGAGACAAAGTTTCACTCTTGTTGCCCGGGCTGGAGTGCAATGGTACGATTTCGGCTCACTGCAACCTCTGCCTCCCAGGTTCAAGTCATTCTCCTGTCTCAGCCTCCCAAACAGCTGGGATTACAGGCTCGTGCCACCACGCCCAGCTAATTTTTTGTATTTTTAATAGAGAGGAAGTTTCACCGTGTTAGCCAGGATACTCTTGATCTCCTGACTTAGTGATCCACCTGCCTTGGCCTCCCAAAGTGCTAAGATTACAGGTGTGAGCCACCTTGCCCCACCTGTGTTTTTTTTTTCTTTGAGATGGAGTCTCGTTCTGTCTCCCAGTCTGGAGTGCAGTGGTACAATCTTGGCTCATTCCAGCCTCCACCTCCTGGGTTCAAGCAATTCCTGTGCTTCAGCCTCCCAAGTAGCTGGGATTACATGCGCCTGCCACTCCACCTGGCTAATTTTTGTATTTTTAGTAGACGCAGGGTTTCACCATGTTGGCCAGGTTGGTCTCGCACTCCTGACCTCAAGTGATCTGCCCGCCTCGACCTCCCAAAGTGTTGGGATTACAGGCGTGAGCCACCGTGCCTGGCCCTATGTGTTTTTTTTTTTTTTTTTTGAGACGGAGTTTCGCTCGTTACCC
>NW_016107538.1:633914-634973 GCF_001604975.1 Cebus imitator
CTTGAGGCGGGCATAGTCCACTCGCTTCAGAGCCATCTGACAGTCCTTCCTCGAAGAGTAGCTGGAGCCCTCATGGGGCTGCCCTGTGGCCACCTACAAGACAGACTATCAATGGAGCACCATCTCCTTTGCCCTTACTCCAACCAGGCATCAGGTCTCTTGCCTCATTTCTACCCTGAGTTTGAATTTGTTATGCCGCCTGGTAACTGGGTAAATAAATCATTTAACTTATGCTAATCTTATCTGTAAAATGGGGGTGACGATAGCTGCTTACTAGAGTTGTTGAGGATTAGATAAAATAATGCAGAGTATCTGGCACACCATAAATATTAGTAAATGGCAGTGGTCCTTGTGACGACTTCAGAATGTCTCAATCCTGTCCCTCTTCTCAGGATAGATCTGGGGGCCAAGTGTAGTGGCTCACGCCTGTAATCCCAGCACTTTGGGAGGCTAAGGCAGGCAGATCACGAGGTCAGGAGATCGAGACCATCCTGGCTAACACGGTGAAACCCTGTCTCTACTAAAAATACAAAAAATTAGCCAGGTGTGCTGGCGTGCGCTTGTAGTTCCAGCTACTCGGAAGGCTGAGGCAGGAGAATTGCTTGAACCAGTGAAGCAGAGGTTGCAGTGGGCCAAGATTGCGCCACTGCACTACTCCAACCTGGGCAACAGAGCAAGACTCAGTCTTAAAAAAAAAAAAAAAGTATCTGGGACCTCGTGCCCTTGAGGTCAGGCTAAGTTTCCAATGACGAAGTTCTGTAGTTCCAGTATTATTTACAAGCCTTCACCCAGGCACACGTGATGCTACCCAGTGAGGTATGCGGGGCTGCCTTTAATTCTTTCCTTCTTTTATTATTTTTATTTTTTTGAGACAGAGTTTTTGCTCTGTTGCCCAGACTGGAGTACAATGGCATGATCTTGGCTAACTGCAACCTCTACCTCCTGTGTTCAAGTGTTTCTCCTTCCTCAGCCTCCCGAGTAGCTGGGACTATAGGTGCCTGCCACCACAGCCAGCTTTTCTTTTTTTTTTTGTATTTTTAGTAGAGACGGGGTTTCACC
>NW_016107538.1:635994-640526 GCF_001604975.1 Cebus imitator
CGCCGATTTCCCGTTCGATGTCTTCCAGGGCGCGTAGTCGCTCGTTCGCCAGGCTGTAGGTAGCCATTGTCACTCCGGGAATCCTCCTCAGGAGTTTTTCCTGAGAAAGCAACGCTTGTTCCGGAAGTGGCTAATCGTTTTGCGCCTGCGCAGAGGGCACCGTGCAGCAAGCACTACAATTCCCAGGGTGCTCAGCGCAGCCTCGCCTTCTCAGTCCACTTGGTGAACTACAACTCCCAGGATCCACTGCGCCTCAGCCACGGGACCACATGCAGTGAGAGGTGACACTGAAATATCCTCTAGCCCGAGGCCATTTAGACCTGTCCACCTTCTTAACACCGTCTGTGGCCTCTATTTAGATTATTCTACACGAGTTTATTTCTTTATTTATGAGACAGAGTCTCACTGTCTCCCAGGCTGGAGTGCAGTCGCACGATATCGCGCACTGCAACCTCCATCTCCTGGATTCAAGCGATTCTCCTGCCTCAGCCTCCCGAGTAGCTGGGATCACAGGCGTGCGCGCCACTACGCCCGGCTAATTTTTGTATTTTTAGTAGAGACAGGGTTTCACCGTATTGGCCAGGCTGGTCTCGAACTCCTGACCTCAAGTTACCCGCCTGCCTTGGCCTCCCAAAGTGCTGGGATTACAGATGTGAGCTGAATCTTAAAGGTTAACTACGTGGATGACAGCTTGTAGTGGAAGAGGGAGACGGCATAGGCAAGAGGTATGGTGCTGTGATGGGTCCCAACACATGTGGAGTCCAGCAAGGAATTACGTCTGTCTGAAGTGAATAGTGTGTGGTGGTGGTTAGGTGTGACAATGGTGAGGCTGGGGGTAGGAGCTGAATGAGGAAAAGGCTTGCAAGCTAAGTATTTTGGGCTTGAATCTGAAGGTCTTTGGTAGCCTTTAAAGGGTTTTTACGAAGTGTTATGACCAGAATTACCTTTTTTGGAAAGATCACTTGTAACAGTTTATACAAGATTATCAAGAATGAAACCAGTTTGCCCAAGGTTAGCAAATGAAGGTTAGACACGGCTAAACTGAATGGTCTAGCCCCGTCTCTCTCTCTCTCTCTCTCTCTCTCGCTCGCTCGCTCTTTTTTTCTTTTGAGAGGGAGTCTTTCTTACTTTGTTGCCCAGGCTGGAGTGCACGATCTCAGCACACAACAACCTCTGCCTCCTGGGTTCAAGCAATTCTCCTGCCTCAGCCTCCCAAGTAGCTGGGATTACAAGTGCCTGAAGCCATGCCTGGCTAATTTTTGTATTTTAGTAGAGACAGAGTTTCACTATGTAGGTCAAGCTTGTTTCGAACTCCTTACCGCAAATGATCTGCCCACCTTGGCCTCCCAGAGTGCTAGGATGACAGGCGTAGGTAGGCACTGCGCCCAGCCTTTGACCCCATCTTTTATATTTAAAAAATAAAAATATAAGCCAGGCGCAGTGGCTCATGCCTGTAATCCCGGCACTTTGGGAGGCCGAGGTGGGCAGATCAACTGAGGTCAGGAGTTCGAGACCAGCTTGACCAATATGGTGAAACCCCATCTTTAAAAATAAATAAATAAATAAAAATATAAAAAAAATTTTTTTTTAATTAGCCAGGCTTGTTGGCTGACGCCTGTATTCCCAGCTTCCTGGGAGGCTGAGATGGTAGGATTTCTTGAGTCTGAGAGGTCAAGGCTGCAGTGAGCCATTGATTGTGCCACTGCACTCTAGGCTGGGTGACAGAGTAAGACCCTGTCTCAAAAAGCAAAAAACTACCATCCTGGTCAACATGGCGAAATCACGTCTCTACTAAAAATAAAAATAAAAAATTAGCTGGGCGTGGTGGTGCATGCCTGTAATCCCACCTACTCGGGAGGCTGAGGCAGGAGAATCACTTGAACCAGGGAGTTGGAGGTTGCAGTGAGCCAAGATCATGCCACTGCACTCCAGCCTGGGCAACAAGAGTGAGACTCCATCTCAAAAAAAAATTAAAAGACAAAAAACTTGATGGGTCTGGCATTTTAATTAATCCTTCCCTAAATCCTAATAAAATAACAGTAAAGTTGCTTTTTTTTTTTTTTTTTTTTTTTTTTTTTTATTTTTTGAGATTAAGTCTCACTCTGCTGCCCAGGCTGGAATGCTGTGACTCAATCATGGGTCACTGCAGCCTCAAACTCCCAGAAAGGGAGAGAAGTTAATAGCAAAACATTATACAGATCCTGGAAAACAGACTGATTTTGCCATGAAGTAGTAACTAAGCCAGCAGCAAAGAAAGCTTACAAGCAACCTGATTTACCCTGAAATTAGTAGCATCATGTACAACTGGGACAAAAGTGGTACTAAAATTAGGAGGATTATTTGAAGTGAGACTCCAGATCTCTTTATTAACTCTATATATCTTGGCAACTGATCTCCCCCAACCCATCAGAATACTGGAGGTTTCTTTGTTGGAAATGGAAAACAGGTTTTTAGCTTAGAGAACATCTGGGTACAGTTGAGGGCAAGAGTACTGCATTGAAAACAGAGATGAAGTGAAAGTTTAGGGCTAGGCGAGTTGACTCATGCCTGTAATTCTAGCACTTTTGGAGGCTGAGGCTTGAGCCTAGGAATTTGAGACTAGCCTGGGAAACATAGTGGGACCCCACCTCTACAAAAAAATAGAAAAATAGCCCCAGCTCCTTGGAGAGAGTTGCGGTGGGAAGACTGCTTAAGCCTGAGAGTTTGAGATTGCAGGAGTCCTGATCATGCCACTGCACTCCAGCCTGAGTGACAGAGTGAGACCCTGTATCAAAAAAAGAAAAAAAAAGCTGTGCTCGGTGGCTGATGTCTGTAATCCCAGCACTTTGGGAGGCCCAGGCAGGAGGATCATGAAGTCAGGAGTTTGAGACCAGCTTGGCCAACATGGTGAAACCTTGTCTCTACTAAAAATACAAATATTAGCTGGGCATGGTGGCATGCACCTGTAGTCCCAGCTACTCAGGAAGCTGAGGCAGGAGAATCGCTTGAACCCGGGAGGCAGAGGTTGTAGTGAGCCTAGATTGTGCCATTGCACTCCCGTCTCAGCGACAGAGCAAGACTCTATCACACACACAAAAAAAGTGAAAGTTTATATACTGAGTGGTAGTTTCCAGAACTCCAGCAACAAAGCTTATACTTTCCAGGTGAGAGACCGGAACACTCTTCTCTGGGGAGTTTGATTAGTGAGAAAAAACCTCAGTATGTGAACATCAGCGGTTCTCTAACCAGTGAGTTGGCCAGATCACTTCATAGTGAAACTCACAGTTGGTAAGTCCCAACTGTGTGCATGGAAACTCTAGTCAACTTCTTAGCACCTCACTCTTCTTCTTCTTCTTCTTCTTCTTTCTTCCTCCTCCTCCTCCTCCTCCTCCTCCTCTTCCTCCTCTTCTTCTTTCCTCCTCCTCCTCCTCCTCTTCCTCCTCCTCCTCCTCCTTTCCTTTCTTCTTTCTTCTTCTTTTTAATTTCTTGAGATAGGGTCTCTCTCTTGCCACCCAGGCTGGAGTGCAGAGGCTCAATCATAGCTCATTGTAGCCCTGAACTCCTGAGCTCAAGGGATCTTCCTGTCTCAGCCTCCTGAGTAGCTGGGACTACAGATGTGACCTACTATGCCATGTTAGCACCCACTCCTAAATGTCAGCAGAAAGCAAATAAATCTAGGTATTTAAAGAAACTTTTTGGCCGGGCATGGTGTCTCACACCTGTAATTCCAGCACTTTGGGAGGCTGAGACCTCCCAGCACTCAGGTGTATCCTGAGGTCAGGAGTTTGAGACCAGCCTGACCAACATGGAGAAACCCTGTCTCTACTAAAAATACAAAATTAGCCAGGAGTGGTGGCGCATGCCTGTAATCCCAGCTACTCGGGAGGCTGAGGCAGGAGAATGGCTAGAACCCAGGAGGAGGAGGTTGTGGTGAGCCAAGATCATACCACTGCACTCCATCCTGGGCAACAAGAGCGAAACTCGGTCTCAAAAAAAAAAAGAAAGAAACTTCCTAACATGAAAGAATCCAAAATAAAAAGGGGAGGTGGGGACAACTATTGACGCTCTTAGGTAGTATAAAAAAAGGATTGAATCCGAAAAATCACCCTTGGCCAGGTGTGATAACTTACATCTGTAATCCCAGCACTTTTAGAGGCTGAGGCAGGTGGATCACCTGAGGTCAGCAGTTCAAGACCAGCCTGGCTGTCTCAACTAAAAATGCCAAAATTAGCCAGGTGTGGTGGCACAAGACTGTAGTCCCAGCCACTTGGGAGGCTGAGGCAGGAGAATTGCTTACCCAGGAGGTAGAGGTTGCAGTGAGCTGAGATCCCACCACAGCACTCCAGCCTGAGCGACAGAGCAAGACCTTGTTGGTCTCACTGGTCTCAAACCCTTGACCTCAAGTGATCCGCCCACTTTGGCCTCCCAAAGTGCTGGGATTACAGGTGTAAGCCACCGCACCTGGCCCCAACATAGATTTTCTTTTCTTTTCTTTTTTTTTTTTTTGAGACGGAGTTTCGCTCTTGTTACCCAGGCTGGAGTGCAATGGCGTG
>NW_016107538.1:641616-651119 GCF_001604975.1 Cebus imitator
TAACAAGAGCGAAACTCCGTCTCAAAAAAAATAAATAAATAAAAGAAATGCACCATCTCAGTTCCCATCCCAGGCCTCCTGAATCTGTATCTGTGTTTGAAGATCACCGGTTATTTGTAGTCAAGTTTGAGAAACATTGCTCTAGGGAATTGTTGTTTGCCTTGTCAAAACTGGGTTGCTGCCCTTCTTGGGGCAGCTAGCAGTTAGGGGAAAGCGAAAATATGGAGGAGGCTCAGGGGTTTGGCTAGTAAGTGGCCCATATCATTTCTACTCACTTACCATTGAAAATTTAGTCATATGATCTCACCTAACTCCTGGGTCCTGGGAAATCCATTCGTACCAAGGTGGCCAGCTGTCCTTTCACTACCAAGGAAGAATAGATCTTAGACATTTTGATATGTACAAGGTCTCCACATTTTTCTCTTACGTGTGCCCTGTTCCATGAAGTTCTTAGAGTTTAACCCAGAAGAGGAAGATATGGGATCCAGGACCTAAGGCCAATTCATGAGAGGTGAATGGGAACCCCAGGAGTATGGTGAAGGGAAATCCAAGGGCCAGGCATGAAGAACAACCAGTTGAGAATGGAACCGATTAGAAGGATCCTAGAGAGATTTCATCAAGAAGATGAAAGAGATGAATATCTGTTTTGAATGAATTGAGAGGATAAATAGATTTTTGAGGGAGAGTATGGGACTGATTACAGACAAATGTAGAGAATAAGCAAATTAAATGAAATTATGCAGGGAAAACAAAGTTGTATAAGGGGAGAAGAGTAATTATGTCACATAACTTAGCTATGAATAACATTTGCATAGGCAATTAGATACTGAATATTGAGTGAACCCCAATTGATACAATTATCTTGGGAATATAGGTGGGATATAGGGGAGGATTGGAAGTATTTCATGATGAGGGGGTTGCAAAAGGGAGCTCTATTTTCACCTTATGTAGTGGGAAACCAGTAGATGATGCTTAAAACAAAAATCAAGCTGCGCTTGGTGGCTCATGCCTATAATCCCAGCACTTTGGGAGGCCAAGGCGGGCAGATCACCTGAGGTCAGGAGTTCAAGACCATCCTGGCCAACATGGTGAAACTTCGTCTCTACTAAAAGTACAAAATTAGCTGGGTGTGGGCATCTGTAGTCCCGGCTACTCAGGAGGCTGAGGCAGGAGAGTCACTTGAACCTGGGAGGCGAAAGTTACAGTGAGCCAAGATCACACCACTGCATAACAGAGTGCAATTGTGTCTCAAACAAAAACAAAAATCAAGAAGTCACAAATAAGCATGTTTAGAGATAGGGAGATAAATGCCAAAATAAATATCTAAAGGTGGTGAAAGGCTGGGTGTAGGCAGAGCAACATAAGGAGACCCCATTTCTATAAAAAAATTAAAAAACTAGCTGGGCATGGTGTCTTGCACCTGTAAGTCCCAATTACTTGGGAGGCTGAGGTAGGAGGATCTCTTGAGCCTGGGGCATCAAGGAGGCTCCAATGAGCCATGATCATGCCAATGCACTCCAGCCTGGGTGACAGATCAAGACCCTGTCTCAAAAAAAAAAAAAAAAAGGAGGTAAGAGTAGTTTCCTCTCAGGAGGAAGGGGAAGAGTCTGCTTTTTCTTGTAATAGGTCTTATAGTACTATCTGATTCCTCAAACTATGTGTGTGTGTAACTTTGAAAACAAAAAGAAAAGAAAGAATGAAAAGTAAGAGAGGGCTGGATATGGTGGCTCACGACTATAATCTGAGCACTTTGGGAGGCTGAGGTGGGCAGATCACCTGAGGCTGGGAGTTCAAGACCAGCCCGACCAACATGGAGAAACTTCGTCTCTACTAAAAATACAAAAATTAGTTGGGCATGGTGGGCAGGTGCCTGTAATTCAAGCTACTTGGGAGGCTGAGGCTGGAGAATCACTTGAACCCAGGAGGCGAAGGTTGCAGTGAGCTGAGATCATTGCACTCCAGCCTGGGTGACAAAAGCCAAACTGTCTCAGAAATAACAAAAACAATAACAAAAAACAAATAAGAGAGGAAAGAGTGTTTTGTTTGATTGTCTCCTTTCTTTCTTCCTCCCTTCCTCCGTTAAATGGAAGAGACTTATGTGGGCTTCTTTACCGTGGAGGAAGAGCCATAGACACAGGTTGGAGAGGGATGTGGTTTGGTGAATAAAGGTCTCAGTGAAGGTGGGAGGAGAGCGATCTGAGCACAGGTGGAGGGATCAGCTTTGAGCTGGAGAAGGCATCTTAACCTTGGTTGTGTAGGAGAATTGGTGTAGATGTCACTGTCAGTAGGAGGTGGGAAATTGAAATCATTCATCCTTCATTGCCTAATCTCTGTGAAAAACAGAAGTCACTTTCAGCACAAGGAAGGTAGAAAATGAGTGCGTAGGTAGCCTGTTTGGGGGTCTCTTCATTCAGAGTTTGCATTGTAACATTGGGTGCCCAGCTTGGGTTAGTTGACCATACATGTTAGCAGCTCCAGATTCATACCTAGTGTCTGGTACCTAGAATATATTCAAAAAAGTTTGTTGGCTGGGCTTGGTGGCTCATGCCTGTAATCCCAGCACTTTGGGAGGCCAAGGCAGGTGGATTACATGAGGCCAGGAGTTGAAGACCAGCCTGGCTGACATGGTGAACCCCCTTCTCTACTAAAAATACAAACAGCCAGGCTGGGTGGCACGTGCCTGTAGTCCCAGCTACGTGGGAGACAGGCAGGAGAATTGTTTGAACCCAGGAGGTGGAGGTTGCGGTAAGTTGAGATTGTGCCACTGCACTCTGGCCTGGGCGACACAGGGAGAACTCTGCCTCAAAAAAAAAAAAAAAAGTAATTAAAAAAATTTTGTTGAATGATTTTTCTCTGGTAGTGAGCATCAACCCCTGTGTTCAGAGTAGAGGATGGGCGGGAGATAGTTGGACGGATCCAGGGTGTGGTTTGAGAAAAGGATAGTGAAAGGAGAGGTCCAGTGTGCCGATGAGATAGGGGTTGATATCATGACCCTGAAGTACAGGGTGGAAAGAAAAGGAAGTGTCAAGTAGTGAGAAAACAGAAGGGCCAAGAGCTTTGTGACAAAAAACCCAAGAAGCTGTTTTTTTGTTTTTTTTTTTTTTTTAAGTGGGCTGGGTGCAGTGGCTCACACCTGTAATCCCAGCACTTTAGGAGGCCGAGGCAGGTGGATCACGAGGTCAGGAGTTTGAGACCAGCCTGGCCAATATGGTGAAAACCTGTCTTTACTAAAAATACAAAAAATTAGCTGGGCATGGTGGAGCACACCTGTAATCCCAGCTACTCCAGAGGCTGAGGCAGAAGAACCCGGGAGGCGGAGGTTGCAGTGAGCCAAGATTGCGCCACTGCATTCCAGCCTGGGTGACACCTGGGCGACAGAGTAAGACTCTGTCTCAAACAACAACAACAACAATAAAAATTGGCTATTGTAAGGCTGGGCGCGGTGGCTCAAGCCTGTAATCCCAGCACTTTGGGAGGCAGAGGCGGGTGGATCACGAGGTCAAGAGATCGAGACCATCCTGGTCAACATGGTGAAACCCCGTCTCTACTAAAAATACAAAAAATTAGCTGGGCATGGTGGCACGTGCCTGTAGTCCCAGCTGCTCGGGAGGCTGAGGCAGGAGAATTGCCTGAACCCGGGAGGCGGAGGTTGCGGTGAGCCGAGATCGCGCCATTGCACTCCAGCCTGGGTAACAAGAGTGAAACTCTGTCTCCAAAAAAAAAAAAAAAAAAAAAAAAAAATTGGCTATTGTAACTGACTACATGAAAATAAAAAACTTTCCTAGTGTATGAACCTAAAACACAAAAAGAATTTTTTTTTGTTTGAGCCAGAGTTTCGCTCTTGTTGCCTGACCTCAGGTGATCCGCTTGCCTTGGACTCCCAAAATGTGGGTTTACAGGTTTGAACCACCATGCCTGGCCCCAACATAGAATTCTTTTTTTTTTCTTTTTTTCTTTTTCTGGAGACAGAGGCTTGCTCTAGCACCCAGGCTGAAGTGCAGTGGCGCCATCTCAGCTCACTGCAACCTCTGCCTCCTGGGTTCAAGCGATTCTCCAGCCTCAGCCTCCCGAATAGCTGGGATTAGAGGCGTCCCCCCACCATGCCCAGCTAGTTTTTTGTATTTTTAGTAGAGATGGGGTTTCACTATGTTGGCCAGGCTAGTCTCCAACTCCTGACCTCAGGTGATCCACCCACCTCAGTCTCCCAAAGTGCTGGGATTACAGGAGTGAGCCACTGTGACTTAAGAAAAAAATTTTTTTAAAATTTATGTATTATCAAAAATATAGGAAGCCAAATGTTTGGAACTAGACAGAGGTGATGGTTGTACAATATTGTGAATATACTGAATGCCATTGAGTTAGACACATTTATTTATTTATTGAGATAGAGTTTCGTTCTTGTTGCCCAGGCTGGAGTGCAATGGCAAGATCTAGCCTGTACTAGAAATATAAAAATTAGTCAGGCATCATGGTACGCACCTGTAATCCCAGCTACTCAGGAGGCTGAGGCAGGAGAATGGCTTGAACCCGGGAGGCGGTGCAGTGAGCTGAGATCACACCATTTTACTCCAGCCTGGGTGACAAAACAAGATTCCATCTCAAATAATAATAATAATAAATAATAACAAAAAATAGAGCAGTTTCTCAAAGTGTGTACTAATTAGAAATCCAGATTTTTGGATTCTTGGGATCTTCTGACTCAGAGTCTGGAAAGGTAGAGGAGCCAGACTCTGGATATTTACCATGGCACCCTGAGGGTTCTGATTCTCTTGAAAAAATGTTAGCTCCATAGGCTTAGAGGTCAAGGAGCAGGTGCACAGGAGTCAGAGGGATGCTGGAGATGGTTTTAGACGGGATGGTTATTCCACACGAGAAAGTGCAGGGTCTTCAGGGAAGGCTGCTGCTGTGGCGGGGTAAGCAAGGTCAGTGGCCTTATGGTAGCACTTGAAGCCTGTTTAGGGTAAACAGTGATTTAACTAGATGGCATGAGCCATAACATAGACTAAAGGCCTGTGCGAGCCACCCCCATCTGCTTCAGCAGCCAGAAGGAACTACTCTGCTTCTGGCTGTCCTGTCGCAGTCTCTCTGGCCTCTTTAGGTCCCCACATGTGCTGTTTCTTCCTGCCTTCACACAACAGTGCCATAACCCAGAATGCTCATCCCTGCACAGTTCCCAAACTCCCCGTGTCTTTCACTTCTCTGCTTAAAGGTCACTTTCTCAGGGAAATCTTCCCCAAACCCAGCCTAGGTCAGAACTCCCTGTCACGCATCCTCTTAGCTCCTACACTTCTCCTCTGAAGCATAGATATTATAGCTAAATAACTAGGAAGGCTGGGCGTGGTGTCTCATGCCTGTAATCCCAGCACTTTGGGAGGCCGAGGAGGGTGGATCACTTGAGGTGAGGAATTTGAGACCAGCCTGACCAACATGGTGAAATTCCATCTCTACTAAAAATACATAAATTAGCTGGGCGTGCTGGCAGGCGCCCATAATCCCAGCTACTCAGGAGGCTGAGGCAGGAGAATCACTTGAACCCAGGAGGTAGAGGCTGCAGTGAGCCAAGTGCGCCATTGCACTCCAGCCCGGGCAACAGAGCAAGACTCCATCTCAAAAAAAAAAAAAAAAAAGGGTGGGGGATGAATTAATGTTTTTTTCATTATACTGGTATACTATGCCTGGTACCTTCTAGGCACTCAAATCAAGATTGTTTATGGAATGAAGGAGCTTTTGGAGAAGAGTGGGGCTTCAGGAGTAGGAGCAGATGCTGGAGGTGAGAAATGCTAACTCCCTCCAGCCCAGCCTGGGACTTCGGTCAAGCTTCAGGGAGTCCCTGATGAATGTCCCAGGAGCAGCACTAGGATGTGGTCCCTAGAACATGGGCCCAGGGCAGCATGACGTTCTTGCTGCCCAAGCCTCAGCTTCTGTGTTGGAATGTAGGTACCAGACTCCACAGACGTCATGTGGCTGTTCTGGTGAGGCCTGCGGTTGTGGTCCCACCGAGCCTCTTACAGTTGCTGCTTGAGCAACCATAATGAGCAGTGGAAATGAACACGACTCAGTCACAACAGGTCACAAGGTGGTCATGCATGTCAGCCGCAACAGGGAAGAGCCTGCCCTGCCAGCTCCTGTGAGCACCTGTCTGCAGGGGCATTAGTTGTTATGACCCCTGTAAATGACTACGTTTACTCTGTGGCCTTATCAAGCCTAACCCTTGAGTTTGGACTAGGTCAAGTTTTGATGTTCACACAGGCACAGCACAGTCATCCATTAAACATTTATTGATAGCCTCTGTGTCAGGCGCCTTTCGGCTGCAGAAGAGACGGGGTCCTCCCCCACAAGCTAACAGAATCATGGATAAACACACTGTACGCTCTCTAAACACTACAGAGAAAAAACACATACTCATGCCTAGTAAAAGATTTATTTTCTTCTTTATGCACAGAAACAAAGAAATGGCCTTGTCCTGAAGGGTCTCCTCTTGAAGGAATGGAGGCAGAGAGAGTGAGCATGGAAGGTGTTGGTGTGAACTTGAATGTGGGAGTTTTGTCTCCCCCTTTCCCTCCTATCACTCCTCTTTTCACTGTACCCTTCCAGAAAATTTAGGTATGAACACAGCTTGCCACCCACTGCGGGGCTGGACAAGCAGAGCTGCAGTCGAAAAATTAATGCCCACATTCAGCAAGAGATGGGTCCAGTGCATATCTTGGGGGGACGGGAGGGAGAGACTGAAGGGGTTGGTTGAAGAAGCTGCCAGGTGGAGGGGAAGGGAAAAGAGGCTGGGACAACCCCCCAATGACAGTGGGGGTCTTGTTCCTGCCCCTACCTCTTCCAGCACCATCCACTCCCTTCCTCCAGCCCCCCTTCCTAGCAGAGCTGGTCATCATAGTCGTCATCCTTCATCCCCTTCAGCCGAAGCCGGGCAAAGTCCTCAAACACAATGTCATCATCTGTGGCATAGCTTGGTGGTGGGAAAGAGGGGTGTGAGGTGAGGGCGTCTCACTCTTTTCTCAGCCTCCCACTCCCTACCCTCCCCCAAGCTGGGCCCCTGGGACACAGGTGTTAGAACAGCAGTGGGACCAGAGGTTTTTTTTTTTTTTTTTGGAGACAGTCTCACTGTCGCCCAGGCTGGAGTGCAATGGCACACTCTCGGCTCACCACAACCTCTGCCTCCCAGGATCAAGGGATTCTCCTGCCTCAGCCTCCCAAGTAGCTGGGATCACAGGTGTGTGTTACCACGCCCGGCTGATTTTTTTGGTATTTTTAATATAGAGACGGGGTTTCACCATTTTGGTTAGGCTGGTCTCGAACCCGACCTCTTGATCTGCCCGCCTCAGCCTCCCAAAGTGCTGATTACAGGTGTGAGCCACTGTGCCCCCCGCTGGGACCAGAGGTATTTACAGGAAGGGACAAAGAAGAGGCAGGAAGAGGCAGCCTCACAAGGCTAAGGCATCTTGATTTGATGCTACAATCCCCTTCTCCCCCCAAAAAGCAAGGAAGAGGTACGAGGGCAGATTTGAATGTTCCAGCAATCTTTGTCCAAAGAGGGTTAAAGTAGGGGAATGAGTTTCTTACTTGGTATCAAATTCGATGAGGTTGGTGTCCACAGGGACGTCTGTTTCTGGAGCGGCTGAGGGGACAGGAAGAGGGAGTGTGGGGGTGGGTGCTGAAAGGGCCAGCTTTCCTCCACTGGCCCTGCTTCAGGCCCTCCCTCTGAGGGCTCGGGGTGGGTGGTGTGCTCACCTGTCTGGGGTCTGGGGAGGGGGATGTGGTCGTGGGGCTTGGGGTGCATGAGAACAAAAGGCAGCTCCACAGAGACATCCCTGGGAAGGGAAGAGGCATCGTGAAGAGGACGACGATCTGGACTAGAGAGCCACTGTGACCCCCACCTGGGCTCCCCCATGACACTCACCCGCCTCGAGACACTATCAGCTTCACCTTGACCCTGTAGGACACCAGGATTCCCAGCACCTCCTTGTTGGCACCCTCCTTCACGCTGCCATGGAGGGTGGCAGAGTCAGACCAGGGCCCATCACCCTGTCACCTGTCACCTGACCTTGGGGTTCCCATGGGACTCTGAGCAGGACCACAAACATGCACAGGCCCCCGGGGTCCCCAGCAGCACAGGCGGTGCGGTTATGGTACAGCGCAGCGCGCACAGCACTCCCTGCTCAGGGCCTCCTGTGGCTTCTCTTGCAGTAAAAGCTGACGTCCTTCTCCTCTAACGGTCCTGCACTGTCTGGCTCTCCATTAGCCCCCTGATCCGATCTCCTCCTCCTCCTCTCCTGGTACTTAGTTCTCGCTAAGTTACCCTCCAGACCTGCTGTGTGTGGCTGTGCAGTGAGAACCCTGAACAAAGGCACTGGGAGAGGTGAAATCCAGCCCTTAGTGAAGCTGGGGACCTCCAGGGCTGCTCCCGCGTGAGGGCGCGAGGTCACCTCACCATTCCTCCAGGACCCCAGGCTGTCCCACCCCTGAGTCTCTCTGCCCAGAAACTTCCTTTCCTGCTCATCCACACTGCTTACTTCTGCTCGTCCTTACTCCGACTTCACCTTTGCATCTCCCTGCCCCCATCCCTCCCTTCTCTGCCTGGCTTTCTCTCCTTCATACTTATCACTAACCTGCTGTACAGTTACCACTGATCGGATTTGTCTATCCTCCCTCCCCTGGAATTCAGAGTTGTTTTGTCTCTTCTGTTCACTGATACATCCCTGGCACTTAGGACAGGGCCTGGCACACAGCTGGCACCGACCTCTGGCCCCTGGCCTGCAGGGGGCCCACCCCAGCCCCACCCTCACATGGTGCTGGAAGCCAGGTTGGTGTCCTCGTGCTTGAGCTTCCCATCCAGGGCAAGACCCCGCTTCTCCCGGTTGTCGCTGAGCAGCGGGGTTATGGTGTACACCTTACAGAACGTGGAGCTGGGAGATACCTGGTCACTGAGGGTAGGAACAAGAGAACAAGACTTTTGGAGGGGCCAGGCTGGGTATGGGGGCAGCCTGTCACCCCTGAGCAGCATCTCCCCCTCACTAGTCCCTTCTCTCTTTGGGCACAGGTCACAAGGAAGTAGGTTTTGGCTCAACGTGCTCAAGAAAATTAACAGCCCAGGGCTGCCTACCTGTGGAGAGAATACCCTTTTAAGTAAGTGGAGATGGTGGCCGGGCACGGGGGCTCACGCCTGTAATCCCAGCACTTTGAGAGGCTTCGGCAGGCAGATCACTTAAGGTCAGGGGTTCAAGACCAGCCTGGCCAACAGGGTGAAACCCTGTCTCTACTAAAAATACAAAAATTAGCTGGGCATGGTGGCACGTGCCTGTAATCCCAGCTACTTGGGAGGCTAAGGACAATTGCTTGAACTGGGACCCAGGAGGTGGAGGTTACAGTGAGCCAAGATCACGCAACTGCACTCTAGCCTGGGGCTACAGAATGAGACTCTGCCTCAGAATAAATAAATAAATAAATAAATAAATAAATAAAATAATATTCCTGAGGTCAGCATCTTTTTTTTT
>NW_016107538.1:651129-663012 GCF_001604975.1 Cebus imitator
GTGAGACCCCCTTTTCTACCAAATAAAAAGGAGGAAGGGAGGGAAGGAGGGAGGAGAGTGAGAAAGAAAGAAAACAAACAAACAAATAAATAAAAAAAAAAAAGCCAGGCATGGTGGTGAGTGCCTGTAATCCCAGCTACTTGGGAGGCTCAGGCAGGAGAATCGCTTGAACCTGAGAGGTGGAGGTTGCAGTGAGCAGAGATTGAGCCATTGCAACAAGAGCAAAAACTCTGTCTCCAAAAAAAAACAGAAAGAAGTGGGGATGGCTCAGGAAGGATTCTCCCCCCACCTCACTTTCTCCTGATCCTGCTCTTCTCCCCTAGATCAGGGCCCGGGTCTCTCCAGATACTCACTCTTGTTCGAGCTGAGCCACAGGACACTTGTACTGGGCGGTGCTGAAGAGGCAGATGTCGGCGTACTGTCTCACTGTGGGGTGGGGCAGGGTCAGGAAGCTCTGGATGGAGTACAGGCCACCACACCACAACTCCAGACCCCGTGGTGTGGGCCCCCCCATGCTCCTCCCGAAGCAGTAAACACCGAGGCTCCCGGTATCATTCTGGAACAACTTAAATTTGAGCCCTGGTGGGTCTCCCGCACTAGGAAATGGCCTGGGTCGAGATCAAACCAGGAGCCACCTTACAGAACTCCCTCCCCGAAGACCCCCTTCCAAACCCCACCTCCTACCAGAGACTTTGATCTTCTTGACGGTCTTGGTGGAGTTGTTGGTGACGTGGACATTTACATTGAGGGGCTCCCCATGGTAGTACAGCTTTTGGGGGGAGGGGGTCATGTGAATTGGTCCTATCATCAGTGTGTCCCCAAACACAGACACATTGTTCTGGCCCCCTCCCCTCAAACCCAAGCCCACAGCAGCTCTCCACACCCAGCCAAGGCAACCTCCTTTACAAATGTCATCCTGACATGTGGCTTCACCCCTCCCCCAGGGTCTAGACTGCACCGTGGCATCTGCGTCACCCTCTCACACCCCACCTCCTTGTCCAGGGATGCCTCGAGGTGCAGGGACCGGTCAGACATGAGGAAGTGGCGTGTGGTTTCAGCTGAAGGCTGGGGGCCGGGTTTCTCCGGGGCGAACTGCACCTTTCGGATCACCAGCCGCACAGAGTTCCTGAGACGGGGTGGGGGCAGGAGGGGGTCAGTCCTCACACACCCAGACCACTCCTCCTGCCTCCCACGGGGCCTGGGCTCCTGGAAGCCGGGAGGAAACTCCCCTCTATGCCACAGAGGAGGTTGCTTCCCTCACCTTTTGTGGCTTTTCTCTTCTAGTGATTTAGCACAGAAGGCTCGAATCTCAAAGTCTACGCCGCAGGCCTCGGGAGGGGGAGAAGAAAAGGCCACATCTCACCCAGGGCTCCCACCAGCATCGCTCCCCTTCCTTCCTCTCCCTTCCCTCCACTTGGGCAAGGGCTCTTCTGCCATTGTGGTCTGACGACCATGGGGACTGGGTCATGGTCGTGCAAGGGGAGCCCCCATCCCCAGATCCACGCAGGTCCAGAGAGCAGGAGGCAGTGTCACGCATGCACAGTCACCACATCATACACACCCTGCTTCCATGGGGGACACTGGCTGACCTTGGCCCCACCCTGGCATCCCAACAGTTTACCCTCTGGCTCAGCGGTGCCTCCAGGCTCCTGCTGGCCCCGTCCTGCCCTAGGAGCCCTCAGGGCTGTTCCTCCCATACCTTCCCTGTATCCTCTGGTCCTGGCTGCAGTGTGACAGAGCATGGCAGATTCTGGGGTATCTGTGGCAGAGGAAAGGGAAGACTTCAGTTCTTCCAGAAAGTCCCCAGATCTTCCTCCACATCGCAACTTAAGAGGCTGGAGAAAGGACTCTTGGGGAAGAGAAAGGAAGAAGGAAGGGGCCCTAGAGAGGAGGCAGAGAATCTAGGGCTTCCTGAATGCACTGGGACCCCGAAGGGGGGTGGATCCAGGGTCCCTGCCTCACTGTTTTTTCCAGATCTGCCCATAACGGGTGCCTTACCCCCCCCCCAGACACAGTCCTAGACCCCTTGCCCTCAGAGGACAGGGGGCATCCTCACTGTGAAGAAGAAGGGGTGGGCATGCTGGCCCAGCTTCCTCAGCAGCCGGTCCTGCAGGCGTGTGGGGGGCCGGGGCAGGTTGGGCACTGGGGGGAAGGCCTGGTAGGTGGCAATGAACAGGTCTTTGCGGAACGACAAGCCCAGGACATCCAAGTCTTCTCGGCCATAGCGGAAGGCGCAGGTGAGGGTCACAAACACTGGCAAGGGAGGGCAAGATGAGTGGTCAGGACCTCCTTTCCCCAGTCCCCGGGTACCTAGCAGCAAGGCCCCTCCCTCTGCAGCATGAGACTTGCCCAAATCCTATTCCTGGCTTCTGCCTCCAGCCTCCATCTCTCTGGGCACCCTTCCAGTGCCAGCCCATTTCACTTCCTTACCCTCTACTTCCCCTGGGTCCCCTGGACTTGGGCCAGTACCTTTGCGGTCCTTCAGGTAGTCAGGGTCCACAAGCACCACGCCATCTAGGAGGGGGACACACCAGCTCACTTCCTGAAAGGGCAGCTCCCCCATTTCCTGGGCCTGGGAACTTCTTCTCCCCTTGGGGAATGAGCTGTCCCTTTCTGGGAAACTTACCTACAGGGTCCACTTTGTCCAGGTGATCTACGAAGTCCCGCTTGCCCAAGTACACGGTCAGCTGAGGATGTCAAGGGGTCAGAAGAAGATTGGGGAGGATGGTGCCAGGGCATCAGAGCCCTCAATACTGCCCTGCCCCAGGATCCCCAGGCTGGGCTACAGGGAAAGAGTTTCTCCAGGTTTCTTCCCAGTAGTGTTAAAAAGGAGGGTGGTGGCATTTCTCAGGCTAGCAGACCTTTAGGCTTTTTAGCTGCTTCCTAATCTCTGCACACCACTGCCCACCAGCCAGGGGTGTGTGTGTGTGTCCTTAGCCCAACCAGCCAGATGTGTATGTGTATTTGCATCCTCAGGGAGGACTCTGCCCGCTAGGGTGTGTGTGTGTGTGTGTGTGTGTGTGTTATGCATGTGCAGTCTGTGAGTATGTGTGTGTCATGTGTGTGTGTTTGGATTCTCAGGGAGGATTCAGCCCAACCAGCCAGGTACGTGTGTGTGTGTGTGTGTGTGTGTGCACGTGCGTGTGTTTGGATCCTCAGGGAGAACTCAGCCCAACCAGCCAGCTAGAGAGCAGCTGCCACCCTCACTAGGTCCCCTCAAGGGGCTCTAGGATAAGCAGGCCACAGCCTGGGTGGGGGCTGTCAACTCTTCCCAGCCCAGCACACCTTGGGTTGGACCCTAGGAGGGCTGTAGGCACATGGCTTGCTTCTGACCTCCTCCTCTGTGGTCTTGCTTGGGGACCCGGGTCTGCCCCACCCAGCCCTGTGGCTGGCTCAGGCTGAGCAGCCTCTGTGGCAAGGGGCTTTAGGAGGGAAGGAAGTCGGCTCTTAGCTGTCACAGGAAGTGGGGAGCTAGGGGTTGGGGATCATCTTGGGGCAGGCTGGCAATCGTTTAGGGGAAGGCTGGACTTTGTTGGGGCCCAGGGAGGGTGAAAGGGTAAGTGCCATGGAGACTCACCTTGCAGTTAGGGCTCGACTTCTTGAAGACCCTAACAAAACAGAAAGGGAAACCCCACTGCTTCCCTCAGACTCAGCAGGGACCCCACACCAGGACCCTGTCCCTCCCAGGCCTGGGAAACAGAGCTCACCCAGGACTCCTCCCTGAGGCTGCAGGGCTTTGCCCAGCTCTGCCCCTTTCCACCTCCTCCTGGAAAGTCCTTCCTATTTCTAACATGACGGCAAGGGAAAATGCCCCTTCTCTTGTCCACCCTCCTTAGTCCCCTTCCCTCCCTAGTAATGGCCACTGGTTACCCTAGGAACCACCCAGGCTCTTCCCAGAACACCTGAATGGGCAGGTTGCCGCAGCATCTGGGTAAGACCTAACCATCCTTCCATCGGGTCTATAGCTCCAACAGCTGGAGCATATAAGAGAGCAATGACCCTGGCCTTTGACCCTCAAATGGTTTCTACCATAGGCCCTAGGCAAGTTCGACTCTATCCATTCACCTCCAACTGTCCTCATCTCCGACCGTAGCAGCTTAAAAGCCTCTTTGTCTTTTAAGGTCCAGCCTTTAGGAAGCTGACCCAGCACAGACACTGGTCACTCCTTGTTTTGGGTTCCTGGCACAGTTCATTTACGTTTTACTTGTGGTATGGCAGGACACAAGCGCAGTTAGCTGCCTCCCTCCTCAGACTGTGAGCCTTAGAGGCCTTATTCATTCAGGCATCTCCAGCACACTGCTAGCCATGTGATGATGATGATAATGCTGGCTAACATTACAGGGTGGATACTCCATGCCCAGCACTGTTCCAAGTGTTTCAAACGTGTTATCTCTTTTAATAATCTTTTGAGACAGAGTCTCACTCTGTCGCCCAGGCTGGAGTGCAGCGATGCAATCTCCACTCACTGCAACCTCCGCACCCCCCTGGGGTTCAAGAGATTCTCCTGCTTCAGCCTCCCATGTAGTTGGGATTACAGGCATGAGCCACCACGCCCTGCTATATTTTGTATTTTTTTTTTTTTTGAGACAGAGTCTCACTCTATTGCCCAGGCTGGAGTGCAGTGGCATACTCTTGGCTCACTGCAACCTCCACCTTCCAGGTTCAAGCAATACTCGTGCCTCAGCCTCCCGAGTAGCTGGAATTACAGGTGCCTGCCATCATGCCCAGCTAATTTTTGTATTTTTAGTAGAGACGGGGTTTCTCCATATTGGCCAGGCTGATCTCGAACTCCTGACCTCAAGTGATCCACCGCCTTGGCCTTCCAAAAGTCTGGGATTACAGGCTTAAGCCACCACATCTGCCCTATATTTTGTATTTTTTAAGTAGACACGGGGTTTCCCCATGTTAGCCAAGCTGATCTCCAATTCCTGACCTCAGGTGATCCGCTTGCCTTGGCCTCCCAAAGTGCTGGGATTACCACCACACCTGGCCCAGTGGGTTGTTAAGCGTACTAAAAGAAGGCTGGGAGCAGTGACTGACGCCTGTAATCCCAGCACTTTGGGGGGCTGAGGTGGGCAGATCACTTGAGGTCAGGAGATCCAGATCAGCCTTCCCAACATGGGGAAATCCCGTCTCTACTAAAAATACAAAACTTAGCTGGGCGTGGTGGTGCGTGCCTGTAATCCCAGCTTCTTGGGAGGCTGAGGCAAGAGAACTGCTTGAACCTGGGAGGCAGAGGTTGCAGTGAGCCGAGATTGTTCCATTGCACTCCAGCCTGGGCGAAGAGCAAAACTCTGTCTCCAAAATAAATAAATTAATTAAATAAAAATAAATAAAACAACCCAGTGATGGAGGTCCTAATATCTCTATTTTATAAGTGAGGAAACTGAGGCAGAGAGAGGCCAAGTGTTTTGTTTAAGGTCACAGAGAGAGTAAATGGTGGGAATTCATATAAACCAAGGCAGTCTGACTCCAAGTCCATCCTCTCAATAAATATTACACTATCGGTCTCTGCAGTTGGCATTAATAGTTTGCTGAATTGAAGAGTATTCGCTTTCCAGTTGCTGAAACAGCTTCAGCCTGGATTCTACCCATGGCTGGTAAGGAAGGGTTTGGCAACCCCAGTCAATTGTGGCCTGTTCTTTGAAGCACCACCTTGCTCCTTCCAATCTATTCTGCCTCAGCAGCGATAGGAAAAGGTCCTCAGATAGTAGAAAGTTAAATCCTGCTAACTAGCCCATCCCTCCTCCAACTCCACCACCCCATTCCCAGAGGACCCGAATGGGTAGGCTGCTGAAGTGTCTGAGTAAGGCCTAACCATCTTCCCATCTGGTCTCCGGCTCTGACAGCTGGAGCATATAGGAGAGCAATGACCCTGGCCTTTGGCCCTAAAGTGGTTTCTACCATAAGCCCAGTTTCTGCTACAACTTCACTTGCCCCTTCTTCCCAGAATGCCAAGTTGTCCAAAGCTTGTAAGGCAAAGGGTATGGAGGCCCCCAAGTATTCCCAACCAATAAAGGAGAATAAACATCAATATGGCGGGATCTAGAATAAACACCCTATCTTTTGTTCCAGCTTGGGGGCTTAGTGCCGTGGCATCATCCAGGTTCTCCCGCCTCTTTGCTTCTGGTTTTCCTTTGTCCCAGAGTGTCCTCACATTAGGAGCCCTGGCACAGGGCTGTGACAGCCACAATCAGTTGGTCCACTGGAGTGTGGCTCTGGGGCAACTGCCCTGGAGCAGCTGCAAGGCACCTGCCCTTTGGATCCTAACCCAGCCACCTTCTGTCAGGCTGGAGAGGAGCAGCATGCATATACTAGGCTGGACAAGGAGGGAGCGCGTGGGGATGACCAGGGAGGTGCCCAGTGGGGGGCAGGGGGTAGCTGAAGCAGATGTCCTTTCACACTTCCTGCTCTTCTGTTTCCTGTGGCCCAGAATTTGATTGGGGTGCAGGAAATTGTGCCAAATCAGCAGTCCCCTTTGGTCCATCTGTCCCACTCCCTGAACCACATAACGGAAATCTGGGGCCTCCCACAAGTCAGCAACTTCCCCTTTCTCTGGGGTGTTTAAACCCTAATCCAGGACACCGATTATTTCTCTGATCATCTCTTTCTGATACTCGTTTACTTGATGCACAGAAATCCAGGTTCTCATACTCCATAGGTTGGAAGTGGGGTTGATATGATGTTTTGCAGAGCAAGCGACAGCTCAGGACCAATTCCCCATTCCTGAGCCCCTCTGGGTTGAGGCCTACAGCCCCAACCTTTTCGCCTTTTGCTCCTGCTCCCCTGGGACTCAGGCATTCACCCCTTGCCCCTTGGGGGTGTTAAGTCACAACAGGAAGTGGATTTTGCTAGAGACCAAAAAAGAGAACTCGGGGTGTCAGTGGAAGGAAAGAGCCTCGATTGCACAGAAAACATCCGGGGAGTGGACGCGGGCCCAGGGTGAATACTGCCTCCCCCACCCACAGGGTGAGGGATACGATCTAGTTTCAGGGAGGGTCGCCACACACGCGGCTCCCCCAAGATGAAGCTGTTGCTCCTGGCAATCCAGGGGAAGGTAGAAGTTTGGATGAGGAGCCACTCGGCCCTCGGGACAGGTGTGGTCAGCGCAACTGCCTGGGGGGGTATTGGACTGGAGGCTTTCCATTGGCTTGGCACGAGTCTAGAGGGGATTCCCCCTCCCGGCATCCAGCCTCCAGTACACGACCCCTCGGGGCCAGCCACCTGCTCCTCCTTCCTCTGTCCCTGCAACGCAGCCTGCACGGGAGAGCCCAGTAGTCCGGCCCCACATCCCTGCGAGAACCCCGACACCGGTTTTCTCATCCTCCTCAAGCCTCGCTTTCTACAGGGGCCCGGGCATTTCCCCCCCCCACCATTATCCTCGAAGACCTGCGCGTGCGGACCCGGATGGCTGCCCCTAGGGACCCAGGCGTCCGGCCCCCAGATCCTCTCCGCTGTGTCCTCGTCTGGGACCGTACCAGCCCCCGCCCCGAGCCACCGCCCATGCCCCGCCGCGTGGCCCCACCTCCCTTACCTGGTGCCGGGTTTCTCCCCCATGGTGCGCGCGCCCGCCGCCCGCTCGGTTCGCGGCTGGCTCGCAGCCTCCTAGTCCGCTGCCAAGATCCCTGCTCCTCCCCGCACCACTGCGCACGCGCGCCCTCCGCGCTCTCGCCTCTTCCCCTCCCTCCGGGCCCGGCTCTGGTCCGGGGGAACCGGGGCCAGATGCGTCAGCCGGATCGCGCGCGCCGCGGCGCAGCCAGCCCTCTCCTGGCAGACACCCGCGCCCATTGGCTCCGCCCCCAGCCTTTCGCGCTGCTTCCCAGCCGGGGAGCCCTCCCCCGCGCGCGGGGCCCGCTCCCGCCCTTCCCGCACATCTCCCCGCCCCACCGCAACCCCTTGGAAACCGATTGGACCCCCTTAAACCAATACACCCGCCTTCCAGGGGATCGAAATCTTTCAATTGGCCCCGGGCATCCAAAACCTGCAGGGGTCTCCTCCCCTTGGTTTGCTTTCTCTGTGGCGATGGGGGCGACGGGGATGTTGGGGGCGGTGGAATGAGCTGGAGCGCCGTCTGGGAAGTAGGATGAGGGGATGCACACGTGGGTGAGCGGTTCAGTTGCGCGATGCTTGCTTCAGTGCGCGCCGCTCGTCTGCTCGCCTCGGAGCGTGCCGCTTTCTGTGGCCCGCCCTCCCGCTTCTTTACTGCAGTGTGTCAGCTCCCTCTGATGTCTACATTTGATCTTTGCAGGGTTCACTTTTTCAGTTTCTCTATCCATCACCTTCAGCCAGCCATCCCAGGTAACATCCACTCACTCGCTCCCATCCATCCATCTATCAACCCATCCATCCATGCCTATTTTTATTTTTCTTTTATTTGAGACCAAGTTTTGTTCTTGTCGCCCAGGCTAGAGTGCAGTGGCACGATCTCGGCTCACTGCAACCTCCGCCTCCGGTGTTGAAGCGATTCTTCTGTCTCAGCCTCCCGAGTAGCTGTGATTACAGGCGCTCGCCACCACGCTAGGCTAATTTTTGTATTTTTGGTAAAGTCGGGGTTTCACCATCTTGGCCAGGGTGGTCTTGAATTCCTGACTTCGTGGTCCACCCACCTCGGCCTCCCAAAGTGCTGGGATTACAGGCATGAGCCACCGCGCCCGGCCATCCATGCCTATTTTTTGCTATTTACTATGCCAATTGATGGGGACACATATGAATTACCATGGCCCCTGCCTTCCTAGAATAGTTGAGGAGACACATACACAGGTATTATGATCCCAGAAATGCTATTACAGAGGTCTGAGTCAGAAGACACAGCAGCTAAGTGCTTGGCCAGGGCGGGGGTGGAGGGAGTGCAGGCTGTCTTGAGTGGAGAACATTTGAGGACAGTGTTTCTGAAGGATGGGCAGAAGTTGAGAAAAACCATTCCAAAGAGAAAGACAAGGCATATCCTGTTGTGAAGTGTTGGTGAAGAAGCCTGGAACAGGCTGTGGGGGATTTTGTATAGCAGATGAAGGGGTGAGATTGAGGGCCCTGCAGGACACATGGGACCGGTAGTGGTTTTAATTTTTTTATTTTTATTTCTCTGGTAGTGGTTTTTAAAGCAGAAGGGGCTGGGTGCGGTGGCTCACACCCACAGTCTCAGTACTTTCGGAGGCCGAGGCAGGCGGATCACTTGAGGTCAGGAGTTTGAGACCAGCCTGGCCAAGATGATGACATTTAGCCTATAATCCCAGCTATTTGGCAGGCTGAGGCAGGAGAATCACTTGAACCTGGGAGGTGGAGGTTGCAGTGAGCTGAGATGGTGCCATTGCACTCCAGCCTGGGGGACAATAGCGAAACTCCATCTCAAAAAAACAAAAACAGGCCGGGCACGGTAGCTCACACCTGTAATCCCAGCACTTTGGGAGGCCGAGGCAGGTGGATCACGAGGCCAAGAGATCGAGACCATCCTGGCCAACATGGTGAAACCCTATCTCTACTAAAAAATACAAAAATTAGCTGGGCGTGGTAGTATGCGCCTGTAGTCCCAGCTACTCGGGAGGTTGAGGCAGGATACTTGCTTGAACCCAGGAGGCAGAGATTGCAGTGAGTCGAGATCGCGCCACTGCACTCCAGCCTGGTGCCTGGCGACAGAGCAAGACACTGTCTCAAAAAACAAAAACAAAACACACACACCCTAAAAATGAGCTAAGTATGGTTGGCTAGTGCCTAGAGTCCCAGGTACTAGGCAGACTGAGGTAGGAGGATCGCTTGAGTTGGGAGGTCAAGGCTGCAGTGAGCTGTGATTGTGCCACTGCACTCCAGCCAGGGGAAATAATTTTTCAGCACCAGGTACTCTTCCAGGTGATGGGAATAGCATAGTGTAGAAGACAAGAGCCCTTTCATGGAGTTTGTATTTTAGACAAAAGAGAAAGTTAATAAATAAAAGCAAATAAATTTCTGGTAATGACATGAATTCTAAGCAGGGAAATGTGACGGAGGCTGATGGGGGTTGGAGTGGGAGCTACCTAAAAGGAAGCCCTCTCAGCATGGCAAGATAGTGTCAGTTACACAGAATCAAAGGACAATCTCCAGTAGAATCAGCAGCATGTGCAAAGCTTCTGATGTGGGAATTGGCTTTGCTGGCGGATAGAAAGAAGGCTAGTTTGGCTCAGGAATAGGAAGAAAGAGGGAAAGTGGTACTTGTGGTATATGTTGAGGTCAGGGAGGTGGGTATGGGTCAGATTGGGTAGATTCTTTTTTTTGAGATGGAGTTTCACTCTTCTTGCCCAGGCTGGAGTGCAATGGGATCTCAGCTCACCAAAACCTCTACCTCCCGGATTCAAGCAATTCTCCGGCCTCAGCCTCTTAAGTAGCTGGGATTACAGGCATGCGCCATTATGCCCAGCTAATTGTGTATTTTTGGTAGAGATGAGTTTTCTCCATGTTGGCCAGGCTAGTCTCGAACTCCCGACTTCAGGTGATCTGCCTGCCTCAGCCTCCCAAAGTGCTGGGATTACAGGTGTGAGTTGGTGGATTCTTGTAGGCCTCAGTGAGGAGATGGGATTTCATTCTCATTACATTTGGAAGCCACAGAAGGGCTTCAAGCAAGGAGTGACAAGAACTGGTTTACATTTGAAAAGATCACTTTGGTTGCTGTGCGAAGGGACTACAAGGTGCCAAGAGGGGAGCAGAAGAAGGCTTTGTAAGAGGCTATTATTGTAAGAGACGAGGTGAGAGTGGCAGTGGAGATGGAGAAAAATTGACGCTATTGGGTTAATGTATTTTGGAGCAGAATGCCAGAACTCGAAGCGTTGGATAGAGGGCAGTAAGAGGAAAAATAGGCCAGGCGTAGTGGTTCACACCTGTAATCCCAGCACTTTGCGAGGCCCAGGCAAGCGCATCATCTGAGGTCAGTAGTTCGAGACCAGCCTGGGCAACATGGTGAAACCCCCGTCTGCACTAAAAATACAAAAATTAGCCCAGCGTTGTAGTGGGTGCCTGTAATCCCAGCTACCTGGGAGGCTGAGGCAGGAGAATCACTTGAACCCAGGAGGTGGAGGTTGCAGTGAGCTGAGATTTCGCCATTGCACTCCAGCCTGGGTGGCAGAGTGAGACTCCTTTTCGAAAAAAAAAAAAAAAGGAAAAAAAGAGGGAAAATGATGACTCTTGGATTTGAATCTAATAATTACAAAAGTACACAAAAATAGAGGTATTAGTATGTTCATTACAGTGATTATATTAGCAAAAAGCTGGAGCAGCGGTTAAATATTAATTCAGCAACAGAATTATTAAATCATGGTGCACTCACTTCATTTGTACCACTCAGTTTAAAAAACAGTGTAAATTAGGCCATGAGTGAAAAAAAGCCACACGCAGACCCTAATCTTGTAAATAGACTATGCATTTAAATGTTTGTGCATAGACTAATATGCAGAAGTATACACACTACTGGGGCAGGGCCTTGCGGAGAGAGGCAGTTTTCCTTTTTACATTATGCCCTTCTATATTGTTTGAATTGGCTTCTGCAAGGTGCACATCTTATATCATTTCTGAAATTGCAAATGTAGTTAAAAATGTCTGTGATTTCAGACCCCGAGAGTTACCTAGAAAGCTACTGATTCCTCGGCCGTGCACGGTGGCTCACGCCTGTAATCCCAGCACTTTGGGAGGCCGAGACGGGCGGATCACCTGGGGTCGGGAGTTCGAGACTAGCCTGGCCAACATCATAAAACCCCTTCTCTACTAAAAATACAAAAATCAGCGGAGTAAGGTGACGCGTGCCTGTAGTCCCAGCTACTTGGAAGGCTGAGGCAGGGGAATGGCTTGAACCCAGGAGGTGGAGGTTGCAGTGAGTTGAGATTGTGCCGCTGTACTCCAGTCTGGGCGACAGAGCGAGACTCCGTT
>NW_016107538.1:663255-676292 GCF_001604975.1 Cebus imitator
GCTATTCAAAAACACTTAAATTTCTTTGGTAAATCCGTCTCAAAAAAAAAAAAAAAAAAAGAGAGACAGAGTTATTGATTCCTATAGCAAAGATGTCTTGGGACTCCGCCCGCTAAATGGAAATCATTCGGACTCTCGTGCCTTTTTTGTCCAGACCACGTGTACCTTAAACATCAAGGGACCGCCTCTGACCAGCTCACAGCCAGCCCACCGGCCACCACTCTGGGAACTGAGCGCCCGGTTGCCTCGGCCCCGGACAGCTCTCCTTGCGTATGCTCCTTCCCAACTTGAGCCCGCGAGTCCAGCCGGCCTTCACCTAGTGCGCAGGGCCGCAGCCCCCTCCCTCCCCACTCCCCCTCCCCACTAGGCGGCCGTCGCAGTGTGTTTGCGTCATCGTGCCGCGCCACGCCATCACTGGAGCCCGGGGGAAGATGGCGGCAGCCGTTCTTAGTGGGCCCACTGCGGGCTCCGCGGCTGGGGTTCCCGGCGGGACCGGGGGTCTCTCGGCAGTGAGCTCGGGCCCGCGGCTCCGCCTGCTGCTACTGGAGAGTGTTTCCGGTTTGCTGCAACCTCGAACGGGGTCTGCCGTTGCTCCGGTGCATCCCCCAAACCGCTCGGCCCCACATTTGCCCGGGCTCATGTGCCTATTGCGGTTGCATGGGTCGGTGGGCGGGGCCCAGGTGAGTCCGTGGCCCTTGTGCCCGCGGTCCTGTGGGGAGGTTGACGCGGCATCTGTGCTCCGCGATTACGGTGCAGTGCAAGTGCGATAGGGATGTTGAGAGAAGGAGAGCTGCGGGCAGAAAGGGGATCCAGTCCGGACGAGATACACATATATCTCTTTTATAGGCCATGAGTTTCTTCAGGGGAAAAATGAGCCTTATTTTTCTGTTGTTAGGCCATTGGTCAGCACACAGGAATTGATTAGATTCCAGGCCGGTTCACTCCCTGGTTGTATAATCTAACACCTCTTTTTCCTCTGGGGGTGTCTGTTTTGGGGATTCTTTCTGCTGACTTAATGACGTATTCAACAATACACATTTACCGAGCTCTTATTGAGGGTTAGATACTGTTCTAGGCGCTCTGGTTACAGACGTGATGGCGATAGACAAAATGCTGCTAAACAACATGAGAACTGAATGTCAGGGTGCCTCTAACCTTATCTGAAGAATGGCAGATATTTTTCAAAGGAACAGGCGTTTAAGCTGGGACTCTAAGGATGAATAGGGGTTGGGTAGGGAAAGAAGATGGAGGAGCTGCTCAGTCAGAGGAGAGCTCATGTGGGAAGGCCCTGTGGTAGGAAGGAACCAAAAAGAAGGACATTGTTCCTGGGGCCCAGATGTGGAGGGGAAGAGAGTGGGTACAGTTGAGACTCGTGAGGTTGGTAGGTAGTGGCCGGGTCTTGCAGAGCGTTTTAGGCCGGGTTAAGGAGCCTTTGGACTGCCATAGAATGAAATCTAATATTAATTCAGTTCTGGAATATAGACACTCAAGTATCATTCTAAACTCTTTCTTCCTTATACTCCTCCATAAGCAATCTATGAAGTCTTGTTAATTTTATCCTTTGAGTAGTTTTCAGATCTGCGCACTCCTTTCCAGCTCTTTCCCATTGCCTCCATTCTAGCTTGAACTCCCATCATTTTGTCCAAGTGAAGGCACTGATTCTAAGAAGGCATAATATTGCTAGCCCATAATAGTTGCTTCTTTAACAATCTCCTACCCTCTCTCCTCGCCTACTAAACCTCCCCACATTCTTCCCATGCTTCAAGACCCACATAGACGAGCTCTTCTGTGTCCACTCTTCATTCCTGGGACCTTCCTAGCTTTATGCTTCCTTCCAGGAAGACGGTTGTCACAACCTGCTGGGTGGTTCAATAATCTTAGCCCCAGATTTATCAGAGGTAACCCTATCTGTCTTTAACATTACTCCACGTAGTTGAGGGTGGCAAAACTGTCTGCTGTCTCAGCCCAGTTACAGAGGCTGGAGCTGATTATATATTTTCTCTTCTAAATTCCCATCTTCTAATGTATTGTGTTTTTCATCACTTATATTTACAGTGGGGATTTTTTCTGTTTTCTTTATCTCACTATAGTCTCAGATTTTTTTTTTTTTGAAACAAGGTTTCACTCTGTCACCCAGGTTGGAGTGCAGTGGCATGATCTTGGCTCACTGAAACCTCCACTTCCCAGGCTCGAGGAATCCTCCCATCTCAGCCTCCTGTGTAGCTGGGACCACAGGCACGTGCCACCACACCTATTTTTGGTAGAGACTGGGTTTTCCCGTGTTGCCCAGGCTGGCCTCAAACTCCTGAGCTCAGGCGATTTTCTGCCTTGGCTTCCCAAAGTGCTGGGTTTACAGGCATGGGCCACCATGCCTGGCCCCCCAGAAAAATTTTTTATAAGTTTTTGTGAAATATTATCTGTCCTGCCTATAAATGTATGTTTTCTTTCATCATCTCTTTTAGGATTTCCCCTCCTCCCTCAAAGTCAAGTACATGAACTTAATGTCTTATTTTTCATAAATGTCTGAAGTCTAGTCGAATTTTGAGTAAAAAAGCTAAGAGTAATGTGGGAAACTAGGGTCTCCCTTTAATATTTCCTGTGCCACATTTTTAGATACATCCTGCCTTGAAGTTTTTTCTACTCATGTCCTTTGTATTGGATCCTCAATACGTGGGATTATATGGAGGGTTTCCTCTGCTTCCCCATAGGTTTTTGTTCAACAAACATTTATTATCTGTTATGTTTTAGGTACTGTTCTGCGTCTCTAGGTAGATAAATAAGACATGGTCCTTTCCCTCAAAGAATTTCTAGTCAAGATGAGAAATGAAAGTAAGTAAATAGACCTGGAGCTTGAGAGCAGGGCAGATCCACTGTTTGATTCATCCACCTACCCACTTGGCTTTTCCACAGATACTGCAAACTCAGTAGTTCCAAAATGGAACTATCCTAGTACAGTGCTCCATATCTAGCTTGGAGTATATCATAGCAACAGTCTTTTATTTTTATTTTTTTGTTTTAGAGATGGGGTCTTGCTTTGTTGCTCAGGCTGCAGTGCAGTGGCTATTCACAGGCATGATCCCACTACCGATCAGCACAGCAGTTTTGACCTGCTCCATTTCTGACCTAGGCTGGTTCACCCCCGCTTAGGCAACCTGGTGGTCCCCCGCTCCTGGGAGGTCACCATATTGATGCCAAACTTAGTGCGGACACCCGATCAGCATAGTGTACTACAGCCCAAAATTCCTGGACTCAAGCCATCCTCCCACCTCAGCCTCCCAAGTAGCTGGGACTACAGGCACGTGCCACTGTTCCCGGCCATAGTAGCAATCTTCTAACTGGTCTCCTTACCTTCAGTCTTGCCCTCTAATCTGTTCTCCACACTGTAGCTGGAGTGAGCTTTCTAAGTAAAATTCTGATCCTGTTTGCAGCTTTTAAAAATCCTTCAGCTGGCCGGGTGTGGTGGCTCACACCTGTAATCCTAGCACTTTGGGAGACCAAGGCAGGTGGATCAACTGAGATCAGGAATTTGAGATCAGCATGGCCAACATAGTAAACGGGCTTTCTTTTCCTCAGAGCCTTTTTACTTACTGTTCTCCTGGAATCCCTCCCTGTGCAGCACTTCCAACCCCCATTCTCCTTCCCAGTCTTCTCAATTCTTTGCTTGTCACTGCCTTTGGGATATATTTCTTGACCACCTATGATTGACTCTCTTTATCCTACTGTCTATTTATTTCACATATACATACAACCTCCTTCCCCACACTCAACAAGTCTTTGATTTGTTTTTGTATGTAATTTTAGAAACTTATGTAAAATTTCAGATATAAACAAATAATATTTTCACCACCCCACCCTATGCTGCCCCATCATCCAAATTTAATTTAACAGTGAACATTTGCCAGTATTATTTCATTCCTCCCATACCTTGGCTTTTTTTTTTTTTTTTTTCTGATGCAACTTTTTTTTTTTTTTTCTCTTTTTTGGAGACAGGGTCTTACTCTATAACTCAGGCTGTAGTATGGTGGCCAGATTATGGCTCACTGTAGCCTCTGCCTCAACCTCCCAGGCTCAAGCGATCCTTCCACCTCAGCCTCCTGAGTAGCTGAGACTACAGGTGTGCCACCACCCCTGGCTAATTAAAAAAGTTTTTTTTGTAGAGATGGGGGCTCACTGTGTTGTCCAGACTAGTCTTGAATTCCCGGGCTCAAGTCATCCTCCTGCCTTGGTCCCCAAAGTCCTGGGATTACAAAGATGAACCACTGTGTTCAGCTTGGTGGACCTCTTTTTTTCTGAGATGGAGTCTTGCTCTGTTGCCCAGGCTTCGTGGACCATTTGAAAGCAAAGCCCATATGTCATTTATCCTGTATGTTCTTTTGAAGGACAGAGACAGTGTCTTGTTCTTTCTTCTATGCCTCAGCCTCCCGAGTAGCTGGGATTACAGGCGTGTGCCACCATGGCCAGCTAATTTTGTATTATTAGTAGAGACAGAGTTTCACCATGTTGGCCAGGCTGGACTCAAACTTCTGACCTCAAAAAAAAATTTTTGTGCCCAGGCGTGGTGGCTCATGCCTGTAATCCCAGCACTTTGGGAGGCCGAGGCAGGTGGATCACGACGTCAAGAGATCAAGACCATCCTGGTCAACATGGTGAAACCCCGTCTCTACTAAAACTACAAAAAATTAGCTGGACATGGTGGCATGTGCCTGTATCCCAGCTACTCAGGAGGCTGAAGCAGGAGAATTGCCTGAACCCAGGAGGCGGAGGTTGCGGTGAGCAGAGATCGGGCCATTGCACTCCAGCCTGGGTAACAAGAGCGAAACTCCGTCTCAAAAAAAAAAAAAATTTGTTTTTGGTACAGCTCTACCAAATATGTTTGTGTTTTAAGCTAAGTGTTATTACAAGAGTTAGTTAAAAGTTAAAAACATTTAGTTGGTTCTTTTGCCCCGGAAGACCCTACAATAGGACAAGATGTGGAAGATAGTAATTCTGTACTGTCCTCCACATCTGTATATAATACTTGATAATAAATGACTGTACTTTTTTTTCTTTTCTTTTTTTTGAGATGGAGTCTCATTCTGTCTCCCAGGCTGGAGTGCAATGGCACGATCTTGGCTCACTGCAACCTCTGCCTCCTGGGTTTAAGTGATTCTCCTGCCTCAGCCTCCCAAGTAGCTGGGATTACAGGCACATGCCACCCCGTCTAGCTAATTTAAAAAATTTTTTTTAGTAGAGATGGGGTTTCACCATGTTGGCCAGGCTAGTCTTGAACTCCTGATCTCATGATCCACCCTGCTCAGCCTCCCAAAGTGCTGGGATTACCGGTGTGAGCTACCATGCCCGGCCAATAAATGACTGTGTTACTGGTTTATGTATTTACTGTAGTTTTCCTTTTGTCTTTTTTTTTTTTTTTTGAGATGGAGTCTTGCTGTGTTGTCCAGGCTAGAGTGCAGTGGAACAATCTTGGCTCACTGCAACCTCCTTCTGGGTTCAGGTGATTCTCCTGCCTCAGCCTGCTGAGTAGTTGGGACTACAGGCACCCGCCACCATGCCTGGTTAATTTTTTTTTCCTTTTTTAAGCCAGCCATCAGCTAATTTTTGTATTTTTAGTAGGGACGAGGTTTTGCCATATGGCCAGGCTGGTCTCAAACTCCTGATCTCAAGTGATCACCTCCCCCCCCCCCGCCCTGACCTCCCAGAGTGCTGGGATTACAGGTGTGAGCCACCACACCTGGCTACTTTTTGTCATATTTTATAGTGTACTCCTACTTAAATAAAAAAATCTTCCTGCCTCAGCCTCCCAAAGTGTTGGGATTATAGGATGAGCCACTGCACCTGGCCTCTCTTTCTGTTGGATCATTTTCATCAGCATACAGCTCAAAACTGCTTTTAAAAAATTACACTCCAAGGGCCAGGTGCTGTGACTCATATCTGTAATCCCAGCGCTTTGGGAGACTGAGACAGGTAGATTATTTGAGGCTGGGAGTTCAAGATCAGCCTGATCAACATGGCAAAACCTCATCTCTACTAAAAATACAAAAATTAGCTGGGTGTGGTGGCACAAGCCTGTAATCCCAGCTACTCAGGAGGCTGAGGCAGGGAAATTGCTTGAGCCTGGGAGGTGGACTTTGCAGTGAAACGTGATTGTACCTGTGAACTCTGGCCTGGGCAACAGAGGGAGACTCTGTCTCAAAAAACAAACAAATCACCCCTCCAGCTACTGCCCCATTTGCCATTTGTATACTTCCTTTATGGCAGAAACTCCTTAGAAGTGTTATCTGTACTTTTTGTCTCTCATTCTTCTTTTAACATTACTTTGAAATAACTTTTAACATTACTTTTACAGAAAAGTTGGAACAGTATTTGAAAGAATTTATATATATTCTTCATCCAGATTCTCTTTTTTTTTGTTTTTTGAGGAGTCTTGGCTCACTGCAACCTTTACCTCCTGGGTTCAAGCAATTCTCCTACCTCAGTGTCTCAAGTAGCTGGGACTACAGGCCTATGCTGCACACTCAGCTAATTTTTGTATTTTTAGTAGAGACTGGATTTTGCTGTGTTGGCCAGGCTGGTCTCGAACTCTTGACCTCAAGTGATCGATGCGCCTTGGCCACTCAAAGTGCTGGGATTACAGGCATGAGCCACCTTGTCCAGCTGGATTGTCCAGTTTTTAAATGAGTATTTATGTTATTCTGATAATGACAGATCTCCTAAACTATCATTCTGAGAATGATAACATAAATACGTATATAAAAATTAGAGAGTCTGGGTGAAGAGGATATAGGAATTCTTTCAAATATATTTTCTGGGTCCATTTAGGAGTAAGTTGCAGATATCATGTCCTTTTACCTTGACATATTTCAGTGTGTATTTCCTTAAAAATAGGGACGTTCTCTTACATAACAACACTCCTTCATCATGATCAGAGAATTAATATTGATACAATAAATTGTTTAACCTATAGATCTTTTTGAAGTTTTACCATCAGTTCTCCTAAAGACATCCATCATAACAACACCAAAATTTCTAGTCCAGGATTTAATGCAGGATCACACATTACATTTAGTTTTTTTTGTTTTGCTTTTTTTTGAGACATAGTCTCACTCTGTTGTCCAGGCTGGAATGCAGTGGTGTGATCTTGGCTCACTGCAACCTCTGCCCCCTGGGTTCAAGTGATTCTTCTGCCTCAGCCTCCCAAGTAGCTAGAACACCTGGCTAATTTTATTTTTTTTATTTTTATTTTTTTCAGTAGAGATGAGATTTTGCCGTGTTGGCTAGGCTGGCAAACCTGACCTCAGGTGATATGCCCGCTTCGTCCTCCCAAAGTACCGGAATTACAGGCTTCAGCCACTGTGCCCGGCTTGCATTTAATTGTAATGTCTCTTTAGTCTCCATTAATCTGAAATAGTTCTTCAGTCATCATCTTATGATCTTGATATTTTTAAAGAGTACAGGATAGTTATTTTGTAGGATGCCTCTCAGATTAGAATCTAATTGTGAAGAAACAGAAGACAAACCAGAGATTTATGCCTTTTCAGCAAGAATACTGCAGAAATTGTCCAGGTGTGGTGGCTCATGCCTGTTATCCCAGCATGAGATTTGGAGGCTGATGGGGGAGGCTGAAGTGGGAGGATCACTTGAGCGCAGGAGTTCAAGACTAGCCTGGGCAACAGGGCAGGACCCCATCTCTACAAAAAGTTTGAAAAAAAACTGCAGAAACGATGTGTCATTTTTGGTGCCTCATATCAGGAGCGTGTATTCTAGGTTAAGTGGGTATCAGCCAGATTTGATCATTGTTATAGAGGTATGATTTTTTTCTTTTGTAATTAAGTGTCTTGGGGGGAGATAATGTGAATGTCTTATGTCTTGTCAACGTTTCATCCACTCGTTTTAACAACTATTGAAGGTTCTTCCCCGAATTACTATGATTATTGTTCCATTGAATTCATTACATTCAGGCTTTTAGCCTAAACACTGCCAAAACAACCCTTTGCCAGGTGAAATAGTAACTCTTTTATTTTTTTGAAATAGAGTCGTGGTCTGTCACCCAGGCTGTTGTGCAATGGCATGATCTCGGCTCACTGCAACCTCTGCCTCCTGGGTTCAAGCAATTCCCCTGCCTCAGCTTCCTGAGTAGCTGGGATTACAGGAATGTACCACCACGCCCAGCTAATTTGTATTTTTAGTAGAGACTGGGTTTCATCGTGTTGGTCAAACTGGTTTCGAACTCCTGACCTTGTTGTCTGCCTGCCTTGGCCTCCCAAATTGCTGGGATTATAGGCCTGAGCCACCTCGCTCGGCCCGAAATGGTAACTCTTGAAGATCACTGGTGTCCATCAAGGCATTAAGTTCAAAGGTCTATTTGAGTTGTCATATTTGACATATCTGTACCATTTCATACCTTCCTATTTAAAAAAACTGTCTTCATTTGGCTTCTGGGATTTCTCTCCTCTTTTAGTTTATTTTGTTTTTTTGAGACAGGGTCTTGCTATGTTGCCCAGGCTGGAGTGCAGTGGCACAATCATAACTCACTGCAGCCTTGATCTCCCAGGCTCAAGCAGTCCTCCCTCCTAAGCCTTCTGGGTAGCTGGAACCACAGGTGTGCACCACCACATCCAGCTAATTTGTTTGACTTTTAGTAGAGGCAAGGTCTTGCTATGTTGCTCAGGGTGGTCTTGAACGCTTGAGCTCAAGCATCTTCCCACCTTGGCCTCCTAAAGTACTGGGAGTACAGGCACGAGTCACCATGCCCAGCCCCTGTCCTCTCTTGGTTCTCCTGTTGCCACACTCGTTACTCCTTTCCAGTAAATACTGGTTCCTCCTCACCTCTGTGACCTCTGAAGGTTTGAGTGCCTACAAACCCAGCCTTTGCACTGTTTCTCTTCCCTGTTTATACTCATTCCCTTGGTGAACTGATCCAGTCTCCAGGCCAACAACTCCTGAATTTACATCTCTAGCCAGGACTCCTCAGACTTGTCTACGCAGTGCCTATTTGGCGTCTCCATTTTCATGTGAAATACACATCACAGATTGAACAGATCTGAAACTGAACCCCAAAACCTGCCCTTCCTGCATGATTTCCCTTCTTAGTAAATGGCAACTTAATTTTCTAGTTGCTTAGCAAAAAACCTTGGCATGGCTGGGCGCAGTGGCTCAGGCCTGAAATCCCAGCACTTTGGGAGGCTGAGGTGGGCGGGTCACAAGGTCAGGAGTTCGAGACCAGCCTGGCCAACCCTGTCTCTATTAAAAATACAGAAATTAGCTGGGTGTAGTGATGGGCGCCTTTAGTCCTGGCTACTTGGGAGGCTGAGGCAGAAGAATAGCTTGAACTGGAAGGCAGAGGTTGCAGTGAGCTGAGATTATGCTACTGTACTCTAACCTGGGCGACAGAGTGAGACTCTGCCTCAGAAAAAAAAAAAAAAAATGAAAGAAAAGAAAAAAACCAAAAAAAACCTTGGTGTTATCTTGGACCCTTCTTTTTGTTTTCCATCCATAACCAATTTGATGTCAAATCCTGTTGGCTCTCCTTTCACAATACATCCTGATTTTGACTACTTTGTGTCTCCACAATTACCACATTCTTCAAGCTGCATCATCATTTGCCTGGGATATTGCAGTAACTTCCTACCTAATCTGTTTGCCTCTGCCTTCTCAACAAGACTACACAGTGCTGTTGATTTAAAAAACAAAAAACAGCAAACCAAAAGTCAGGTATTGTCACCCCTCTGCTCAGTTTCTCTCTCCCCCTTATGGCTTTTATCTTATTCAGAGTAACGTCAGTAATTGCCTGTATGACTCTTCACAGTCTGGCCCCACTATCTTGACTATCACCATTGGTTACTCGTCTCTATCTTGCTCACTTCAGCAACAATTTACCTCCTTGCTGTGCTTTGCAAATACCAAGGGTGCTCTCATCTTATAGTCTTTGCTCTTTTTTTTTTCTTTTGAGACAGATCTTGCTTTGTTGTTTAGGCTGGAGTGCAGTGGTGGCGATCATGGGTCATTGCAGCCTTGACTTCCTGGGCTCAAGCGACTCTCCCACCTCAGCCTCCCAAGTAGCTGTGATCGCAGGTGCCTACCATGCCCAGCTAATTTTCAAAAACTCCCTGTGGAGATGGGATCTCCCTAAGTTGCACAGGCTGATCTTGACCTCCTGGGCTCAAGCGATCCTCCTGCCTTGGCCTCCCAGTGTTGGAATTACGGTCATGGGCCCTTTACCCAGCCTCTGTTTTTTTTTTTTCTCTTCCTGGAACATTCTTTTTTATGGTTATCAGTATGCCTTTAAAAAAAAAAAACCCAACAAAACAGCTTTGGGTGGGTCATGGTGGCTCACGCCTGTAATTCCAGCATTTTGGGAGGCAAAGGCAGGTTGATCACCCGAGGTCAGGAGTTCGAGACCAGCCTGACCAATATGGCGAAACCATGCTACTACACTTGGCTGATTTTTGTATTTTTAGTAGAGACAAGGTTTTGCCATGTTGACCAGCTGGTCTCGAACTGCTGACCTCAAGTGATCCAACTCCCTTGGCCTCCCAAAGTGCTGGGATTACAGGAGTGAAATGCTGCGCCCAGCCAGATTTTTCTTTCTTTCTTTTTTTTTTTTAAGAGAGAAGATTTCACTCTTTTGTCAGACTGGAGTGTAGTAGTGTGATCATAACTCACTGTAGCCTTGAACACCTAGATTCAAGTGATTCTTCTGTCTCAGCCCCCCAAGTAGCTGGGACTGCAGGTGCATGCCACTGCACCTGGCTAATTTTTAAAAATTTTTGTAGAGATGGGTCTCACTATGTCGCCCAGGCTGGTCTGGAGCTCCTGGCCTCAAGTGGTCCTCCTGCCTTGGTTTTCCAGAATTTTGGGATTACAGGCCACCATACCTGGCCAAAACAGCTTTATTGAAATATAATTCACAAGTCATACAATTCACCTATTTTATTTATTTATTGTTTTATTTTCTTTTTTGAGACAGAGTCTTGCCCAGGCTGAAGTGCAGTGTGATCTCGGCTCACTGCAACCTCCGCCTCCCGGGTTCAAGCAATTCTCCTGTTTCAGCCTCCTGTGTAGCTGGGACTACAGGTGTGCACCACCACGCCTGGCTAATATTTGTATTTTTAGTAGAGACGGGGTTTCATCATATTGGCCAGGCTGGTCTCAAACTCCTGACCTTGTGATCTGCCTGCCTCGGCCTCCCAAGGTTCTGGGATTACAAGCGTGAGCCACCTCGCCCAGTCTTTTTTTTTTTTTTTTTTTTTTTCCCCTATTCAGAGTCATGCTCTGTCACCCAGGCTAGAGTGTAGTGGCGCGATCTTGGCTCACTACAACCTCCACCTTCTGGGTTCAGGCGATTCTGTCGGGTTCAGGGTTTGGGTTCTTTGACTTAGCAACCAGTTTTCAAGATTCATTTAGGTATCAAAACTTCCATTACTTTTTTTTTTGTTTCATTATGTTGGGTCTTGCTGTGTTGCCTAGACTGGATTCAAATTCTTATGATCAGTCAAGTGATTCTTCTGCCTCAGCCTCCCAAATAGTTGGGACTACAGGTGGGTGCCACTGTGCCTGGCTAAATCTTCATTCCTATTTATGGCCTTTTATCCAGTATTACCCTCTTATCTGTGCTTTAATTTCCCATGGTTTTACTTACCTTTGGTCAACCATGGTCTGAAAATATTACGTGGAAAATTCCAGAAATAAGTAATTCCTAAGTTTTAAATTGCATGCCGTTCTGAGCGGCGTGGTGGAATCTTGAGCTGTTCTGTTTCATCCTACTTGGGATATGAATCATCCTTTTGTCCAGTGTATCCATGTTGTACATGTTCCCTGGCTGAGGGTCACTTCGTATCCATCTCGGTGATCAGATTGACCGTGGTGATATTGCATTGTGTATGTTCAAGTGACATTTATTTGACTAATGGCCCAAAGCGTAAGAGTAGAGGTGCTATATTATTATAGTTGCTCTACTTTATTATTAGTGATTATTAATCTCTTACTTTGCCTAATTGATAAAATTTTTCATAGGCTTGTATATACAGGCAAAAAAAAAATAGTTTATATAGGGTTTGTTACTATCTGAAGTTTCTGAGGTTTTGGGCACCTGCCTTGGGTTTTGGGAGCATCCCCTGTAGATGAGTGGGTGCTGCTGCGCTACATTTTATCTGTTCACCAGTTGGTGGACATTTGGGTTATTTTCACATTTTGATTATTAATAATGCTGTTATGAAAGTCCATGTACAAATTATTGCGAGGATGTGTATGTTTTCATTTCTCTTGGGTATATACCTAGAGTAGAATTCTGGGTCATCTTTGCACTCTTTTTGAGAAACTGCCAGATTGCTTTCCAAAGTGGCTGCACCATTTGTGGTAAATGTATAGGAGTATCAATACATCTTGATCTCACTTTCCTTTAGGTCTCTGCTAAATGGTCTTTTTTTTTTTTTGAGATGGAGTCTTGCCCTGCAGCCCAGGGTGGAGTGCAGTGGCGCCACATCTTGGCTCACTGCAACCTCCACCTCCCGTTGCCGGTTCAAGCAATTCTCCTACCTCAGCCTCCCAAGTAGCTGGGATTACAGGCACGAGCCACCACGCCCAGCTAATTTTTGTATTTTTTAGTAGAGATGGGGTCTTACCATGTTGGCCAGTCCGGTCTTGAACTCCGGACCTCATGATCTGCCCGCCTTGGCCTTCCAAAGTGCTGGGATTACAGACTTGAACCACCGTGCCCGGCCTAAATGGTCTTTTTTTTAGAGAGAAGGTCTCACTCTTTTACTCTGGCTGGAGTGTAGTAGTGTGCTCGTAGCTCACTGCCTTGAACGCCTATATTGAAGTGATCCTCTGCCTCAGTCTCCCGAGTAGCTGGGACTGCAGGTATGCATGCCAGTGCACCTAGCTAATTTTTAAAAATTTTTGGCCAGCTGTGGCGGCTCATACCTGTAATCCCAGCACTTTGGGAGGCCAAGGCAGGTGGATCACGAGGTCAAGAGATTGAGACCATCCTGGCCAACATGGTGAAATCCCGTCTCTACTAAAAAATACAAAAATTAGCTGGG
>NW_016107538.1:677042-699158 GCF_001604975.1 Cebus imitator
GGAGTTTCGCTCTTGTTACCCAGGCTGGAGTGCAATGGCGCGATCTCTGCTCACCGCAACCTCCGCCTCCTGGGTTCAGGCAATTCTCCTGCCTCAACCTCCTCAGTAGCTGGGATTACAGGCATGCGCCACCATGCCCAGCTAATGTTTTTTGCATTTTTAGTAGAGACGGGGTTTCACCATGTTGACCAGGATGGCCTCGATCTCTTGACCTCGCGATCCACCCGCATCGACCTCCCAAAGTGCTGGGATTACAGGCTTGAGCCACTGTGCCCGGCCATTTATTTATTTTCAAGACAGAATCTCACTCTGTCACCCAGGCTGGAGTGCAGTGGTACCATCTCAGCTCACTGCAACCTCCGCCCCAAGGGGTTCAAGTGATTCTGCTACCTCTGCCTCCCAAGTAGCTGGGATTATAAGCACCCGCTACCATGCCTGCTAATTTTTGTGTTATTAGTAGAGATGGGTTTCACCATGGTGGCCAGGCTGGTGTCGAACTCCTGACCGCAGGTGATCCACCCACCTCGGCCTCCCAAAGTGCTGGGATTAGAGGCATGAGCCACTGCGCCCAACCTAAATGGCCTTTTTAGAGATGCTTTTTGTACCCACTCTCCTACATAAAATACTATTCCCCTTGCCTACTCTGGGCACTCCTTTCCTTCCTTACTTTACTTTCTTCTTCCTTGTAGTTCTTAACACCTCTGATGTACTATGTATTTACTTTGTCAGTTTATTTTCTGTCTTCTCTAACTAGAAAATAAACTACCTGGTGCCTAAAACAAGGTCACACATGACGTATATGTCAAAGAAATATTAATTGAACAAATGAATAAACATTTCTCTCCACAAAAGGGAGAGACCTTATTAATTTTATTTAGCTCTGTTTTCCTTCACCTAACCTAGTGCATTGTGTGTGTGTCGGAATAATGAGTGATGCATGCCGTTAGGGAGATGCGGGTGCTGTGAGAGGAGGCTGGCCATTCGGGGCATGGAGAGGTTACTTGAGGGACTGATGAGGAAACATCTTTCATGGGCCTCCAGAATGTGAGAAAAAGGGAGAACTGGAAGGAGGATTCTGGTTGGTTCAGTCTGTGTTGGCATTTTTACAAGTTGTAAGGAAGCCAGGAATAGGAGGAAGAGGATCTGTTTGGGGTTAAAGGAAGGATAGTGGATGACTACAGTGTCCATTCAATAAGCATGTATGGATGTCTCTTAGGTTAGGTGCTTCCAGGCATTAGGAGGTGAAGCACACCCATCTTTGAAGTCTGGTCATGGGATTAGTTGGGCTGCCCTCTGTTTGGCACTATGTGGGTGGGGCATGGGGAAAGGGATCAGGTGAAATATAACTCCAGCCAAGGCCGAGAAACAGCCTTTCCCACAGGAAAAAGGGGGGAAAAGCCCAAGGTTTCTAGTGGGATGGACCTTTTGGCCTCAGAGGAGATGTGATTTCAGAAAAGCTTCGTAGGCGCTGGGACAAAGAAAGGCTTGGAGAATCTTCCACATCTTTAATATCCTATTCCTGACTTGCTTCCCTGTTTTCTTTCCTCCAGAACCTTTCAGCTGTTGGGGCATTGGTGAATCTCAGCAATGCACGTCTCAGTTCCATCAAAACTCGGTAAGTCTTTGGCCCTGTTTTTCCTCCATGGGCATGTTCCCTTAGGAAGTGGGCATGTGTACATCTTTTTTTTCCACTGTCATGACTCCCTGGATTTAATTCCTAAGAATGTGGAGAGTTTCATTCCTTTTGTGAGCTCACTTGATTTGAACCCTTTTCCAGTTCCCAGATGTCCTGTCCCCCCGGGGTTACCTCTGCACCCTTTCTTTGCTTCTCCCACCTCACTCCAAGAATTTCAGGAGTTAGAAACCGTGGTGATCTGGGGGTGAAGTCTTGCTATAGCTCAGTGAGAATAAAAGAGTCATCAGTAACTTTCTCTGAAGTCTAGCCTCCACCTACTTACCATGACTCTTCTTTCTCTGAAGGTTCGAGGGCCTATGTCTGCTGTCCCTGCTGGTAGGGGAGAGCCCCACAGAGCTATTTCAGCAGCACTGTGTGTCTTGGCTTCGGAGCATTCAGCAGGTGTTACAGGTGAGGATTCAGCTGCTGCCCCCCACTTCCTCCTCCCCCTTATGCTCCATCTTGGATGTGGTATATTCTTTCCAAATCGAACATTTAGTTCTGAGGACAGAATAATTGGAAACAGTTCCCTGATAGTGGCAAGGATAAGCTTCAAGTAGAAACTTTTTTTTTTTTTTTTTTTTGAGATGGAGTCTCACTCTTTCACCAGGCTGGAGTGCAGTGGCATGATCTTGGCTCACTACAACCTCTGCCTCCTGGGTTCAAGTGATTCTCCTGCCTCAGCCTCCTGAGTAGCTGGGATTACAGGCCCCTGCCACCACGTGCAGCTAATTTTTGTATTTTTGGTAGAGACTCAGTTTTGCCATGTTGGCCAGGCTGGTCTCAAATGCCTGACTTCAAGTGATCCACCTGCCTCAGCCTCCCAAAGTGCTGGGATTGCAGGTGTGAGCCACTGTGCCCCGCCTATATATATATATTTATTTCAGTAGTTTTGGGGGAACAAGTGGTGTTTGGTTACATGGATAAGTTCTCTAGTGGTGATTTCTGAGATTTTGGTCTATGTGCCTATTTTTATATCGAAATCTTGCTGTTTTCATAACTGTAGCCTTGAATATTTTGAAGTCAGGTAATGTGATGCCTCCAGATTTGTTCTTCTTGCTTTGGCTTTGTGGGATCTTTTTTGGTTCCATGTTATGAATTTTTGGATTGTTTTTTCTAGTTCTGTGAAGATTGATGGTGGCATTTTGGTAAGAATTGCATTGAATTTGTAGATTGCTTTTGGCAGCATGGTCATTTGCACAATATTGATTCTACCCATTTTTGAGCATGGGATGTGTTTCTGTTGTCTGTGATTTCTTTTAGCAGTGTTTTGTAGTTTTTCCTTGTAGAGGTCTTTCATCTCCTTGGTTAGGGATATTCCTAAGTATTTTATATTATTTTTTGCAGCTGTTGTAAAAGGGGTTGAGTTCTTGATTCCGTGCTCAGCTTGTTGCTGTTGGTGTATAACAGTGCTGCTGATGTGTGTACATAGATTTTGTATCCTGAAACTTTACTGGATTCATTTATTAGATCTAGGAGCTTTTTGGATGAGTCTTTAGGGTTTTCTAGGTATATGGTCATTATCATTGATGAATAAGGACAGTTTGACTTCCTCTTTACTGATTTACATGCCCTTTATTTCTTCTTTTTTTTCTTTTTAAGATGGAGTCTTTCACTCTGTTGCCCAGGCTGGAGTGCAGTGGCACAATCTTGGCTCACTGCAACCTCTGCCTCTCGGGTTAAAGCAATTCTCCTGCCTCAGCCTCCCAGGTAGCTGGGATTACAGGCACCTGCCATCCCTGCCTGGCTAACTTTTGTATTTTTAGTAGAGACCGGGTTTCACCGTGTTGGCCAGGCTGTTCTCGAACTCCTGACCTCAGGTGATCTGCCTGCCTTGTCCTCACCAAGTGCTAGGATAAAAGGCATAAGCCACTGCACCTGGCCTAGATGCTCTTTATTTCTTCTCTTGTCTGATTGCTCTGGCTAGGACTTCCAGTACTATGTTGAATAGAAGTGATGAAACTGGTCATCCTTGTCTTGTTCCAATTCTCAATGAGAATGCTTTCAGCTTTTTCCTCTTCATTCTGAGGTTGTGGGTTTGTCATACTTTGTTACTCTTTTAACCATTTTAATTTTTTCCCCTACTTTTATATCCTTTAATAAGACCTCTACATAGTTATTTAACAAGCATTTTCTGAACACAAATGGCAGGCTATGTACCAAGCTCTAGGGAGACAGTGAGATGTACATGGACCCTCTTTCATGGTGCTCAGCATCTAGCACTTTTTCTATGAAGTAAATGTTTACAGATAGGAAATGCTTTAGGCTTTTTGAGCCACATACAGTTTTTGTTGTATATTGTTTGGTTTCCAACCCTTTAAGATGTAAAAACTGTTCTTAGTTTGTGGGCCATGCAAAAACAGGCACCCATAGACCCATCATTTGCTGATCCCTGTTCTAGCTGAAGGCACTTTAATTGAATAATTACATAAGTGAAGGTGAACTGGTAAGCTGAGGTAGGTACTATAGAGGTAAGGACTATAGTTCTCTGAGAACATGTAACGGGAGAATCTGACCTCATTTGGGGTGGTGTGGATAGTAGTGATCAGGACCAGCAGTCTAGGGAGGGCTTTTCTGAACTGCTGAATAGGAGTTAATTGGGCTGAGTGTTCTAAGTGTGCAAAAGCCCTGAGAGGAGAGGAGTGTGGCCTGCTTGAGGAATCCCAGCATGTGTCTAGAATTGATAAGATGTGGCTGGGAAGATAGGGAGACTGGGGACCACTGAGTCATGTATGACCTTGTGGACCATGCTAAGGATTTTGGCTTTTATTCTTGGAGCAGTGGCAACTCACGGGAGGTTTTTTTTTTTTTTAAAAAAAAACGGAATGTTACTCTTGTTGCCCAGGCTGGAGGGCAGTGGGGAGATTTCAGCTCACTGCCTCCTCTGCCTCATACGTTCAAGGGATTCTCCTGCCTCAGCCTCCCAAGTAGCTGGAATTAAGTGCCCACCACCACGCCCTGCTCATTTTGTTATTTTTGGTAGAGATGGGGTTTTACCATGTTGGCTAGGCTGGTCTTGAACTCCTGACCTCAGGTGATCTACCTGCCTCAGCCTCCCAAAGTGCTGGGATTACAGGCATGAGCCACCGAGCCCAGTTCATGGAAGGTTTTAAGCAGGGATGAGGAGGTGGTGGTGGTGATTGAAAATATCTCTTTGCTGCAGGCGTGGTGGCTTATGCCTGTAATCCCAGCACTTTGGGAGGCTGAGGTGGGCCGATCACCTGAGGTCAGGAACTTGAGACCAGCCTGGCCAAAATGGTGAAACCCTGTCTCTACTAAAAATACAAAAATTAGCCGGGCATGGTGGCGGGTGCGTGTAATACTAGCTACTTGGGAGGCCGAGGTGGGAGAATCACTTGAACCTGGGAGGTGGAGGTTGCAGTGAGCCAAGACTGCACCACTGCTTTCCAGCCTGAGTGACAGAGCGAGATTCTGGCTGCCTTGTGGATAATAGATTAGAAAGGAACAGAATGGAAGCAGAAAGACCATGTAGATGGCTACTAAAGTAATCTAGGAGAACGTTCACAGTAGCATGGACTAGGGCAGTAGAACTGATAAGTGTATAGGTTTGAGAGAGATTTAGTGTCAGAGTGGCAGATGCTGATGATAGAGTAGCATCAAGTAGAACACATGGCCAGAATACCATGGCTATGGCCTTGAGCATTTGGTAGAAGCACCCTTAGTAAGCATCCACCTGATCTGGCATCAGTGGAAGTGGCCAGGCATTTCAGTGTAGGCCTGAGGGTTCAGTGAGTGGGGGCTTTAATTGTCCTTTTTTTTTTTTTTTTTTTTGAGATGGTGTCTAGCTCTTGTCCAGGCTGGAGTGCAGTGGCATGGTCTCGGCTCACTGCAACCTCAGCCTCCCAGGTTCAAGCGATTCTCCTGCCTCAGCCTCCCAAATAGCTGGGATTACAGGCGCCAATCACCACGCCTGGCTAATTTTTATATTTTTAGAAACAGGGTTTCACCATGTTGGCCAGGCTGATCTTGAACTCCTGGCCTCATGTGATCTGCCCACCTTGGCCTCACAGTGCTGGGATTACAGGTATGAGCCACTGAGCCCCGCCGTTTTTTTATTCTTTTTTAGACAGGGTCTCATCATGTTCCCTAGGCTGGAATGTAGTGATGTGATCCTGGCTCACTGCAGCCTTGACCTTTCGTGCTCACATCAGTCCCCCCACCATGCCCCCAACTAGCTGCGACTATAGGCACGCACCCCCATGCCCTGCTAATTTAAAACAACTTTTTGTACAGATGAGGTCTTACTATATTGCCCAGGCTGGTCTCAAACTCCTGGAATCAAGCAATCCTCCCTGACATTGCAGATGTCAGCCACCGTGCCTGGCCTGGCATATTTTACTAGGGGAAGAGTCTTCAGTGTTTAAATGGCAGCTGAAGCTGAGGATGAGTTTATAAAAATGAGCCCTTTTATGGACTGGATTTTAATGCACACCACACTTAATGGTCAGGTAGAGGAAGATGAACTTAAAAAGGAGACTGAGACAGACCAACAGAAAGAAGATAACCAGGACTGTGGGCTGGAGGGGCCAAGTGAAGACTACTTGAGGGAAGAGGGAGGAGTTGTTTCTGCGTGTGCCTCCCCGAGGTGGAACAAGATGCAGACTGCGAATTGTTGATAAGATTAGCAACATGGGTTGTAAGACCATAGTGAAAGTGGTTTTGCTGGAGCAGAGGACACGGAAGCCAGACTGGTGTGGGATGAGAAGCAAGTGGGAGAAGGGAAATGGAAGTAGAGAAGATAGGAAATCCTTTCAATATGCTGGGCTCTAATGATGAGGGAGAGAAATTGGGCAATTACTGGGATTTAGCAAGTGAAGTATGGGGTCAAGAAAAGACTTGTTATATGGGAAAGACTTGAGCTATATAAATGTCAGTGGAAAGAGTCTGTGTGATAGGTACTGGTTGGAAATTCAGGAGAGAGAAAGCTAGTGAGTTTGTAAGGTTCTAAGAGTAAGGAGGGGACAGTACTTAAGGCACAGTGGAGGGACAGTCTTTGGGTAGGAGGAGGGCAGCAGAGGGTGGATAGGATGTAGATGAAGTTTTGAGATTTGGGAGTGGAAATTGAAGGCTGTTTTATTAGGTTGGTGTAAAAGTAATTGCAGTTTTTACAGTTATTTTTAATTATCTCTGGGCTTCACCTTTCTCTGTATAGTTATAGGCAAGGCTAAACACAGGCGACAGTGGTGGGAGAAGCTGCGATTTGGAGATTTGAGGAGAAAATTTAAGTAGCAGAGTTAACTAGAGAAAAATGCAGTAGGATACTGGACAATGATGAGGGCCTATGTATACTTGGTAGGCCTGCCTCATAAGTAGTTTTGCTCTATAAGTATTCTCTCTTTTTTTTTTTTTGACACATGACCTCCTCTGCTTTTTCCTTAGTTACATGTTAGTTTTCTAAGGAAGTCCTTTTAAATCCAAATCGTTTTTTTCTCCGTAAGTTCCAGCATGGGTTTGAGCCAGCTAGTAACAACCTTGAAGAGATGGGGTAGTTTCATTATGGCTGAGACTTTTTTTTTCAGCCTGAAAAGTGCTCTTCTCCCATTCTAGCAGGGAATGATAGTATGAGATCATCAGAAAATCCTTCCAGGGTTGCAGTGAGCTGAGATCGTGCCACTGCACTCCAGACTGGCTGACAGAGTGAGACCCTGTCTCAAACAAAGAAAAAGGCCGGGTACTGGGCACTGTGGGTTAACGCCTGTAATCCTAGCACTTTGGGAGGCTGAGGCAGGTGGATTACTTGAGGCCCAGAGTTCAAGACCAGCCTGGCTAATATGGCAAAACCTGTCTCTACTAAAAATAAGAAAATTGGCCAGGCATCATGGCCCACACCTATAATCCCAGCTACTCTGGAGGCTGAGGCAGGAAAATTGCTTGAACCCAGGAGTCAGAGGTTGCAGTGAGCTGAGATTGTACCCCTGCACTCCAGCCTGGGAGACAGAGCACGACTCTGTCTCAAAAAAAAGAAAATTCTCCAGTTAACAGGTCTTTAAGGTATAGCTTTGTTATTCTTTTTTCCCCACACAAATTCTTAGGACCCTAGATCCCCTTAATAGTAAAATGTAAATACACGTCCTTTCTGTAGACAGAGACGCTACTCTGGGATACTCCATGTCTCCATGCCCTCTTTTCCTCCAGTAGTAGCTTGGATGGTCATACTGACATTAACTGTGGCGTTTCTAGAAACCTTGTTTTGCTGTGCCTCCTGCTGCTCCTTGGTGACAATCAAGGTGAGGCTGGAAGCATGACATGTGTTTTCTTTAGTCCCAGGACCCGCCTCCCACAATGGAGCTGGCCGTGGCTGTCCTGAGGGACCTCCTCCGCTATGCAGCCCAGCTGCCTGCACTGTTCCGAGACATCTCCATGAACCACCTCCCTGGCCTTCTCACTTCCCTGCTGGGCCTCAGGCCAGAGGTAAGACCATCGTCCCCTGCAGTCCTCACCTTCACTCACTGTTTAATTGTCTGATGGAAGTGGCTGGGGAATAGAATTGAAGAAGTGAGAAGAGGGAAGGGCCAAGAAAAAGTGATGTCTGGAGAAGGTCCCTTCCACGGTATGGGGGGAGGAGATGGAATATGGCGACATTGTGCTCTTGGCCTCTCGTTTCTCCCTTTACTTTTCCTATAGTGTGAGCAGTCAGCACTGGAAGGAATGAAGGCTTGTATGACATATTTCCCTCGGGCTTGTGGTTCTCTCAAAGTAAGTATTAATGCACTCTCCCCACCAATGTAAGCCTTGAGAGCTCTTACCTCAGATTCCCGTCCTGAGATTCCTAAGCACCTATCTTCTGATTATCCTTCTAAAGTTACTTATCTCCACTACTACACTTCTACCACTTTATAGCACTTGACTCATTTAATCCTCATTTTTTCAAAGAAATTGGACTCGTGAACCTTGCCTAAGATCATCAGGCATTGGAACCTGTATCTGTTTGATGCCAAAGCCAGGCTGTGAACCATGGGCCCTTTCCTTTTTCTGCCTCGCCTTTTCCGTATCTCTTAGAATGCGCTGCCCACTTTTCTACCATCCTATCTTTTTTTTGAGACAGGGTCTCGCTCCGTTGCCCAGTCTGGGGTACAATGGCCACACTTGGCTCACTGTAGCGTTGACCTCCTGGGGTCAAGCAGTTCTCCCACCTTAGCCTCCCAAGTAGCTGGGACTACGGCGTTTGCTACCATTCCCAGCTAATTATTAAATTATTTGGAGAGATGGGGGTCACTGTGTTATCCAGGCTGGTCTTGAACTCCTAACCTCAAGTGATCCTCCTGCCTCAGCTTCCCAAAGTGCTGGTATTATAGGTGTGAGCCACTATGCCTGGCCCCCTTTCTATCTTACTTTATTCTTTTTTATTTTTTAAATTTTTAACCTTCAGCCAACTTACATCATATTTTATTTACTTATTTATTTATTTATTTATTTTTGAGACAGAGTCTCACTGTTGCCAGGCTGGAGTACAGTGGCGTGATCTTGGCTCACTGCAACCTTTGCCTCCCAGGTTCAAGTGATTCTTCTGCTTCAGCCTCTCCAGTAGTTGGGGATAGAGTCGTGCTCCATCACATCCAGCTAATTTTTTTATTTTTAGTAGAGATGCGGTTTCACCATGTTGGCCAGGATGGTCTCAATCTCTTGACCTCATGGTCCACCCACCTCGACCTCCCAAAGTGCTGGGATTACGGGTGTGAGCCACTGTGCCTGGCCATTTTATTCTTTTTTTATTTTGAGACAGGGTCTCTGTCGCCCAGACTGGGGTGCAGTGGCGTGATCTTGGCTCACTACAAGCTCCACCTCCCAGGTTCAAGTGATTCTTGTGCCTCTGCCTCTGAGTAGCTGGGATTACAGATGTGTGCCACCATGCCCAGCTAATTTTTGTAATTTTAGTAGAAACAGGGTATTGCCATGTTGGCCAGGCTGGTCTTGAACTCCTGGCCTCATGTGATCCACCTGCCTCAGCCTCCTAAAGTGCTGGGATTATAGGCATGAGCCAGCTGCGTTTCTGGCCTTCACTTTATTCTTGAAGCTCTTGTAATTTTCTCCGGGAATGCTTCCTGACCAATCACTTCCCTAGGACAACTCCCCCAACATCTCTTTCTGCATATATTCCTGTTTGAACTCCCTCTGTCACTTCCTGATACCTTTTTCCAAGTTGTCATGACACATATAACGAGACTGTACAACAGAGGTTCAGGAGGTCGGATAGGCAGGTCAGAGTGTATGTGTGTCAGATGATGGAGTAGGTCAGGAAAAGAATTACAGTTGTTAATTAAGGAGATACAATAATAAACATGAATGGTTTACAAATTCTACCAAAGCAGTAACAGTTAAAGAGCCATTTGTAATTGGTACATTTGTTGTTTGCAGTATAATCGGATGCCAACTATACCTAAGAACAAGTAGGTGTCCCCCTGTAGATTAAATGTTTTCCCTTATTTTGTTACATTCACCATTGGTTTGACAAACCGCTGGACACCTGCTTACTCAGATGGAAGCACAAATCTCTAGAGAGCTGGAATTTGTAGCAAATTAGTACTTTTTTTTGTTTAACTGGTGGAGTTAACTGTTTTGGCCATTGGTATTGCCAGTCAAGGGGCAGTTTGCCATTCAGGTTGCCTTGAAAGTGAGATTATGTGGTTCTGTGACCAACACAAGAAAGTAAGCTCTGAAAAGAACTGGTCTTTGGTGGGTGCCACTGTGCCAGTCACTGTCCTGAGTGTCTAAGGTATGTTGTCTCATTTTATCATTTTAATTATTCTGTGCAGTTGGTATCGTTGCATTCTACAGAGGATAAGTCCAGCTGAGAGGGACTTAGTGATGTAACCCTAGGTTATATTATCTGGTAATTGTAAAACCAGGGCAGATAGCAGCTCTGATCAGTCGTTAATGGCTGTGTAGCTCACTGGCCTGGGAAGGACCATGAATCAGAGTTCTGCCGGCATGAGCGCTGTGATCAGGCAGTGGTGCCTGCAGCGGCCTAAGTAACTGGTTACTTGAGGTGTCTGAAAAGTGCCTGAGCAGATGCTAGTTCTAAGTGAGCATGGGGTTGTGTCCTTGCTGGTTCCTGTTTTCATGTGAATGCCACTAATCACAGGTAATAGAATCTTTGGGTAGGCAGGGCTGGACTTTTTGTCAAGGAGGTATTTGGAGTGACTCAGGGATTTTATTAAAGATGAGCAGAGGTTTTTTACTGAGGTTTTGCTAGGTTTCGTAAAAACTGGTTATCTTGTCAAATGTCCTGTAAGTTAACCTCTCAAATGACACAGGCCAGCACTTTGTTCTTGAACAAAAGATTGGTTTTACTGTAAAAGTGTATTTTGATTCAGTTCTGTTTGGTGTTATCTTTATATACCTGCATCCCCTCATGAAAGTGGAGGGGAAACTGAGGGTCACCTACAGGGTGGAATTATGAATTGTAATAGTTAAAGAGACTCAAATGTTAAGTGTTCTGCTGTTGCCTCTTTATTTTCAGTGTGAGTAGTCAGGAGAATTTATCTACAATTCACAACCTTTTGTCAATTGAACTTAAGGCCTGCATTTTGAGTACCCTTTCCAAACCAGCAGATGTTCCTGTGTCCTTCCAGCAAGTGTCTACCTTTATTTCCCTAAGAATAAAGTATCATCTGCCAGGAGTTTGAGACCAGCCTGCCCAACATGGTGAAACCCCGCCTCAACCAAAAATACAAAAAAATTAGCCTAGTGGGGTGGTGCATGCCTGTGGTTCCAGCTACTTGGAACACTGAGGCGGGAGATCTCTTGAAGCTGGGAGGTGGAGGTTGCAGTGAGCCGAGATCATGCCACTGCACGCTAGCCTGGGTGACAGAGTGAGACTCTGTCTCAAAAAAAAAAAAAAAAAAAAAAATCATTTGGAGAACTTCCCTCTGTTGAGGGTTTTGGCTTTGTCTGTGGCCTACACCTCAGATAAGTATCTTTTATGCAAACGCTCCAGGGGCAGTTTGTACTTGGGAAATCCTGTAGACTAGTTCTTAGGAAAACGGAGAATTGCTGTTTTAAAGTGTGTGTTTTTCATCTCATTCCCTAGATGCTCCGGGGTAATTGCTGACTCCAGTCAGGATTACTCCTCCCAAGTGATGTGAATCAAGGAATTGTCCTTGAGGTCAATTCCTGCAGAGACTTCAACTCACTTCCCCCTCCTTGCCAAATTGATTAGTAGTTCCTCGGAATGAATGGGAAGATATACCCCACTCTCGAGAGATACAGCCAGGACATGTTTGTGTGTGTATGTGTGTGTGTGTGTGTGTGTGCGTGCGCGCACGTGTGCGCGTTTTGAGTGAGCTGTCTCAAGTGAGCCATCGCTTTGGTTTGCTTTGTGGGTCAGCCAGGGTAGACCATGTCACTTCACTCTGCACTGCTTTATTGCGGTCACGTAAGCAGCCTGCTGTTGGCCTTAGCCCAGCTTTTTGAGCCAGTGTCTCAGGGAAAGCGTGAGCAGAAGTTGGCCAAAAGAGCTGAGTGCCACTATAGTTAGGGATTCAGCAGCTTTCTAAGAACTGTCGTCCTTGGAGAAGCCAGTGAATCAGGAGGCCTTGAGTGGTTACTCTTCTTTGGTTTGAAATATTCTGAAATTCTAGCATATCAGACATATAAGTCCTTTCCATGTTCTAAGGGAAATTGTTCTAGGTCATCTGCCTGGGATTAGTTAGAACCATAATTGTTTCATGGTCAGTAAGAATCCTGAAGTGTAACGTGGGAAACTGAATGCCGTTCCTGCCATGGGGTAGAAAGGAGGAAGTCCTGGAGGGTTGGTTTGTTTGTGAACTACACACTGACAAGCTTCCTTCTGCTCCTTGTTTCCCCTAAGTCTCCTGCCGTGTGTGTGCTGGGTGCCACTGCTCATTTGTTTTCCAGTTCACGTTTGTGCATGTGATTCCCCTGCTGCCTGGATAGATTCATACTCACTAGCCTTGGATTTAAAGCCTTGGTCTGTTTCTCCATTGGCATCTTCTGATTCTGGCACTCTGCTTGGTGCTTCTCCCTCCCTGTTCTTTTTCTTTTTTGTTTTTTTTTTTGTTTGTTTTTTAAAGATGAGGTTTCACCATATTGGTCAGGCTGGTCTCAAACTCCTGACCTCAGGTGATCCACCCACCTCAGCCTCTGAAAGTGCTGGGATTATAGGCGTGAGGCACCGTGCCCGGCTTCTCCCTCCCTGTTCTTATTACCTGAACTCTCCCCTTTCTTCTAAGCCCAGCTTGGTCCCACCCTGTTCCCTCTTTATCTGCTCTTTCCCCTTCTCTGTATGTTGCCAGTGTTGCTCCAGATTCTTGTTTTTCCATACGATTATCTTGTTGTCCTTACTAATTCTTTTTTTTTTTTTTTTTTTTTCCCCCGAGATGGAGTTTCACTCTGTCACCCAGGCTGGAATGCAGTGGTGCGATCTTGGCTCACTGCAACCTCTGCCTCCTGGGTTCAAGCAGTTCTCCTGCCTCAGCCTCCCAAGTAGCTAGGATTACAGGCGCACACCACCACGCCCTGCTAATTTTTATATTTTTAGTAGAGACAGCCTTTTACCATGTTGGCCAGGCTGTTCTCAAACTCCTGACCTCGTGATCCACCCGCCTTGGCCTCCCAAAGTGCTGGGATTACACGTGTGAGCCACCGCTCCTGGCCTTTCCTTACTAATTCTTATGTCCCTCAGAAGGTGGAAGTCCTGTTTTCTTCCTGTCTGTACCTGTAGTGCAGTGTTCTTATTTTTGTGCTGTGGATCCCTTCTGAAAATAATGTTCTTAAATTTATAAAATAAAATGCATGAGTTACAAGGGAAACTGGTTGTGTTGAAATGTAGTTATCAAAATGGTTGTTAAGAATTGTGATAAGAGTAGTGTGTACTTTTTTTTTTTTTTTTGAGAGAGGGTCCTCTTTCTCATCCCCAGGCTGGAGTACACCGACTGGTGTGATCTCAGTTCCAGGCTTGTGCGGTCCTCCCACCTCAGCCTCCCAAGTAGCTGGGACTACAGGCATGCACCACCATTCCTGGCTAAGTTTTTGTATTTTTAGTAGAGATGGGGTTTTGCTGTGTTGCCCAGACTAGTCTCAAACTCCTGGGCTCAAGTGATCTGTCAGCGTTGGCCTACTAAAGTGCTGGGATTACAGGCGTGAGCCACTGCGCCCAGCCTGTGCTTTTTTATTGACATGTTAAGTAATAAGATCTAGAAGCAGGTCTTACAATGACTATAATTGCAAATTAGTGATGCATGTAAATGATATTTCAGGATGTGTTACAATTATCATGTGAAATGAAAATGATTCTATTAGAGACGGTCACAGGTCCTGCTGATACTACTGTGGCTATTTGTCTGCATCTATAGGTGAAGGAAACACTACATTTTACAAATAGGTTAGTGAAAATAATGGTGTCATTTTGTTTCACATCTATGTTCACAGGCCCCTTTGATTGTATACCCAAATACATTGTGGTTCTTAACGTTAAACAGTCCTGCCCCAGCATGTTCACACAGCAGGCAGGGAAGGCGCTGAATGATAGGTTGCTGCTCTGAGACTTGCTGCCTCACTTCTGCTCTCCCACCCTTCTCTTTTGACATTGTCCTGCCCTCGTCCCTGCGAGTAGTGTCTTAACTCCCAGCTTGGACCCTCGTTTTTGTGTGTTAGCTGGTAGAGAGTTGGAGTGTGGAGATTGGTTTTTAGTACTATGTCCTTTTGGCTTGAGGGAGATGACCCATCATTTTGTAAAAACTCAAGAGGAAGCCCAGCTGTCTGTGGGACAGGGGCCAGATCCTTTCCCCTCAAGCAGGAAGCTGAGGACCAGAGCTAGCATTGAGGAGTCTTTCTACCATGAAAGCATGTCTGTGCCAGGTGTTGATGCCCCATAGAGGGCTTTGCTTCTTGTGTCTACAGGAAAGAAAAAGACCTGGGCTTAGAGTCTGCTGCTGGGAATGGACGGGGTATACATCTCTGGCTCACCAGCCTCTTCTTTTTTTTCTCCACATCCAGGGCAAGCTGGCCTCATTTTTTCTGTCTAGGGTGGATGCCTTGAGCCCACAGCTCCAACAGGTAAAGGGCAGGGCAGGACATGGAGAGCCCGGGGATCTGAGCCTGGAGTATCTCTTGCTGTTCCTCCTCAGCTTTTCTGTGTTAACTGCTTTGGGACCATGTTTCCACTTCCCTCCCTGTTAATACATGCAAGTCCCCACTCTTGCCTTCAGTTGTCCACCTGGGTCCTTCAGCCTCATTGTCCCATCTCAGGCTTCCCTCTCTTTGATCTCCATCTCTTTTTGGGCGTTAATGGGGCTGGGTATTCTGTGGCTGGGCTGGATTCCCATCTGACCAGGTTTCTGCCCTTTCTCCTGCAGTTGGCCTGTGAGTGTTATTCCAGGCTGCCCTCTTTAGGGGCTGGCTTTTCCCAAGGCCTGAAGCACACCGAGAGCTGGGAGCAGGAGCTGCACAGTCTGCTGGCCTCGCTGCACACCCTGCTGGGGGCCCTGTACGAGGGAGCAGAGACCGGTAGGGACCATGGCTGGTAGTTAGTGGAACAGTGGTGAGGAAGCTTGGCAGGAAGGAAAAGGAGGCAAGCCCAGAGACATGGGGCAGTTGGTTTTTGGGGAAAATGGGTTAGAATACAGGCAGATTGTCTGCTAGAAATGACAGAGGAGGGGATGGGAAGAAAGAGAGTGTACATGGTAGTCATGCATCTGCCCAGCTCCCGTGCAGAATGAAGGCCCTGGAGTGGAGATGTTGCTGTCCTCAGAAGATGGTGATGCCCATGTCCTTCTCCGGCTTCGGCAGAGGTTTTCGGGACTGGCCCGCTGCCTAGGACTCATGCTCAGGTGTGTGTGGGTGTTGGAGGGAGCAGAGGTGTGTACCTGGAGGGGTCGATGAGGGAGTGTTGTTGCCTTCATCATGAGAAAGGAAATGGAGATGGGTATGGGAGTCATGCCAGGGAACCTGCTCTGAGGGTCTCCCTGCTCTGATTCTCTTTAGCTCTGAGTTTGGGGCTCCTGTGTCCGTCCCTGTGCAGGAAATACTGGATTTCATCTGCCGGACCCTCAGCGTCAGTAGCAAGAATATTGTAAGTGAGATTTGTCACCTCTTCACTGTCCTTGCTCAGGACACCAGGCAACAAGGAAAGCACTGGGGACCTGAAGTTCCCCAAACAGTGTCATCCTGGAGTCGTCCCAGGCAGCTTCCTACTTCTGTCCAAATACCATCACTCCCTGTGTGTCCCGACACAGGTGCTTGCCGTCAGAGTGTAGCAGATGCTTCCTTGGGGAGGGTGAATTTGGGGATCAGCTGAGTCATTGCTGAGAGGCCCAGCCATCCTTCTTGCCTTCCATCCAGGGTCTATTTTAGAGGATGGGGGTTTGATTTTGTTTGGAGAGCTGAGATCAGGGGATAGATTTCTTACCTATGTGTACATTGGTAAATAGTCTGTCCCCGTTTCTGGCTCTCTCTGGCTCTCACTTTCTTCCCCCACTCCTTATCTTTGCTACTTTTTTCTCCAGAGCTTGCATGGAGATGGTCCCCTGCGGCTGTTGCTGCTGCCCTCTATCCACTTGGAGGCCTTGGACCTGCTCTCTGCACTCATCCTCGCGTGAGTGTGATTGGGCAGGGTGTGGTGAAGGGCTGGGGCATGCCAGAAACAAGGTCACCATTCCTTCTGTACGCCAGGTGTGGAAGCCGGCTCTTGCGCTTTGGGATCCTGATCAGCCGCCTGCTTCCCCAGATCCTCAATTCCTGGAGCATCGGTAGGGATTCCCTCTCTCCAGGCCAGGAGAGGCCTTACAGGTGACCATCCAGGAAGAGAATAAAGAGGAGAGCGGGTGAGGGGGTGCAGGTGGGCTGGCTTCTGTCATATTGATTCTCCATTCATAACTGCCCTCTTTGCTCATGACACAGCACGGTTCGGACCAAGGTGTATGCTGTGTTAGAGCTGTGGGTGCAGGTTTGTGGGGCCTCGGCGGGGGTGCTTCAAGGAGGAGCCTCTGGAGAGGCCCTGCTCACCCACCTGCTCAGTGACATCTCTCCGCCAGCTGATGCCCTTAAGGTGAGTGAGGCCTCGGTTCTGTCCTAGGACTCATTCTGTGCCCTTTGACCAAGTGTACCTGCTCAGCAAACACTGTCTGCTGTGGCTGTCCTGCCTTCTTGTTTGCCCGTGGATGTGATTTATGTTTTCCTCTGCCACCAGCTGCGTAGCCCGAGGGGAAGCCCTGATGGAGGTTTGCAAACTGGGAAGCCCAGTGCCCCCAAGAAGCTAAAGCTGGATGTGGGGGAAGCTATGGCCCCGCCAAGCCACCGGAAAGGGGATAGCAATGCCAACAGCGATGTGTGTGCAGCTGCACTCAGAGGTGGGCGAGGCCTGTGCCCTGGACCACGGGGGCTCTGGGATGGCCTGAGTGATAGCCCAAACAGTTGGTGAAGTGGAAGGTGCTTATAAAATGCAGAGCCAGGCAGAAGCCTGCAGAGAGGCTGGGAGAATGAGCAAAAGCAGCCACACCATTGCCACTGCTGCAGGTGGACTTGGGTCCTACCGTTAGACCGGGAGCTCTGGTAGCCCTGACCCTCCAGGGCCTCAGCTTTCTCATTCATTCATTTTCATATCCACTTTATATTCTGGTAGAGTTCTAGCACTGGGGAAAGTTTCTCCCTGTGACACTTACATTCTCCCCAGGGCGGGCTGCCTGGTGGAGCTCCCTGCTCTCATTGTAACCACTGATCTGTCAACTGAGGTTACTAGACAAGACACTGTGCAGTTAATGGATGACTTTCCTTTGGGTCCCATATATTTCACTGCCTGTCACCCCATCCCATGGGAAGGGGAGAGCCAATTGTCCCCAAATATATAAATGCCAAATTAGATAATTTATAATTTTTTGACTTACATTGTCTCAATTACTGTCAGTGGCCCTATCCAGTAGAGGTACTTTTATGATCTGCATTTTAGAGCTGGGAAAGCAAACTTAGAGAAGTTAAATGACTTGCCCAAGTTAGGCAGTGGCGAGTTGGTGTCCACCTTGGGCTGTGTGCCTCAGAAGCCATTGCATGGGAGCCTGCACTTTACACACTATTCTTCCCTAGGCCTCAGCCGGACCATCCTCATGTGCGGGCCTCTCATCAAGGAGGAGACTCACAGGGTTAGTGGAGCCTGCTCCCTGTGGAGACCGGGGAAGGGCTGCTACTCTGTACGCGCTGGGGGGTGTGCCTCAGAGGTGGGTCCATTCAGACCTGGAAGTAGGCTCTGGAGAAGTGTTGGGTGGTCTTGGGGATGTTTCCAGGTATGTTTTATCCTTTTCAGAGACTGCATGACCTGGTCCTACCCCTGGTCATGGGTGTACAGCAGGGTGAGGTCCTGGGCAGTTCCCCGTACACAAGCTCCCGCTGCCGCCGTGAGCTCTACTGCCTGCTGCTGGCGCTGCTGCTGGCCCCTTCTCCTCGCTGCCCACCTCCTCTTGCTTGTGCCCTGCAAGCCTTCTCCCTTGGCCAGCGAGAAGATAGCCTTGAGGTAACTGTGATGGGCCACGCCCCTCTGTGGTTCCTGGAGTCTCTTGTTTCCAAGAGCCAGTATTTCTGGTGCTCACACCTGCCCTTTTTTCTTCGCTTAGGTCTCCTCTTTCTGCTCAGAAGCACTGGTGACCTGTGCTGCTCTGACCCACCCCCGGGTTCCTCCTCTGCAGTCCATGGGCCCCACCTGCCCCACACCTGCTCCAGTTCCCCCTCCTGAGACCCCATCACCCTTCAGGGCCCCACCCTTCCATCCTCCAGGCCCCATGCCTTCAGTAGGCCCCATGCCCTCTGCAGGCCCCATGCCCTCAGCAGGCCCCATGCCTTCTGCAGGCCCCATGCCCTCTGCAGGCCCCATGCCCTCAGCAGGCCCTGTGTCCTCAGCACGCCCTGGACCCCCCACCACAGCCAACCACCTAGGCCTTTCTGTTCCAGGCCTAGTGTCTGTCCCTCCCCGGCTTCTTCCTGGCCCTGAGAACCACCGGGCAAGCTCAAATGAGGACCCCATCCTTGCCCCCAGTGGGACTCCCCCACCTGCTATACCCCCAGATGAAACTTTTGGGGGGAGAGTGCCCAGACCAGCCTTTGTCCACTATGATAAAGAAGAGGCATCTGATGTGGAGATCTCCCTGGAAAGTGACTCTGATGACAGCGTGGTGATTGTGCCCGAGGGGCTTCCTCCCCTGCCACCCCCACCACCCTCAGGTGCCACACCACCCCCTGTAGCCCCCTCTGGGCCACCAACAGCCTCCCCTCCTGTGCCAGCCAAGGAGGAGCCAGAAGAACTTCCTGCAGCCCCAGGGCCTCTCCCGCCACCCCCACCTCCGCCTCCGCCTGTTCCTGGTCCTGTGACGCTCCCTCCACCCCAGCTGGTTCCTGAAGGGACTCCTGGTGGGGGAGGACCCCCCGCCCTGGAAGAGGATTTGACAGTTATTAATATCAACAGCAGTGATGAAGAGGAGGAGGAAGAGGAAGAAGAGGAAGAAGAAGAGGAGGAAGAAGAGGAAGAGGAAGAAGATTTTGAAGAAGAGGAAGAGGATGAAGAGGAATATTTTGAAGAGGAGGAAGAGGAGGAAGAAGAGTTTGAGGAAGAATTTGAGGAAGAAGAAGGTGAGTTAGAGGAAGAAGAAGAGGAGGAGGATGAAGACGAGGAGGAAGAAGAATTGGAAGAGGTGGAAGAGCTAGAGTTTGGCACAGCAGGAGGGGAGGTAGAAGAAGGTGGACCTCCACCCCCGACCCTGCCTCCAGCTCTGCCTCCCCCTGAGTCTCCCCCAAAGGTGCAGCCTGAGCCAGAACCAGAACCAGGGCTGCTGTTAGAAGTGGAGGAGCCAGGGGCAGAGGAGGAGCATGAGGCTGACACAGCTCCCACCCTGGCCCCTGAAGTGCTCCCCTCCCAGGGGGAGGTGGAGAGGGACGGGGGCAGCCCCGCAGCAGGCCTACCTCCCCAGGAGCTTGTTGAAGAAGAGCCTTCTGCTCCCCCAACCCTGCTGGAAGAGGGGACTGAGGATGGGGGTGACAAGGTACAGCTCCCACCAGAGACATCTGCAGAAGAAGAGATGGAGACAGAGACAGAGGCCGAAGCTCTCCAGGAAAAGGTGAGAGGGCCAGGCAGGGAAGACTCCTCAGGTGAGGAGGAGGGGCTGGCATGAGAAGCGGGAGAAGGGGTTGCAGCCACTTAAGTTATGAGAGAGGTTTGTCCCAGCCTGCACCATTCTTGTGTGTGTGTGTGTGTGTGTGTGTGTGTGTGTGTCTTTTCTGAATCGTGTGTGTGTGTGTGTGTGTGTGTGTGTGTGTCTGTCCTTATTCGTGTGTGTGTGTGTGTGTGTGTGTGTGTGTGTGTCTTTTCTGAATCGTGTGTGTGTGTGTGTGTGTGTGTGTGTGTGTCTGTCTCTATATCTATTCTGAATCTTGTATCTTTGTGCCTAAAAGGAACAGGATGACACAGCTGCCATGCTGGCCGACTTCATTGATTGTCCCCCTGATGATGAGAAGCCACCGCCTGCCACAGAGCCTGATTCCTAGCCGTCTTCTGCACCCCTCCTTATTTCCAATAAAGTTATGTCCTTAGATAGCGACTGCTGCTTCTGCCTTTTGCCACACCTGGGTCCCCAACCAGAAGCTCGAGTGTCTGCTGGGCTTTTCATGCTATCCATAGTATTCCCCAAATGTCTCCATAGCTGTCCTTGTCAACGATCCAGAGAGGGGCCATAGACATGTGGGGGTAACGTACTGTCCTGTCACTCAGCACAGTGCTGTCAGAATTGTGGGATGGATGCTAAATATATGCAGGATTGTGTGTATAATTAAAAATGAGGAGTTAGAGACATGGCCCTACTTTTGTGTTTGTATTCGGGGTGGGAAATGTGTGGAGAATGTATAGGATTAAGTCTCCTAATGAGTGAACCTGTGTTAGCGTACACGTGCCTACATTCATGTATGCCTACTCAAACACATTCGGTCCCTTGGTCTGAAACAGCAGGTGGAGTGATTGCTTAGCCTGTGGAAGTTTGGAAAGTTAGGAAAAGGTGTAGAGGGGTTTAGTCATTGAATTCTGGGAAATTTGGACCTTGCCCCCAGTTAAAAGGCCATCCATAGTGGGTATGTTCGAGATGAGCTCTGTTTTGGGGCTGGTCCTCCTTATGACATTTCCCCCCACAGCTCCCTGGCAGGAGTTTGATAAGCTCACCCCAGCCTTCCTGCTCACTCTTGAGGCCTGGACATTCCCCACCCAGTGTCTGTTTTCTTTAAGCGCTGATCCCATTCTAGGCGTTGTTGGGGTGGTCGTGTGAACTTGAACTGAGAGATGTGTCTGCGAGAGGAAACCAAGATTTATGGGCTTGAAATAGGGGCCCATGATTTTTTTACTCAGTCAGTTGAATCTTGAACATAAGTAAAGTGCCTTGGAAATGCAGAAAGGGGAGTCATTTCTCCCAACATGTATCTTGAAGAGCCTCTGAGGAGGTGGCATTTAAGCTAACTTTTGGAAACTTCAGTAGGATTTTTAAAAGTTACCCCTCAACTTCTTATTGCAAAAAGTTTCAAACCAACAGAAAAGTTGTGAGAACAGTACAATAGATAACCTTTGCCTAGATTTGCCAATGAACATTTAGTCATGTTAACTTTTAACCCTATAAACTGTGTATCTACTTGTAGACATGTATCTTTATTATACCCATATGTCTGTGTAATCTATACATCTGCATTTCTTTTTTCATGGGACCATGTGAAGTTAAGTTGCAGACATCATGGCCCTTCCAATCCCAAATTCTTCAACATAAATTATCTTCTAGGATTAAGGATGTTTTTCTGCACAATCATGATACCATTATCAAACCTAAGAAAAATAACAGTAATCCAATGATATTGTGATACTAAAATTTTCCTATTAATCCCTAAAATGTCTTATAGCTTTTTTTTCCTCCTCTGAGTTCAAGAGGAGCTTCTTCTAGGTGGAGAAGGCCCTGGAAGGTTTGAGGATCACTGCAAGGACAAGGGTGCAGAAATGTGGAAACTGCAATAGTGGTTTTTCAAAAAGGGAAAGAACCTGATTTCTGTGGAAACTGGAGATAGGTAAAGTTGACATTGATTCTGGGGAAGCGGCTAGAACAGAATTTTTTCTAATTCAAATTGTATTCGTAATAGATAATACATTCACTTGGTTCAAAATTCAAGAGGTACAAAAGGTTTGTTGAAAAGTCTCACCCCTCTAGCCACCAAGATTTTTCTGCCTAGAGCGGCCAGTAATGATCAGTTTTTACAAGTTCTGGAGATGTTGTATGCATATACAAATATATATTATTATTTTTTATGCAAATGGTAGTATATTATCACTTAATATAAATCAGTTTCACTGTCATGGGGATTTATTCATTCAGCAGATGTTTATTAAATATCAATTATGTAGTAGGCACCAGCCAGGTGTGGTGGCTCATGCCTGTAATCCCAGCACTTTAGGAGGC
>NW_016107538.1:699600-701992 GCF_001604975.1 Cebus imitator
TTCTCCTGCCTCAGCCTCCTGAGTAGCTGGGATTACAGGCACGCGCCACCATGCCCAGCTAATTTTTTGTAGCTTTAGTAGAGACGGGGTTTCACCGTGTTGACCAGGATGGTCTCGATCTCTTGACCTCGTGATCCACCCGCCTCGGCCTCCCAAAGTGCTGGGATTACAGGCTTGAGCCACCGCGCCCGGCTCCAATATAGATATTTTGAAATAACTATAGGTCCACAGGCGGTTGCAGAGATAGTACTGAGAGGGTAGGGGTGACAAGGTATTCTTTAGCAGTTTCCCTCATGGTTACATCTTACATGACTATAGCAAAACCAGGAATTTGATGTTGGTAGTGATAGGCACTGTTCTACAAACTGGAGATAAGAGCAGTGAACAAAATGCAGAAATTTCTGCCCTGCCCTTGTGGGATCTATATTCTAGATATTTGGGGGGTGGGGTTAGACAAGTAAAATATATATTTGATGGTGAGCACAGTGGTTAAATAAAGCAAGGAAAGGGATAGGTATATGTGGGTGTATTTTCAATATATTAAATTTTTAATTTTTTATTATTTTTTTTCAAGACAGAGTATTGCCCCAGGCTGGAGTGCAGTGGCCTGATCTCAGCTCGCTGCAACCTCTGCCTCCGGGGTTCAAGCAGTTCTCTTGCCTCAGCCTCCTGAGTAGCTGAGTAGGGCGCGTACCACCACACCTGGCTAATTTTTGCATTTTTAGTAGAAATAAGGTTTTATGCTGGCCAGGGTAGTCTTGAACTCCTGACCTCGTGATCCACCCACCTTAGCCTCCCAAAGTGCTGGGATTATAGGCATGTACCACTGCACCCAGCCTGTTTTCAATATTTTATAAGGAAAATTTTCTAACATTCAGAGAAGGTAAAAGAATGACACCTAGAACACCGATGTCTACCATGTTACTACATTTGTGTGAGTGTGTTTCTATAGTTTTAAGTACAGTGGTTAAGGAAGCTCTTGCTGAGAAGGCAAAGTTGAATGAAGAAAGACCTTAATGAGTTGAAAGAGAGCTCTGTGGAGTTCTGGGGACCAGGCACAGCAAGTGCAAAGATCCTGAAGCAGGAGCATTCTTGCTGTGTTCAAGGAAGCAAGGAGGCCAGTGAGGCTGGAAAAGGGAATGAGGTCTGAGTGATAATAGGGTGAGAGAATGGCTGGGGGATGGGAGCATGGGGAGGTAGGGCCTATGGTTTCTGCTTGGCGAGGTGGGAAGCCGCTGGAGGGGTTTAAGCCAATAATTGATGTAACATAATTTATGTTTTCATAATACCTATGTGACTGCTCCTGGGGAATAGACAGAAGGGACTGAGTGGCTAGGAAGCAGATTCAGCTAGAAGAGATGATGCCTTCGACTAAGGTGCTGGAGAAGTGGGTGGATTCTAGATAATTTTTGAAGGTGGAGTTGGCAGAATTTGAAGATCATTCTATTTCTGTTCATACAGAGCTTCCTCATTCTCGTTGACAGCTGCCTAAAATCTTATTGTATCATAATGTTTTAAACTAGTCCCTTATGATGAATATTTAGGTTGATGCTCCATCTTTTGCTGCCACAAAACAGGCATGTTTATATAAATGACGTGTACATGTTGTTTTTCATGTAAGTAAATATTTGTAGAATAAATTCCAAGAAGCAGAAATGCTGGGTTCTTTCTTGGATATTGTATCAATTTTTGCTCCCACCAGGAGTAGGGATGTTTCCCCAAACCTTCGTCAAAGTGTGTTCACAGTTAACTTTGTGATCTTTGCCAGTATGTTAAATGGAAATTGGCACATCAATATGTTTTAATTTACATTATTCTTGTGAGAGAGCTTGAGCCTCTTTTTACATGTTTAAGATCTTTTTGCCAGCCTGGCCAACATAGTGAAACCCCATCTCTATAAAAATACAAAAATTAAATTAGCCAGGCATGATGGTAGGTACCTGTAATCTCAGCTACTCAGGAGACCGAGGTGGGAGAATCGCTTGAATCTGGGCGGCGGAGGTTGCAGTGAGCCGGTATCATACCATTTTACTCCAGCCTGGACGACAGAGTGAGACCCTGTCTCAAACAAACAAACAAAAACCTCTTTGAATTTTGTTTTTTGTGGAATGTTCACATCCTTTGCCTGTTAAGTTGATTTTGTGTTCTCAGTTCACAGCTCTGTATATTAGGAACATTAGCCCTTTTTAACCAGAGTTGCATTTTTTTAGCAGTTCATTTGTCTTTTGATTTTTAGTGGGGTTTTTTTTTTGCCATGCTGAAAATTTAATTTTCATTAGTTGAATTGAATATTTAAAAGCTCCTGGATTTGGGATAGTATTTTATTAAAGGGCTTGGAAGATTATTGGATTATTTTCACATTTTTGCTGACATTTTTTTTTTTTTTTTTTTT
>NW_016107538.1:702283-721013 GCF_001604975.1 Cebus imitator
TGACCAGGATGGTCTCGATCTCTTGACCTCGTGATCCACCCACCTCGGCCTCCCAAAGTGCTGGGATTACAGGCTTGAGCCACCGCGCCCGGCCCTTTTGCTGACATTTTAATGATGCTAATAAGCATTTATAATGCATGATTGCTTTCACAATCCTAATACTTTTGTGGTTTTAGTGTTTCTGTGCAAAGCTTTCATCCATTTGGAATTTATCTTAGTATAAGGCATGAAGTAGAAATCTAACTTCATAGTTTTGTCCAAATATCAGTAAATAATTCACCCTTTCATGATTTGAAACACCACTTTTATTATATTCTAAGTTCCTATGTGTATTTGGATCTGTTTCTCGGCCTCGTGTTCTATTCCCCTGATCTACCTGTGCACACATACTTATTGTGGTTTTTATGATATGTTCCAATATCTGGGAGGAAGAGTAGGTTATTAAGGTATGTTTTGGCTTGATCTAGGGAAAAATACGATTGGTAGGGGCCAGAATGGGTCTACAGTTTCAAACAGGGCCTGACAGGCTAGTCCTGGGTTTTGGGATTGCTAGCTGGGGAAATATGGACAGCATATTGATTTCCACAGGCTCTTAATAGTCTTTCATAGTGTGTTTGAGGACAGGGCTGGCTGAATGTTAGGAGTTAACTAAATTATCCAAACAGTTAATAATCATACCCAAAGGATAATAGATAGGGTTATCCTGGAGGTTTCTTGGGGTGTGCTCTAAACCTTGCTTAAAATCCACTGTTAAGTACAATGGGTGCAGTAGTGCACACCTATAGTCCCAGATCCTTGGGAGGCTGAGGCAGGAGGATCACTTGAGCTGAGGAATTGGAGACCAACCTGGGCAGCACAGGGAGAACCAACCTGTTCTCAAAACCAAAACCAAACCAAAAACCACTATAGCCACTATAATTAGCTTGGATGTAGATCTGTTTGTTAAATTTGCATGAGTGCATGGGACACAGTTGGATGGCTAGCGTCTATTTGGAACTGTCTGACAAGGATTTTCAAAAAGTTGCATGGTGAAATTTCACAGGGTTTAGACGATGGTTCTGTCTTTGAGCCCCTCAAGTTGTTTAAGTGCAGGAGAAAGCTCATGGCTTAGCAGAAATAGGACAGGGGCTCAGAAATGGGTGGAGACCTTCAGGGTACCTTGCTGTGTCAGTTCACTGGAGCAGGTGATGCAGGAAAGGAGGTGTGAGGATGTGGCTAGACAGGTTTACGGGGGTCAGGGTGAGGGCCTCGAAGGCTGTGCTCAGGAAGTTGGGCTGTGTTCTTAGTAGCAGGCATTCCTTTACAGTTCATTCTTGAGGGAAGTGACTCCTATTTTTGATTAGCTTTGGCAGCCTGTGGAGGAGAGCTAGGCCTGAGAGAGCAGAGGGATGTGCACAGGTCCACATGTGCACATGGAAGCTGGTGAAGTCTTGCTTTGCTTAGGAGCCATGGGCAGGGATGGGGAGGTGGCGCTGCCCTGACATCAGAGCACCCTTTGGCCTGTTGTCCTGGGCTTGGCTGCCACATAAAAGTGCATCAGTTTCTGCTCCTCTTGCCAAAGCCTGGCAGGACCAAATAGTCTCTTAGTCTTCATGATCTTCCCCTGAAAGAACCAGCTGCCTAGCTCAGGCCATTGGCCTTGTCACATTCAGTATCCTTATTGCTTATACTTCCCTGGAGATGGGGCTTTGGGAGAGTAGATAGCTGGAAACTAAAGATCATCCCCCAAATGAAGGACCTGTAGCCAAGACAGGAATAGTTTGGGGTGGGGAAAGGGAAAGGAAGAACAATTTCAACAAGCATTTATTTTATTTATTTATTTTTGGAGACAGAGTTTCGCTCTTGTTACCCAGGCTGGAGTGCAATGGCGCGATCTCGGCTCATCGCAACCTCCGCCTCCTGGGTTCAGGCAATTCTCCTGCCTCAGCCTCCTGAGTAGCTGGGATTACAGGCACGCGCCACCATGCCCAGCTAATCTTTTGTAGTTTTTAGTAGAGACGGGGTTTCACCGTGTTGACCAGGATGGTCTCGATCTCTTGACCTCGTGATCCACCCGCCTTGGCCTCCCAAAGTGCTGGGATTACAAGCGTGAGCCACCGCGCCCGGCCTTCAACAAGCATTTATTGAATGCTATGGTGCACAAGCTAGGGCACCAGGCATTGGGGAAATAGTATATTAATACAAGATGCCACTCCAAAGGAATTCACAGTCTGACAAGAATGTAGAACATTTTCAGAATGAACTGAGCAGTACCTCTGGGGTAAAAAGCAGTTGGGTATGTGAGTTTTGTAGTTGAGGAGAGGGTTCAGGGCTGGAGAAGATTTGGGAGGGGGCAGGTCACCCAGGGAGGGTGACTGAAGTGAAAAGAGACTCTGGCTTAAGTGGAAGCACATCATACTACATATTAGGGGCAAGAGGAGCCCCTTTAAGAAGAGCGAAGAGGACTTGGAAAGGGCCATGTCCCAGAAAGGAACTTCAAAAGGAGAGAGAAAACAGTGCTGTTGTGAAGTGTCCATTGGGTCTGGAGAAGAATGAGACGGTGTGAAGGAAGAAGAGATGGTACGGTCAGGGTGCCGGCCATGCTCCACCACCACGTGTACCTCAGCACAGGGACTGCGGTGACCCTGCTGCCTGCCCTACTTGGTTCCTGTTATGTTCTTGGAATGGTTTCTATTGGCCAGGGAGCCGCTCCACAGCCTCTCTAATATTTAGTTTGTCTCCTTGCAACAGAATGTAAGCATCATTAGAGCAGAGACATTCTTGGTTTGTCTGTTGCTGTATCACCAGTTATATAGTAGGGTCTCAGTAACTATTGAATGAATGAACCAGTGAACAAATGAATGTCTAATTGTGGTTCCTCCTTAGTTCCTTGAGCTGAACGCGGGAGATGAGCTCTGCAAGAACCCGGGGAGGCTCCCTCTCCAGCTGGTGGATGTGCATTATTGCTGGGAGGGGATTGAGAAAGAGTTCTGATGGGGGAAATTCAGCAGCTCAGGTTCATCTCACATAGTCGGTGGCAGCCTTCTCCCTCTTGACTGAATGCAGCAACACAAAAGAATGGGCTGGGGTTGTAGGGCACCCCTGGTCCAGCACAACACCTCCCCACTTCACCCCTTGCAAGCCAAGGAGACTTAGAGGGGCAGCTCTCAGGGCACAGATCCTAGGGAGCCCATGGGGTGCCATTCTTTGGCCTTTGTCGCTGTGGCATCACATTGATCCTCAGCCCTGGGGTCTGGATCACTCTTCCTCTTCTAGTCTTCACTTGTCTGGACCCAGTGCAAATCTGTTTTCAAATATTGGACGAGTCACCTCCCTACAAACTGCCCAGTGGGTTTCCCTAAATAGCAACTCATCTGTAGACCCTCTGGACAGGGGTTGTGTGTTAGGCATTCATTTCTCCTCGTGGTTCCTGGCAAAAGACTCGGCATAAAGAGATACTCGTGCACAGGGAGTAAATGCAGTGCTCCTGCGTGAGATCCAGAGCCCACGAGGTTGCTTCTTGTTTTCAGTCCATGTGATGATCCTTGCTCTGCCTTATCTCATGCCGTTCTGTTTCCCAACACTTGAACTCAGTTTTGCCCCAGATTTCTTCACCTTTCTGACTCCTAACTCCCTGAAGTCTCCCATGTCTTCTGTTTCTCAGCCTCTCATGTGGAAACATTGTGGTTAAGCCACACTTCGGAGTCTGGAACACTGAGAACCTAAGCCCATTTACACTATGATCATTTCAGTTCCTGCCAACCAGCCTTGCTTTCATTCTGCAGCTACACTGTCCATTTTTGCATCCAGTAAGCCATTCATTCACTTATTGCTTCTGCAACATGCAAATAGTACTTCCTGTAGGCCACATGTTATGCCAGATGTTGGAGATGAAAATGAAAATGACACAGTCACTGTCTCCAAGGATCTCTCAGTCTCCTGAGAAAGAGAAGGGTAAATGGATAAATACAAAGAAGGGAAACTGTTATGTAATAGAGTACAATGGGAGCCCCAAAAGGGAGCTGCCAGGTCCATAAAGGGGGTGGGGGTGGTGGGAAGATGTAAAGGTATCAGAAGGGCTTTGGAAAGCAGTGCCTGTTTTCTGGACAGTCTGGAGGACAGGCATTCTGGCTAGAAGGTGGGTGGGGGAGCGCTACATGGCTAGAGCCAAGAGACAGGACATTTTGACCTTTACACTATAGCGAACTAATATTTCAGCTTACAAAAATTTAGCACATCATTTTTTCCCACACATTTTCAGATCTGTAGAAAAAATGACAATAGCAGTTGAACAGATCTCCATTTATCCTGAACTTGAACTTAGACTAACCAAATGTTAAAGTTTATTAAAGTTTGCCACATTCACTTTCTTGATATCTGAATTTTCTTTATTGGACCATGAGAGTAAGTTGCACCATCATAATACCTTATTCGTAAACACTTCTATACTTCTGAAGATTTATACAGTATTTCCCAAGATTAAGGATATTCTCTTACCCTATCACGATACAATTATCAATCAAGAATTTTAACAAATGGAAGAATACTGTTATCTAATACGTTGTCCACATTTGAATTTTCCCATTAATGTCTTTTATAACTGAGTTTCAGCTTTTCATGTCACCATTTACAGGTCCCATCCCTGACATAGACCTTGTCCTATATCCTATCCCTAAGCTCAACCCTTTCCTGACCACTACATGGATCCATTCATGGCCCTTAGTTGACTCTTTGTAGCAGGGACCACCTGGGGAAACTTCTATTTAGCTGCTAAAGCCTTTTTTTTTTCCTTTGAGATGGAGTTTCGCCCTGTAGCCCAGGCTGGAGTACAGTGGTGGGATCTCAGCTCACTGCAACCTCCGCCCCCTGATTCAAGCGATTCTCCTGCCTCAGCCTCCTGAACAGCTGGAATTACAGGCGTGCATCACCACACCTGGCCGCTGCTAAAGCCTTTGATTCTAGAATTAACATTCACTTTTTCTCTCTCTCCATCAAAAGCAAAAATAATCCCAACTAACAGGAAACTTACAACTTTTAACTAAAAGGATACCTGTTGAACAAGAATGCTATATATGTCAGGCAAAGATAAATAAGGCCCAGGTTGTGGCAGGATTGACAGGTTAGCAGATGGTTGGCTCCCACTAGCCCTCTCTGTTCTCATCTGACCACAACAGTCATCAAGAGTGAGGTCTTCGACCACTGGAATGCAACAACAACAGCAACAAAAACAAAAACTCGAAAACAAAATTCCAGCTTAATTGCTTGGATTATTTCTTCAGTTTCTGCAGAACACCAAGTGTGGGCACTGATAAAGACTTCTAAACATGGGTCAGGCTGAACAGGAGATAGAATTGCACTTGTAACAACAGAGACCCTTTTTTTTTTTTTTTTTTAGATAGAGTTTCGCTCTTGTTATCCAGGCTGGAGTGCAATGGCACGATCTTGGCTCACCGCAATCTCCGCCTCCTGGGTTCAGGCAATTCTCCTGCCTCAGCCTCCTGAGTAGCTGGGATTACAGGCACGCGCCACCATGCCCAGCTAATTTTTTGTATTTTTAGTAGAGACAGGGTTTCACCACGTTGACCAGGATGGTCTCGATCTCTTGACCTCGTGATCCACCCGCCTCAGCCTTCCAAAGTGCTGGGATTACAGGCGTGAACCACCACGCCCGGCTAACAGAGACGCTTCCCTTTTTTCTTTTTTGAGACGGAGGCTCAGTCTGTTGCCCAGGCTGGAGTGCAGTGGCGTGATTTCGGCTCACTGCAACCTCCACTTCCTGGGCTCAAGTGATTCCTGTCTCAGTCTCCCAAGTAGCTGTAATTACAGGTGCATGCCACCACACCAGGCTAATTTTTGTATTTTTAGTAGAGACGAGGTTTCACCATGTTGGCCAGGCTGGTCTCGAACTCCTGATCTTAGGTGATCCACCTGCCTCAGCCCCCGAAAGTGCTGAGATTACAGGCATAAGCCCTGTGCCCAGACAAAAGTTTCTTACATTTTTGTGGAATGAATGATACAAAGAATGAGGAAACCAGAAATTGACTACATAGAAAGTAGCAGGAAAAGACAGTTTGGGATTGGTTTTATTCATGTCATTATTACTTGGTATTACAGGTGAGCATAGGAGAAAACAGTTAAAGCAGAGAGCATTTGAGGGTGAAATGCATATATCCTGTTCCTTCTCTTTTGTTGTGACATCTCTACAGCAGCTTTAAAAGAATATCTGCACTGGCCGGGTATGGTGGCTCATGCCTGTAATAGCAGCACTTTGGGAGGCTGAGGTGGGTGGATCACCTGAGGTCAGGAGTTTGAGACCAGCCCGGCCAAGATGACGAAACCCCATCTCTACTAAAAATATAAAAATGATCTGGGTGTGGTGTCAGGTGCCTGTAATCCAAGCTACTCAGGAAGCTGAGGCAGGAGAATCGCTTGGACATGGGAGGCAGAGGTTGCAGTGAGCCGAGATTGTACCATTGCACTCCAGCCTGGGCAACAGAGCAAGACTCCATCTCAAAAAAATATATATATGTGTGTGTGTGTGTGTGTGTGTGTGTATGCATCTTATAATTTATATTTAATCAAAATAAGATTCATTCGTTCATTCAGTCATTCCTTCTTGGAGATACACTTTCTGCTCCACTCTGGACTGATTGTTCCTGCTATTTTATTCTGAACTTCTCTTTATCATCCTTGGGAATTCCCTTTGCCTTTCTGTTTCCTGCATCCCCTGCCTTCCTCTTTCTTGGCTTATTTCTTTATTCCAGTGGCCCCTAAATTAATCCTGCTTAGGATTTGTTTATTTTTTATTCTTTCACTCTGCCTGCAACCTGTACGTGCTACACTCTAGCAAGCTCATCTTCTAGTCCACATTTTTCTGCCCTCTAACTTAAACTAACACCCCCTTCACAGCTTCTAACAACTAGTGCTTAACTAAAACAAATCAGCATACCCCCAGTGAAGTTCCTCATTAATGGCATAGAGTAAACTGAAATGCCAAGTAACACTACAGGTCAGACACACAAGATTCATAGTTACACTTATTGCTTTTAGAGTCTCAGCCATGGTATCCTGGCAACTGCCAGTGTGGCAGTGGCATCTATTACTAAGCCAATACAAACAGCTGCTTTTAGAAATAATCTGGCCAAAAATATGGAAAGGTGTGCAAGATTATCTCTCCTGGTGAGACCCCCATTCCTGGGAGTTGCTCTTTGACTAGAAAAGACTGTTGCTAATTGTACTCATAGTTGTCCTGTTATTTGTTAATCCTAGGATGCAAAGTTGGAATAAAAGAAAGGACTGCCTCCCCGGCAGACCCTTAGCTGAAGGAATCAGTGCCTGGCAAACAGCAAAGCATGATATTGTTGAAAAGAAAAAGGGGGAGATGTTGATATTCACTTGGGGTGGCTGGCAAAACATTAAATATTAGGAAAAGTTATAGATTGTAATCTCAAACCTTTTGGAAGGCCAAAAAATCTTATTGAGGCATGCTGAAAGCAGCCAGCTCACTAACATTAGCATAGGAAAGAGATAGAGGCAATCAAAGGCCTTTCCAGTTTAAGTCGTTTACCCCACATCCCTTTGTCTCCACTCTTAACTATTTACTCATGTAAGTTTCGTGGTGGGTGGTCTTCTCAGGGGACTATCAAAGGGAAATCACTGTTAACAGGGCTGCAGTGCACTAGGACTGCTATGGCGCCTGGTGGCTGCCAAGACAAACCCACACAGGGAGGTCCTGGGCCTTGGAGGAGGCGTAGGCAACCAGGAAAAGGAAAAAAAGTCAGGGGACAGTTGGGGAGTGTTGGGACAAGTGGGGAAAAACTTGAAAAAGGTGAAAAGGCAAAAGCCTCCAGCCTCAGTCTTTCCAGGCAGTTCCCCTTCCAAGCCCCTGCCAGGCCCCACCCTGATTAGCTTCTGATCCCCTGCCTGCAGGCATTCTCCTGGCAGCCCCAGATCTCTTTGTAGGGGTTTGTCCTGGCAGGCCCCATGGGCCATAGCAGCCTGTGGGTGCTTGGGCTTGGAAGATAAGCAGGGTTAGGCTTGACTGATGCTTGGATGGGGAAACTGAGATGCCTGGGGAGACTGGGTCTGGAAGCTTTTGGCTTCCTGCTCTTTTCCTGCTTTTCCCTGCTCATTGCAACACATCTTAACCATCCCCAGACTCTCTGGACACCATTTCCCTCCAACTTGCGCTCCCAACACGGACTGGGTCCTCCCCATGGTGGCCCATCCTGGCTGACTGCTGCCAGCATAGCAGCCTGAGGGTGCTCCAGCATGGAAGGTGAGCAGGGTAGGTCATGGCTGGGGCTTAGATAACGGACTGCCTGGGGAGTCCAGTGGCTGGAGGCTTTTGGCTTCCTGCTCACTTCCCACATTCCCTTACTTTTGGCAACTCTTCCCATTGCCTTCTGACTGACCCCTCCTTTCTTGCCTACCTGCTCCCCAGCCTTGACCTGGGACTTCACCATGGGGGGTGGTTCCAGCAGCCCTCAGTCACCATAGCAGCCTGAGGGTGCCCCAGCCCAGAAGCTAAGCAGGGTTGGGCCTCGCTGGCACGTGGATATAGTACCACGTGGAAAGACCAAGCTGGAGGCTTTTGGCTTCCTGCTCTTTTCCCACATTCCCCGATTGTCGCAAAGGTTCTCAACCGGCCCTGACTCTCAGACTGCTATGGTGTTTGGGGGCTGCCTAAACAGAGCCCCACGGGGAGGTCCAGAACTGCAGTGGAGCGAAGGCAGGCAGGAAACGAGATCAGGAAGTAAGGGGGCAGTTGGGAAGCACTGAGGCATGCAGGGAAAGTAGAAAGGGAGCTGGAAGCCAAAAGCCTCCAGCCCACAGTATCCCCAGGCGGTTTTTAATACAAGCCACAGCAAGGCCTGACCCTGCTTGGCTTTTGGACTGGGGAGCTCTCAGTCTGCTATGTCGCCCAGTAGCTACTGAAATGGCATCAGGGAAGTCCTGGGCCACAGCAGGGGTGCATGGGGATGAAAAAGAAGGGGTCAGAGAGTCAGGGGTTAGTTGGGAAGCATTGTGACAAGCACAAGAAAGGAAGGGAGCAGGAAGCCAAAAGCTTCCAGGCCCTTATCTCCCCAGGAATTGCACCATCCAAGCCCCAGCCAGTCCCCATCTTGCTAAGCTCTGAGCTGGGGCTACCTCAAGGCTGCTATCAACTTGGCAGCTGCCATGATGGACCCCCATGGGGAGGTCTCTGGCCTCGGGTGGGGGAGAAGGCATGCCGGAAAGGAAGGGCCAGAGAGTTAGCAGTTGGTTGAGAAGCGTCATGACAAGCAAAAAAACGGTGACCGAGTGGCAAACCAAAAGCGTGTAGCCCCTCGTCTCTTCAAGCACTCCCTCACCGAAGCCCAACTGATGCGGGACCCTGCTTAACTTCTAGGCTGGGGAGCCCTCAGGCTGCTATGACGCCCAAGTGTGAGGGGAAGCCATTCATTTCCTGCCTGTTTGCTGGTAGGAAAAGTTAAATAGCAAGAAGCTGAAGTCAGCAGTCAGGCGACTAGCTGATGCCAGCGGCCTTGCTGCAGTGAGGCCTGAGGGCTGGGAATATAACTCCCCTCCTGTAACTGATGTCTTCGTTATCTATAAACCTTGAAAACGTAGCAGAGGAATGCTCTTCCTCTGACCCAGGAACCTGTCCCAGTCACGTACTCCATGTTTGTGCAATCCAGACCCCCCCTTAGAATTGCATCTTCCACCAAGTGAGTTACTGCCTTTGTTCAGCTCCTGTAACCCTTCCCCTTCTTCCCTTCCCACATGCACCAAATATAAATTAGCAAATCAATGAAAGCCAAAGACTGTGAGGTCAGCTGTCTGGCCAATGGGCAATAACACAGTTTCACCTCTCAAAGTTGTAAGCCCTTGAAAAAGGGAAAGGACCTGGTCTTTGGAGAGCTTGATTCTTAAGGCATGAGCCTGCTGCAGCTCCCAGCTGAATAAAAAGCCACTTCCTTTCTCGGTTTGGTGTTTGAGAGGTTTTGTCTGCTGCATGTCCTGCTACATTTTGGTTCCCTGATCGGGAAGCGAGTTTTCGGTTGGTGGACGGCTAGGACAGCCTCCCAGGCAGGTCTGCCCTGCCCTGCAGAGCATCCCCATGGGGGACTCCAGACCACTTGGGCAACGCAGTACTGAGTGTGTGTTGAGTAGGCATTAGAGAGTCCTGGGTAGGCATTAGACCCAGTGGAACGCTTCGCCAGAGCACAGCAAGGCAGGCCCCGTGGTGGAGTGGTGCAAAGGCTGAACACAGAAGGAACTGGCGCTTGGAGTCCAGATGGTCTGGACATCAGAAACACGGTAGGATTAGTCCTGGGAAACTTGCCCGCCACTTTTGGGTGGAAGCATGGCCTGATCATCCATGACGTGCCAATCTGTCTTGGCACTTTGAACTTGATTTTTATCTCTTTGTAACTAACTGGTTTCGGTAATCTTGTTTTCACAGAGCTTGGGTGGTGGGAGGTGTGTGCGTGTGAAAGAGTGTGAAGGGGCGCAATTGGGCTCATCAGCAGCAAAGTGTGGGGGCCGCAGGTCTGTTAGAGTGAGCTGTACACTCTGAGCGAATTGTGGGGCCTGCTGGGACCAGGATTGAGCTGCATAAGGCTGAAGGAGGTGCTCTCACAATCTAGGTATTGTGGGGGGAGTGACGAAGTCTCCAATGTCAAGCAGTGTCTGAAACACTCCTGTGAGGGAAATGGCCCTGCGGGTCAAAAGTTAGTGAACAGCAAGAGTGGTGTGCTGTAACAGGCGGGAGACTGAGGGTGGAGTGCAGAGTTGTAACGTCGAACAGTCAGTGAGCAGCCCCTCTACCTCGTGGGAGTGCTGTTCTCACCCTAACAGAGGGAGATGGGTAAGATGCAGAGTAAACCCACTCCATTAGGAACTATGCTAAAGAATTCCAAGAAGGGATATAGTGGAAATTATGGCATCACCGTAACACCAGGGAAACTCAGAACACTGTGTGAAGTAGACTGGCCCACAGAAGAAGGCCTGGATAGGTCTCTTGTCTCCAAAGCATGGCATAAGGTTACAGGCAAGCCAGGACGTCCAGACCGGTTCCCCTACGTCAATAGCTGACCATAGCTAGTGTTTCCCACTCCCCACCGCAGTGGTTGAGAGGTCAAGCTGCAGCAGTGCTTATGGCAAACGAAAAGGTAAAAAGGAAAATCAGCGATTACAAGAGTTAAACTGCTAACCCTGAGGACAAGGGAGAGCTGGCTGCGCAGCTGTGTGTGGGAGCTGCCAGGTTCGACAGCTAAGATAGGGCAAACGGTGTAACACTGCTAAGCTAGTGTAACAGCAAGTGAAACTGCAAACTTAAAAACAAAAAGAGAAAGAGAAAGAGGGAGCACTTGGTGGTGACCCAACCCGTGGCCCCTTTGTCCAGCAAGACAATAAATATAATTGGGGCAACCGGAGTTTCAGAAAAACAGACATTTTATCTGCCACAGACCTGCTCTATGGGAGGCCACAAGATTATACATCAGTTGTTGTACGTGCCGGACTGCCCTCTATCCCTCTTGGGAAGAAACTTGTTAAGCATACTAAAAGCTGCTATCAGGTTCACTAATAAGGGCTCCCTGCAGCTCAAACTGCCTAAGGCATGGATTATCACGGCTCTCACAGTCCCTTGGGAGGAGGAATAGAGACTCTTCCTGACTGAGCCGGGTCGAGAATTAACCGCTGTGCTGGCCAAGGGATGGCCATGAGTCTGGGCAGAAGACAACCCTCCAGGGTTGGCAGTAAGCCAAGCCCCGGTGGTTATCAAAGTAAAGCCAGGGGTATTCCTAGTCAGACAAAAGCAGTACCAGGTTCCAAGGGAAGCTCTTAAGGACATCCAGGTCCATCTCAAACACCTGAAAGCCTATGGTATTATAGTACCTTGCCAGTCTCTTTGGAACATGCCTCTCCTGTACATCCGCAAGCCGGGGACCAAGGACTACTGACCAGTGCAGGACCTGTGCTTGGTCAACCAAGCAACTATGACCTTGCACCTCACTGTGCCCGTTCCCTATACGTTGCTAGGGAAGGTTGAGGGTGTTCCTGCGTGTGTCCATCACAGCTGTGTGAAACCTGCAGCACCAGACACCTGGGAAATAAAGCCAGATCTCCGTAACCCATGCAAGATCACCTTAAGGAGAGCTGAGACAGCAAGCCCTGCTCCAGTCACACCCCGGAAGCTGACTGGTCTACGCTCGGCCGAAGCATGAAGACTTCCAGTGTGGGACCAACATTCCTTTCTTCAAACTATGGACTTGTGCCCGTATACATCAGATCACCAAGGTAGGGAAAAAAAAATTACTATGGTCCTGCTTTTCTATAGCTATTATAAATGCAAAGAAACCCTAAAAGGAACATGCTTATATAATGCTACTCAGTATAAGGTGCGTAGTCCCGGCGATGGGCAGCCTATGTTTGTTACAGACCCTCTAAACCTTCCTTATTTTGGCTACCTATAAAAACTGGGGAATTACTGCTTTTCCCTGTTTATACCTCTCGGGATAAATAAAGCCTAGCCATAGGCAATTTCAAAAAAGATAGTGGCCTCCCAAGATACTAATACAGTACTGTGGAACTGCCACCTGGGCGGAGGAAGGCTCATGGGGTAACCGTACCCCAATTTACATGCTCAATGGAATCATTCAATTATAAGCTGTCTTGAAGGTAACAACCAATAACACTGACAAAGCTTTAACTTTTCTAGCTCAACAGATAAAAATGCAGATAAAAAAATGCTATATATCAAAATCAGCTGGCCTTAAACTACCTACTGGCAGCCAAGGGAAGGGAGGGGTATGTGGAAAATTCAACTTAACTAATTATCTGCAAATAAATAATCAAGGTCAGGTAGTTAAAAACATTGCAAAGGACACGCCAAAATTGGCACATGTGCCAGTGCAGGTTTACCATAAATTTAATCTTAGGTCTATGTTTGGACAATGGTTTCCAGCTATGGGAGGATTCAAAACCTTCATCATAGGTGTGCTGCTAATAATTGGGACATGCTTGCTCCTTCCTTAATTGTTAGCCTTGTTTCTGCAAATAATGAAAACTTCTATTACTGTGGTCCAGCAAAAGACCTTGGCACAGGTGTACTATATGAATCACTATCCGTCAGTTCCATGGGAGAACCCAGACAGTGATAATAAAGGTGAGAACTCCCACTAAAGGTATAGTGAGAGTCGCAAAGGGGGGAATGTGAGGGAAAGCCATTTATTTCCTGCCTGTTGCTTACTGGCAGAAAAAGTAAAACAGCAAGAAGCTGACCTGTCCTTTGCAGTCCACATTCAGAAGGTCTCATTTCCATTTCCAGTTACATAAGTATCAGAGTCCCAGTGTGGATACAAAGTCTTCCAGAAATGGGGAACCCAGATTCGCTAGTCAAGCTGTCCCTCGCAGATGAACTAAAAATAATAATTAGTAAAGCATTAGCAGTATACTGGCTGAAAGCGCAGGCTTTCATTCAGACAGACTGGAGTTTGAATCCTGGCTTTTCTACCATGAGATGTCGGGTGAGTGAATTAACAACCTCTTTGGTCCTTTGATGTCTTCACTTACGGTCCAAAGGTAGGAATGGTACCTACCTCATATGGCTGCTTTGAGGATTAGGTGAGATCATGCTTAGAAGATATTAAGCACTAGAAAGCACTGGAAATTGCTAGCTATTATTCTCATATAACTCTCATAATTACCGTCATTTGACACACAAATTGCCTGAAATCCATATGGTCACTGTGGCAGATTCCACGGATGGGTCCACACAACATCTGCTTTAACCATTTCTAAAACCTACAGTGCCTGGACTCTTTTGTAGCTAGGGTTCTGCCTATGACCCAGTTCTGCCCAGCAGATGCCTATGTGCTCCAGGAAGATGGCAGTCATTTAAGTGAAGTGGCAGCACATGTAGGTGGGTCCGTCTTTTCACAGACATGGCTGTGAAGGAGCTCTGAGAGAAGCTCCAGCGTCCAGCCCCTAGCATCACAGGTACTGACTGGTGAGCAGCAGCAGTGCGGCTTCTGTGAGAACAGTCCTGTTCATGGCTGGGCATTCCCGCTGGGGTTGTTTCTGGCTGTGCGTTATCCTAGCTGTTTCTCTGACACTGCTGGAAATCCTGTAAGCTACCTAATACCCTGCTGTCGTCCCTTTCTATTGAAACTAGCTAGAGTGAATTCTGTGGTCTGCAACTAAGAACACAGTAATTATCAAAACAATCAATATGGTAATTATCAGAATAATCCTTATTACTATAGCATAAACATTTCTTTACTAGTCATATTCAGCTTACTAAGGGATAAATAAAAGTATGTACAAAAACCTTGCCCTTGCCTTCCAAATGCATTTATTCTAAAATATACTACGAGACTGGCAACCTGTTGTGTGTTTTTAAAAAGGCTTTATTGTCTGTGGCAGCAGAAAGCCTTTTCTGAGGAACTAGCGGAATGAGCTGATTGAACTTGAATCCTTACAGAAAAGAATCCTCACTTGGGTCTTTACTGAGGATGACAGGTGCGCCTACCTGGCACAGTGTTCTCTGGAAATTATCATGGGAGAGTTGAAAGGTGCACCAGAAAGCCAGTTTATGTGTATAAGTACTTGGGTCAGGATGTTGCATATAGTCATTAATGTACTTACTTATAGGATGGTACCCAGGGATGTGCTCACTACAATGAGAAGAATGCCTTGAAAGAAGTAATTAACAAGAGCATTGAGATATCTCTCCAGACAGATTTTGAATTAATAAAAAATGACTGCGTGATGGGTACAGCCCTGGGTGAAGTGTGGCTTCAGTTTTACCAGTTTCTTATCTGTTTTCATTGTCATTAGTAGTTTTAAAAATATAACGTCAAATTCTTTCTCCTTACAAAGACCGCTCCTTTTTTTCAGACAGGCTCTCACCCTGTGGCCCAGGTTGGAGTGCAATGGTGTGATCTCGGCTCACAGCAACCTCCACCTCCCAGGTTCAAGCAACTCTCCCACTTCAGCCTCCTGAGTAGCTGGGGCCACAAGCGTGCACCACCACACCCAGATAATTTTTTTGTACTTTTAGTAGAGATGGGGTTTTACCAAGTTGCCCAGGCTGGTCTTGAACTCCTGGCCTCAAGCGATCTGCCTGCCTTGGCCTCCCAAAGTGCTGGGATTACAGGTATGAGCCACTGCACCTAGCCACAAAGATCACTCTTACGGTGTGTTTTTTGAGTAACTGTGGCCCCAGTGGCAACTCTCTTGTCATTTTTATTCAATGCCTAGTTTCCCATTTTCTCCCTTATATGCTTCTGGCAAAATATAATGACCTGTTCAAAGCATATCAGAGAACTTGTCACAATGCTAATAGGCAGAACGGTTAAGTGCTTAAGGTATTGTCTGTCTTCTTCAATGAAAGAACACAGAAAATGCTGACCTCTGGCTTAGTCTGTCAGTTGGCATATTAGTTTCCTGTGGCTGCTGTAACAAAATGTCACAAATTTAGTGGCTTAAAATAACACAAATGTGGGTGGGTGCAGTGGCTCACACCTGTAATCTCAACACTTTGGGAGGCCAAGGCAGGTGGATCACCTGAGGTCAGGAGTTCGAGACCAGCTTGATCAACATGGAGAAACCTTGTCTCTACTAAAAATACAAAACTAGCCGGGCTTTATGGTGCATGCCTGTAATCCCAGCTATTCAGGAGGCTGAGGCAGGAGAATCACTTGAACCCGGGAGGCAGAGGTTGTGGTGACCCAAGATTGCGCTACTACATTCCAACCTGGGCAACAAGAGCAAAAGTCTGTCTCAAAAAAAAAAAAAAAAAAAAAAAAAAGGGAAAAAACAATACAAATATATTATCTTACAGTTCCAGAGGCCAGAAGTCCAACATCAGTTTCACTGAGATTTAGCCAAGTGTTTGCAGAAAAGGCTCATTCTGGAGGCTTCAGAACAGAATACATTTTCTTGCCTTTTTCAGCTTTGCAGGCTGCCTGCAGTCCCTGCCTCACGGCCCCCGCCTCACATCACCCCAGCCTCCTGTTTCCATGGTCACATCTCCTACTACTTACTCTGACCCTCCTGCCCCCTCTTATAAGGACCTTTGTGATTACACTGGGCCCACACGGATAATTCAGGATTGTCTTTCCATCTCAAGATCCTTAATTTAAATCATCACATCTTCAAAGTCCCTTTTGTCACATAAGCTGATATTCACAGGTTCTGGGGACTAGGGATTACTCAGCCTACTACAGGTGTCAGGAAAGCGAGTTCTAGCTTCCAAAGTCAATGAGGACTTACTAGAAGGTTACATAGAGAAAATAGTAGGAAATTAATAAAACCAACAGGCATTTGAGATACAAGGCAAATACCTGGTTATTTACTGTCTTCTCAGCAGAAGATGCCTTTTGCTGCAGACTCTAGACTTCTCTCTTTATTGTGACTGTCTTGACTTCCTCTTCTGTCTGACTGATGACTCTGATATCTCTAGCAGTCAAACTGGGTCAGCGAGAACTGTTCTGTAGAGGGCACCCTTTTCCTGCCAGTCTCTTGCATGAGGACATCTCATTGGCTGTGTCTAACCTACAGATGGCAGCTTTTGCATCAGTCACTAATCCTTGGTCCACTCAGCTTCGGCCAGGAAAGCTGGGCCACAAGATGCAAAAGGTGTACAGGAACCACGGGCCTTTGTCTTTGAAAGGCGCTGGGAAGTTGCAAGCATTCTGTGATTGTTAGACTCTTCTCCAAAACACTGTCAGTGACTGCAGAGTTTGAGCAAAATTTTTTGCTTCCTGATTTTTGAAACTGGGATGTTTATAGGTGCTTGTTACGAGTGGATTTTGATTAATGTTTATAAAGTATGGTATTCTGGCTGGGCGTGGTGGCTCACGGCTGTAATCCCAGCACTTTTGGGGTCGAGGCTGGCGGATCATGAGTTCAAGAGATCGAGACCATACTGGCCAACATGGTGAAACCCATCTCTACCAAAAATACAAAAATTAGCCGGGTGTGGTGGCGCACACCTATAGTCTCAGCTACTTGGGAGACTGAGGCAGGAGAACTGCTTGAATCCAGGAGGCGGAGGTTGCCGTGAGCTGAGATCGTGCCACTGCACTCTAGCCTGGTGACAGAGTGAGACTCTGTCTCAAAAAAACAAAACAAAACTATATATATATATATATATATATACACACACATATATATATACATACACACACACACACACACACACACACATAGTATTCCTTTTTTTTTTAAATAAAGGCGAGGTTTCACCATGTTGGTCAGGTTGGTCTTGAACTCCCGACCTCAGGTGATCCTCCCGCCTTGGCCTCCAAAGTGCTTGGATTACAGGTGTGAGCCACTATGCCCAGCCTATAGTATTCCTAAGAAAACAAATTAGAAAATAAAGAAAATAAAGAGTGTTTTGGAAAGCTAAAGGCTTGCCATCATAGCCTGTAGTCTAATCATAGACTGTAATTAATTATAGGAAAAGACATACATATCACCAAAGGAAGTCTTCTAGGTCAAAAGTCTTTATGGTACTTCAAATTATGTAAAGCAACACACTGGAATTCCCAAGCTCTGGGTCATCCACAAGAAAAAAAAAATAGCTCATATGGCTTTCAGAAACCATTTTATAAATGTCTACTCTTTTTGATAGAGGAGATCTAGGAAGGGAGAGAAGTAATCTGGAGTGCAGCACAGAATTAAACTGACTTCTCTTTAATGGAGGCATAGAGCCTGTTACACTGTAGATTCTTGGATCGTGCCAGATAATCATAGGTTCAGCCACTGGATTAGTCATATCATGAATTTCATAATCGCCGTCTAATTGATACAGACCTTTAAACAGTCCTTTCTCCTGGAAGCCAGCTTATTGCTGGGATTAAATGAACTTAAACTCTGCAGAAAATGGAACCAACTTTTCACTTGGCTCACCTTGGCAGTAATTAGGAGATTTCTAGGAATTGGCACTCTTCCTCGCCAAGCTGTCTAAGTGGAAACAACCAGATTGTCCTTAAGAATGCAAAGGTTCTCTCTCCAAGTGAGAGCCCAGAGCAAAGGTAAAGGAGAAAGTATTTAATGTTCAGGCTGTTAAAAAAGTAATTAACTGATTGTACCGTATGTATTTCCACTGCATAAACACCAACATTTAATTAAGCCATTACACAGGTCAGGCACATCTAACTCTAGCTTGAACTCTGGGCCCAGAAGGACTGTTCAAATCCCAGCTTGGCCACTTGATCTTTGGCAGATGGGACCAACAGTGGTGCATGTTCCATGGGAATGTTGTGCTGATTAAAAGCAGATGAAATTCACATGGCCAATCATGTGAGTGGGAGCCTTCATTAAGCCTTACCTACTTTTTGCTATTCGTTGTTCACTCTCACTACTCCAAATCTCCAAGCCCTATCCAGAGGCATGTCACACTCAGAACCCACCTCAAACCACCAGGCTACCTATCCCTTTTTTGAAACCCAGTTTTGGAATCTTTTTGGTACTTCTTTGGGCTTTCCAACCTTCCAGTAACACTTTCTAACACCTAAACATAAATCTGGAGTTTGGCTTTTGATGATATCTTCTCCTCCCCTATGTTCAAAGCAACTTTCTTTTATTTAAGAGTCTCCTATTTCCCTCCAATTTTTCATTCCTGGTCTTCTCTTTCCCTAATTTTCTCTCTCCAAGGCCAGAGATTGAGGAGGAAATTCCCATCAAGTTTAGAAAATGTGAAATGTGTTCAGGCTGGGGGAAGAAGAAAGGGAAGAAATTGTACCTTTATGATTCC
>NW_016107538.1:721122-725455 GCF_001604975.1 Cebus imitator
CCCCCCCCACACAAATTCAGCCCCTGGTAAATAATTCCCTTCCCTTTCCTGGTCTGCAGTTTCTCAACCTTCTTTGAATCCCCTTTGAACAATGTAAGTATTTCTTTCCATGCCCCAACCCAATTTTATACAAAACTCCAAAATAAATGGGACATCATGACTAAAAACATATTAAAACAATAGTCACCTTAGATATGCCTATCCAGACTACATAAGCACCTGAGAAATGTGAAATCTCTCCCTTGGCCCCCTCTCCAGTCCCAGGAAGTTGGCAATCACTGCCTGGGTTTAATGGTCTTCTTTAACACAATGTGCTCTAAATTTGTGAGTTTCCTGGCCAGAGATGGCTCTTTGGGTGTAAGCTCCTAAATCTGATGACCATTTCTATCTAATTCTGTTTGGTTTGTGTTTCATCCAGACAAGTACCTTGTCATATAAGCACTTAAGTCTGATTCTTGACACAGATTTCTTGGAAAATATTGGGTATGGTTAAGGGAACACGTTCTGGAGTCATGCCACTCACAGGACAGCTACCTTTCCTGGCTTTGTGGCAATCAGGTTGGGACCAGGTTGACATGGTTCTGGCCACTTGACAGGGGTGGATGTGATGTATGCCACTTACAAGGCTGTTCCCAAAATGTCCCACACTATCTTTCATGCTCTTTCTTCACTAGTTGAGCAATCAGAAAAGATCTAGGAGAGAACCTGAAGAAGGCTCTAGGGGGTTATGGAGGGGCAAGATAGAAAGAGCCTGGATCCCTGAGTCACAGCCAGGAGGAGATTGCCTGAGAGAGCTGCCCAACTCACATTAACTGTGAGGTGACGGAGAAATGAATCCTTGTTGCATTAAGCCACAGAGATTTGGGGGTTCTTTGCTATAGTAGCTAGCGTTAATTAACCTCACACATTTTTAAAGTTCTTAGAATGTAATAAGGGCTAAATAAATGTTAGTTTTTATTAGCTTATTATTTGTTCTGTCCACAATATTTCTTGTGTATTACAGGTAGTATTGTAAATGTTTCCCACAACACCTCAGAAGGTGGATACGCAGGCCTTGCTCTCTTTCACCAGAGTCCTTTATCTGAGTTTTCTCTGCCTTACCTGTTCCTTCCTCCCCTCCCCATGTAGTCCAGCCCAGCCTGGAGTGCAGTGGAACACTCTCAGGTCACTGCAACCTCCACCCCTCGGGTTCAAGCGATTCTCCTGCCTCAGCCTCCCGACTAGCTGGGACTATAGGCACTCGCCACTATGCCTGGCTAATTTTTGTATTTTTAGTAGATATGAGGTTTCACCATGTTGGCCAGGATGGTCTTGATCTCTTGACCACGTGATTCACACACCTTGGCCTCCCAAAGTGCTGGGATTACAGGAGTGAGCCACTGTGCCTGGCCAAAATGTGTTTTACGGATATTGTTTCTTTGAGTCACACATAGAACCTAGCTAGGCAAGGTGAGGGCCAGGATGATATGGGTTAAAAGGGCCGCTGAAAACTCAGTAATCAAGAGTAATAACACCGTAATGCAATATTTCAAAAAGTCAAATGAGCCAGCTACATCCCGTAGGCCAACTGCCTGTTTCTGTAGGAAAAGTTTTACTGGGCTGGGATTAGCATGAGATGAGTAAGGCAGCATTGTACACATGTAGGTTCTCTCTCTCTGTTTCTTTTTGTTTTGAAGCAGAGTCTTACTCAGTTGCCCAGGCTGGAGTGCAGTGGCACAATCTCAGCTCACTGCAACCTCCATCTCTTGAATTCAAGTGATTCTACTGCCTCAGCCTCCCGAGTAGCTGGGACTACAGGCATGTGTCACCATGCCCGGCTAAATTTTGTAGTTTTAGTAGAGACGGGGTTTCACCATGTTGGCCAGGCTGGTCTCAAACCCCTGACCTCAGGAGTGTACATGCACTACACAATATAGGTCCAGACAATAAAAACTAATAACTGGCAGAAGTATGGGGTGAAAAAATAAATTAATATTTCTAGATATTAAAACACCTCTTTCAAAAACTATATTTCAAATAGGCAAAAACTTAAGCAAAGATAAAGAAGATTTGAATAAGCCTGATCTAGTGAGCATAAATAGAATTGATCTCTCATCATACATTTTTTAAGTACATGTGAAACATTCGCAAAAATTGACCTGAGCTGGACAACAGAGAAAACTTCAAGGAGGTCCAAAAAAATTCATATCATGTAGACTTTCTCTGACTATAATGTAATAAAATTAACAATGAATTTTAAAACTTAGGTTTAAAAGTTCCATATGATTGTAAACTAAAACATGTGTCTAAAAAGTTTACATAAAAAGGAAATCATAAGGAAAATTATTAAATATTCAGAACTAACCAAAAATGAAAGCATTTTGTGTCTTTCTAATGCTATAATTAGAAGGGAATTTATAGATATAGATATATTAATTTAAAAATGAAAAACCTTGTAGATCAGCTATACTCTGTTGCCAGGCTGGAGTGCAGTGGCATGATCTTGGCTCACTGCAACCTCTGCCTCCTGGGTTCAAGCCATTCTGCCTCAGTCTCCCAAGTAGCTGGGACTACAGGCTCACGCCACCACACCCAGCTAATTTTTGTATTTTTAGTAGAGACGGGGTTTCGCCATGTTGGCCAGGATGGTCTTGATCTCTTGACCTCGTGGTCTGCCTGCCTCAGCCTCCCAAAGTGCTGAGATTACAGACGTGAGCCACCGCGCCGGCCAAAAGCTTTTCTTTTTCTTTTTTTTTTTAAAGACAGGGTTTCACCATATTGGTCAGGCTGGTCTCGAACTTCTGACCTCAGATGATCTGCCCACCTCAGCGTGCCAAAGTGCTGGGATTTTCTTTTTCTTTCTTTTTTTTTTTTTTGAGACGGAGTTTTGTGCTTGTTACCCAGGCTGGAGTGCAATGGCGTGATCTTGGCTCACCGCAATCTCCGCCTCCTGGGTTCAGGCAATTCTCCTGCCTCAGCCTCCTGAGTAGCTGGGATTACAGGCACGCGCCACCATGCCCAGCTAATTTTTTGTAGTTTTAGTAGAGACGGGGTTTCACCATGTTGACCAGGATGGTCTCGATCTCTTGACCTCGTGATCCACCCGCCTCGGCCTCCCAAAGTGTTGGGATTACAGGCGTGAGCCACCGCGACCGGCCTGGGATTTTCTTTAATGAGCTAAGTGTTTAACTGAAAATTTAGATACAAACAAACAAAAAAACAATAGGTAAGCATAAGAAACAAGATAGAAGGGAATGATCATCAATAAAATAGAGAACAAAATATTATAGAGAAGTTTAATAAAACAAAAACTAATTCTCCAAAAGACTGGTCATGGGGAGGAAATAGAGAGACCAAGGAAATTCAAAGTACTACAACATGGAATGATAAAGAGATAGTATACAGACAAAAAGAGGATTTAAAAATTAAGAAAAAAATGCTATAAACTATATGCCAGTACAGTTTAAGATATAGATAATGATAAATTGCGAGAAGGGCATAAAATGCCAAAATTGACATAGAAGAAATAGAAAACTTGAATGTTGCAATAAAATGAAAGAAAATAAGTAGGTAGGCTGAGTGCAGTGTTTCACATCTGTAATCCCAGTACTTTGTGAAGCCAAGGTGGGCAGATTACTTGAGCCCAGGAGTTCAAGACCAGGCTGGACAATATAGTGAGACCCTGTCTCTACCAAAAAATACAAAAATTAGTTGGGTGTGGTGGCACATGCCTGTAGTTCCGGCTACTAGGGAGGCGAGGTGGGAAGATCCCTTGAACCTGGGAGGCAGAGATTGCAGTGAGCCAAGATTGTGCCACTACACTCCAGCCTGGGCGACAGAATGAGACAACCCTGCCTCAAAAACAAACAAACAAATAAACACAAATAAAACAAAATAAAACAAAGGGCCAGGTGTGGTGGCTCACGCCTGTGATCTCAGCACTTTGGGAGGCCAAGGCGGGTAGACCACTTGAACTCAGGAGTCCGAGACCAGCCTGGGCAGCACAGTGAGATCCCCATCTTGACAAAAATACAAAAATTAGTTGGGTGTGATGGCATGAACCTGGTAGTCCCAGCTATTTGGGGGGCTGAGGAGGGAGGATCACTTGGGCCCAGGAGATGGAGGTTGCTGTGAGCTGAGATCACGCTGCTGCACTCCAGCCCGGGCGACAGAGCAAGACGCTGTCTCAAAAAAAAAAAGAAAGAAGGAAGGAAAATTGGCAATCAAGATGTCCTCCACTGTCCCTCAAATTCTCTGGTCCTGATAATTCCATAGGTAAGTTTCACCAGATTTGCAAGGAATAAAATCCCATATGTTGTGCAAATTTTTTCAGAAAATAAAAATAGAGGCCGGG
>NW_016107538.1:726493-727441 GCF_001604975.1 Cebus imitator
AAAAAAAAAAAAAAGAAATAATAAAGGATTTATTAGAAGGAATTGGCTTAAGCTTATGGAGGCTGGCAAATCCAAATCTGCTCAAGTCTGAGTTGATGTCCCAGTTTAGGTCTGAAGCCAAGAAGCTACTGTAGAATCAGGAAGACCCAATGACTCATTTCAAAGGCCATCAGGCAGGAGAATTCTAATGGTCAGCCTTTTGTTCTGTTCAGGGCTTCAACTGATTGGATGAGGCCCACCCACATTATGGAGGGCAATCTGCTTGACTCAGTCTATAATTCAAACATTGAGCTCATCCAAAAAACAGCTTCACAGACACACCCAGAAGAATATGTGACCAAATACCTGGGCATTCCATGACTCAGTTAAGTTGACACTCAAGTCTAACCAATACTGTGTTCCTCCTCACTAAGGTAAAATGTTAAAAACCTTCTGAAGTGAATCATGCCTCTCTCCATCCATGCCTTTCTCATGTGCCTTTGCTCTCCTGCCCACCACTAGGCCCTCAGACATGTGAATGAAGCCTCTAAGACAGTCCAGTCACCACACTGATGTCATGTGGAGCACTTCCTGCAGAGCACTGCCTGAAACTCTGACCCCCAGAATCATGATTAACAACGTGGTTGTGTTTATTCGCTGAATTTAGAGAGTGATTTATTACACAGCCATACATAAGTGATGAAACTGATTCTAGTGATACAATAAGTAATGAGAAAATATAAATCGAGATCTGTCACAGTAGCACCTGTCCTGTATCATGTATCCTGGAATTAACCTAACACAAATGCACAAAATATTTATAAACATTTAAACTCTTTTAAAGGATGTTTAAAATATAAAAATATAAAACTCTTTTAAAGGATGTTTTAAAAGAGTCAGATAATCAAAGACATGCCTTTTGTCTTTCTTTTTTTTTTTTTGAGACAGGGTCTCATTCTGTCACCCAAG
>NW_016107538.1:728720-731300 GCF_001604975.1 Cebus imitator
AAAAAAAACAAAACAATCTAAGATGGACAAGACTATTTTCACAAATGCCTTAAAGAGACACTTTAGACCGGGCACAATGGTTCATGCCTGTTATCCCAGCACTTTGGGAGGCTGAGGCAGGTGGATCTCTTTAGCCCAGGAGTTTGAGACCAGCCTGGGCAACATAGCGAAACCCATCTCTACAAAAAATACAAAAAATTAGCCAGGTGTGGTGGTGCCTGTGGTCCCAGCTACTTGGGAAGCTCAAGTGGGAGGACTGCTTGAGTCTGGGAGGTTGAGTCTGCAGTGAGCCAATATCACTCCACTGTGCTGCAGCCTGGGCAACAGAGTAAAACTCAGTCTGCTGTAGGCCTGGTGTGGTGGCTCCACACCTATAATTCCTGTGCTTTGGGAGGCTGAGGCAGGAGGATCACTTGAGGTCAGGAGTTCAAGATCAGCTTGAGCAATATAGCAAGATTCTGTCTCTACAAATAATTAAAAGAAAAATAAAATTAGCTAGGTATGGTGGCATGTGCCTGTAATTCCAGCTAGTCAGGAGGCTGAGGTGGGAGGATCCCTTTGAGGCTGCAGTAAGCTATTATTGCATCACTGCACTCCAGCTTGGGCAACAGAATGAGACCCAGTGTCTTTATTTATTCTTTCGAGATGGAGTTTCGCTCTTGTTGCCCAGGCTGGAGTGCAATGGCGTGATCTTGGCTCACCGCAACCTCTGCCTCCTGGTCAAGCAATTCTCCTGCCTCAGTCTCCCGAGTAGCCGGAATTACAGGCACGCACCAACACGCCTGGCTAATTTTGTGTTTTTAGTAGAAATGGGGTTTCTCCATGTTGGTCAGCCTGGTCTCAAACTCCTGACCTCAAGTGATCTACCCACCTCGGCCTCTCAAAGTGCTGGGATTACAGGTGTGATCCACCGTCCCCAGCCGAGAGACCCAGTCTCTTAAAAAAAAAAAAAAAAAAATCTGGTGTATATTTAACTCCATGCAAGAAATCAAACATTATCCTTACCCTTGGCCCATAGCACCAGGCACTGTGCTAAGGATTTTCAAACACACAATCTCATGTATTCTCAAACCTTCTAGAAAAGTATCGTTTATGATTCCTGTTTTATTGATGAGGACACTGAAGCTTAGAGAGGTTAAGTCATTTATCTAAGCTCACACAGCTAGTAAGCAGCCACTAACTGCATGGCTACCGAGCTTATGTTCTGTGAACACAATACTCTACTCCTTTAATTAACACTATGCACTTGGAGATTCTAAAATGTGGAATAATTTGACTACATAGTTCAGTGGTCATTCACTTCTAGATACAGCCTGGATATAATAGGAAGACCTGAAACTCCCAGCTGAAGAAGCATCAGAGACCTCTGGGAACCTCCCCTAGGTTCCATGTGTCTCTGCAGGGACACTAGCAGAGTTGGTTCTTGAAAGGAACGATCCTTTTAACTCTGGCATTCTTATTTCCTATGGTCAGTTGAAGTTTCATCTAGGAAGACAAACTCATTTTAACAAACTACAATCAGGGAGAGAAATTTGCAGCTAAAAAAGAGCTTTTGTGAAAATGAATTCTCTGACTCTCTTCTTCTTTTTTTTAAGATGGGGTTTCACCATGATGGCCAGGCTGGTCTTGAACTCCTGACCTCAGGTGATCCACCCACTTCAGCCTCCCAAAGTGCTAGGATTACAGGCGTGAGCTACCGAGCCCGGCATCTCTGACTCTCTTCTTTGTTACTCTACATACATCACCAAACGGTCACTGAAGATAATTACAGAATTATGGGATTAGGGGATGTGGGATACGGGATATAAAGGTAACTATGACCTTGCTCAAATAATTCTAATTTTGACTCTTGGTTACCACTCTTGTCTATGTCAGCTGTTCCTATTTCTAAAAATGATGGTTCTCTACAGATAATCCAGAGTATTTATTCATTCCAATGAAGTTAATCAATACTTGCCTTTGTGGTTTATTGGGCAATAAATCATTTCTAGGTGCTGGTCCTGAATATGCCTAAGTAACTATGTGCTCTTGTGTAGGTTACATAAGCCCATTGAATCTTTTTTTTTTTTTTTTTTTTTTTTTTGAGACAGGGTCTCATTCTGTCACCCAAGCTGGAGTGCAGTGGTGTAATCTCAGCTCACTGCAACCTCCACCTCTCAGGCTCAAGTGATCCTCCCACCTCAGCCTTCCAAAACAAAGACCACAGGTTCAAACTATCACATTTGGCTAATTTTTGTTATTTTAGTAGAGATGGGATTTCACCATGTGGCCCAGGCTGGTTTGAGCTCCCAGGCTCAAGTGATCTCCCCACCTCGGGCTCCCAAAGTGCTGGGATTACAGGCATGAGCCACTGTGCCTGGCCCCTACACCAGATCTTAATGGTGGAATTTATGCTAGTTTTCTTTTTCTCACAAAAAAGTGCTGACATATACATTTATCACGGAGAAATACTCAATTCTATATACAAGACCCAATAAAACAATCTAAGATGGGCCGGGCGCGGTGGCTCAAGCCTGTAATCCCAGCACTTTGGGAGGCCGAGGCGGGTGGATCACGAGGTCAAGAGATCGAGACCATCCT
>NW_016107538.1:733115-743247 GCF_001604975.1 Cebus imitator
AAAAAAAAAAAAAAGAAAATGTAGTAGAGCCAGTCTGGTGGATAAAGTTGTCTCTGGGTAAGACCTCCGTTTAAACCTTGCTCAAGATATTTGGTAAACTTTCTTAACTTCCCTGGAGATAAACTCCCCCATTTACTTATCTATATAGTGAAGACAGTGATAAGACCTCATAAGATTTGTGTGGGGATTAATGAGCTAATGGCAGGAAAACACCTGCCACACATTAAATGAGCAATAAGTGAGAGCGATTGCCGTCATACATCAATTAGGAGTGTTTTTAGAAAAAGCAAATGGGGAACAAAATCACTGTCTTTTTCTAAATCTCTTTCATGACTATCTCAGACTGGGTTTGATGCTGCTGCTGTGTGTTTCAGCCACTGCAGCTGACAGACTCCGGCCCAGCCACCTTGCCTGTTGACAGCCATGCAGCCCTGACTGGCACCATCATCCCCAGCCCACGGGAGCAGCAGAGGCAGCTAGATGCCCATTTCTGCCAGCCAGTCCTTATCTGACTGCCAGCCCATCAGCCACAGTCGGAGGCTGCCTTCCCCATGGAACAGGGGCCTTTCCTCTCTCTCAGCCCCACTCGGAGCCTAGGCTTGTGCTGGGTTGCCTGCTTCCCACTTGGAGGTCAACTTCCACCCAGGGCTTCACCTTTGGCCTCCAAGACTTTTCTTTTTTTCCTTTAGCTCAGCAGTCAGGTGAGGTGAGGGTGGCTCTTGCATATAATCCCAGCACTTTGGGAGGCTGAGGCTGGTGGATTGCTTGAGCCCAGGAGTTCAAGACCAAGCCTGGGCAACATGGCAAAACCCCATCTCTACAAAACATTTAAAAATTATTGAATGAAAGTTGCCAGGAAGAAAAAAGAAAAAAAAAATTAGCTGTGCACACCTGTAGTCCCAGCTACTTGGGAGGCTGGGGTGGGAGGATTGCTGGAGCCTGGGAGGTCGAGGCTGCGGTGAGCTGAAATCACACCACTGCACTCCAGCCTGGGTAATAGAGCAAGACTCTGTCTAAGAAAAAAAAAAATTAGCACTCGATTTCCTCATTGTTGTGACTTCTTCCCCTGCTCTGGCAGGCTCCTCTAGGACAGGTCTGCACTGATCTCTCCAACCATCGCTGACCCGCAGTAGGATGGGCTGGGCTCTGAGAGAGCTGAACACTGGGCCAGGCAGGGCAGGGAGGCCTGTGTGTCCTGCAGGAGAGAGAGCTGGGCCGTGCTGCGCTCTGATGAGCGTGAGCTGGGTGGCGGGAGGCATGGGCCGGGTGGGACGGCTCCCAAGAAGGTTGGAGAAGGGCTGGCCTCGGGACAATGGAGCAGAACATTCCAGATTAGCTGTGGCATCCATCGCCCAGCCTGGGCCATCCAGCAGGGTGGGGGCCACGGCAGGATTGCTACAACCTGCTCACATCCCCGAGACTCTTCGGAAGGAAGACCTAGGCCAGTAGCCGAAGGACCTCCCAGTGACTCACGTTCAAAACCAAAGATGAAAAGGGAGATGCTGTCTCCTTACACTAGCCATAACTCCAAACTTTCTGAAAAAGGCTTAAACCCTTAAGGCTTCTGCTTACTCAAATGGAAAGAAAGTGGAAGGAAGTGTCCCTTCAAAGAGAAACTTTCTGCTTCGTCTGAAGATGACTGCAGCCTAATTCTGGCTCTGAAATTCTCTTACCCAGTCCCAGCCAAGCTCCTGGCTCCTCCGGGCCTTGCTTTTGGTGCCTGTAAGGCAGCTCTGGAGTGATAGGGGCAAGCCCTGCCTGCGAGGAGTGGGGGAAGGCATGAGTGTGATTTGTGGTTGCTGGTACTTGATGCCCACACACAGCATGTGTTGCTCTTGGTATAGTTTAAGATATTTTTATAAAATCAAAAAAAAAAAAAAAAAAAAAGAAAAAGAAAGACTGGTGTCTCATCTTGTTCCAAATCCCCTTTGGGAAAGTTTGCTAATAGCTGCCATTTATTTAGAAAAAGTACACAGAACACCATGGTGTGGTAACACCATTCTTCCCATTTTACAGACAGGGATGCTGAGCCTTAGGGAGATGAAGCAATCTGCCTAACTGCCGGCACTGAGGAGCAGTGGGCCGCAGGCAAGCAGGAGCGCAGAGCTGGGCTCCGGGCACAGGGAGTTCCCGCTCCGCCCACCCTCGGGGGCTCCCGGGACAGGCCTGCCTCCGGACCTTTGCAGGTGCTGTTCTTCGGCTGGGATCTCCCCTCCCTCCCGCCTCCTGCCCTTCCTTCAGGCCTCTGCCCCACGCCTGCTATTACCGAACCCTCCCTCCCACATGACCGGTCCACCTCTTCCCCCTTTCCTCGTTTGATCACTCTCTGTCTTCCCCACTAGAACGAAGGCTTGTGGGATCTTTGTCCGTGGCTGTATCTTTAGCATCTAGGAGAAGGTGCCCCTCACTATTAATTCAACAAATCATCGTCGAATGAATGAGTGGCTGCCAGAATTAGCGGGTCTGGTGGGCAGAGCAGCAGCGGTGGGATGCCGGGATTTGAGGGAAAGGCCCCTCCGAGCCCTCGGGACTGTCTGTGGACTTAACTACGCCACAGGGCCCCACTCTGGCAGAGCACAGTTCAACAGCCAGGAATGACCCCAGCTCCCTTCCCTACTCCACCCTTCAACAGAAGACGGAACAGCTTCTCCCCACCGCCCAGCTTCCAGCAATACCTCCCCTTGGGGCCTTTTCTGCTCTTTTTCCCTCAGGAGGTACTGTGGGAGTCAGGGGGTTGGGGGTAGGGGGCAAGCACGAGGGTCTCTGGGGAAGGGAGATCTGTAAACACTCCTGTTTTAGCCCTGAAATCGCATTGCGGTCTCTTCCCCCTGGCTGGTTTGTTCAGCCAGAAAAAACTTTATTTTGGGGTGAACAGCTCGGCTGGCTTTTCAAGACTCAGTTCAGGCATCTCTGTGGCCCCTCTTCCGGGTTAGTGCCCTCCTTGCTGTCCTCAGGGCATCTCAGCCCTCTCCCTGCTCATCTCAGCAGCTTTGCCTCTGTGTGCTTCTCAGCCAACACTCACGGGCTGGGGTCATGCCTTTCTTCCTCTGGGCCCCAGGCCCAGAATGGCAGGGCCACAAATCAATGTTTGCTGAGTAACTGAAGTGGGTTGGGAAGGGTTCTCCCAGACGAAGGCACCTGACGTTACCACCTGAGAGCCAGCACTGCACATCATCAGGGAGCCTCACCCTTGTCAACATGCCCTCTCCAGCTCCAAGTGCCAGGGCCAGCCAAGAATCCGGAGGGACCACATCTTATGTAGGCCATATGACAGACTCCAGACAAACAATGTTTGCCCTGCAAAACCAGTGCTGCTGGGCCGGGGGTGGTGGCCTGTAATCCCAACACTTTTGTAGGCTGAGGCAGGTGGATCACCTAAGGTCAGGAGTTCAAGACCAGCCTGGCCAACTGGTGAAACTCTGTCTCTGCTAAAAATGCAAAAGAAAAAAAAAATTAGCAAGGCCTGGTGGCACATGCCTATAATCCCAGCTACTAGGGAGGCTGAGGCAGGAGAATTGCTTGAAACCGGGAGGCAGAGGTTGCAGTGAGCCAAGATCCCACCACTGCAGTCCAGTCTGGGCAACAGAATGCAACTCCATCTCAAACAAACAAACAAACAAACAAACAAAAAAAAACCCAGTGCTGCTGGTCGCAGGCTGCCCTGTGGTTGGTTCCTATCCAGCTCAGAGAACAAGGACACCAGCATCATGGGCATCTCACTCCTGCTTCCCTTCCCTCAAGCTCCAACAGCTTCCTGTTTACATCCTCAGGCTGACTGCAGAGTGGGGGCTGGGGAGTGGGGGGGTTCTCACTTATAGGGAGAAAGAAATCCTGGATGGGGATGAGAAAGGGGAAGAGCAGGAGGGGAAGCCCTGAGGGATGGGTGAGCACCCCGGACGCCCAGAAACCTCATGCCTTTCCGTTCTGACTCATCTGTCCTCTAGTTCTTTCTAGCTTCTTGGCAAGGACAGAGGCCCCTGCTGAGAGGGCTTTAGGAATGGCCAAAGTCTGACATGGTGCAACCTCAGCCACGCCAAGAAAGAACTTGGATACGTCTGTCTCGCTGTTTTTCCAGTTTTTGTTTGCACCTCACAGGAAGAACTGGTCCGCCTTCATTCCCAGGCCTACCAAACTGACAGGTTCTTCAGTGTGGGTGGGGCCCCTGCTTACGGCCTTAACCAGCAACTGCACTAGAGAACTCTCTGTCTAGACTACAGCCACGTTTCCCAAAGTCATCAGATTAAAGGCATCACCTGGAAGTTCTCATTGGGTCGTCTGGGGATTTCTGAAGGGCCACAGATGATTTATAAAATAGCTCAGTAAAAACCAACCTCAGCTGGGCGCCGTGGCGCAGGCCTGTGAGCCCAGCACTTTGGGAGGCCAAGGTGGCTGGGTCACTTAAGACCAGGAGTTCGAGACCAGCCTGACCAACATGGTGAAACCCCGTCTCTACTAAAAATACAAAAATTAGCCGGGCCTGGTGGCGTGTGCCTGTAGTCCCAGCTACTCAGGAGTCTGAGGCAGAGGTTGCAGTCAGCCAAGACTGTGCCATTGTACTCCAGCCTGGGCAACAAAAGCAAAATTCCATCTCAATAAATAAATAAATAAATAAATAAATAAATAAAAACCAACCTCATAGGGAGTGATATAAAATGTGAAAAACCAACCAGCCAGCCTCATTAGCGCTTGGTCCCTTCTCACCTGTCAAGCCTAATTCCCTGCGCATGCGCTCTGAGCTTCCTCCCGCAGTCCGCTCTGCCTGGAAGGCCCTTTCCCGCCTTTGACTGTCTGGGGAGCTCTGAGTCTGCGTTTTCAGCCTGGGAAGGCTTTCTCCATCACACTCTTGAGGCCTCTTACAGAGTTAGGGGTGTCCTCTGTTCCCATAGCTCTGTGCCTGTTTCTCATCTGGAGCCTGCAGCAGGCTGGAATGAGAGATGGCAGTAAGAAACCAGCCCTCCTTATGAGTAAACGTGTATTTGGTAACTGATACAGCTAAAGAGCTGGTTAAGTCTTGCTTTTCCTGAAACAGTGCTGCTGACTTGTACAGCTGATCAGTGTCGCTCGCCAGTCCCAGATTATTTCAATGGCTCCCCATTGTGCCTGGGATTGAGTCCAAGATTCAAGCTCCTAGGGTGCTGCAAGAGCCCTAAATGCCCTGTCGGCCCTCCAGCCTCATCGCCACCCACCCTCCCTCCCTCCCTCCTTGCATTTCCTCACAAGGGCCACACTCTCCCACCTCCCACCTTCATTACTGAGTTCCCCCTGATTAGAATACCTTCTCCTCATGTCCCACCCTGCCTCTTCTGACTCCTACTCATCTGCCAGAAGTCACCTCCTCTGGGAAGCCTTTCCAGGTTGATGAGAGGTGACTCAACGTCCCCTGGCAAGATGCAGAAATCAGGATGCCCCTAGGGGGTTGGATAAATATAGGATGCTATCTCCACAAAACGAAATAAAAATGGAGATGTGAATTGTCATATTTCTTTATTAGGCAGTTTAAAAAATATTATTATGTTCATGGCAATATATTCAAGAATGTAACGTTAAGAGTAAATCTCCTCCTGGTTTCGGTCTTCCCCGAGGCACCCACTGTTGTCAGTTTCTTGGGTGGGTCTTACAGAGATGCTCTACCTCTATACAGGTACACATATATATCAAGGTGAGAGAGGGGTAAAGATGGGGGGATATGAAATGTATTTAAGTCACAGCCCCTGCACCTGAGAAACTCACAACCTTCCTGGGAAGGTTAAATCAGCCCCACCTCATGAGTTAGAGTATTAAGTGGCATGTGGGAACCTGAATGAGGTCACTCACTCAAGGCCACTCACAGCCACTCAGAGCCAGGATTCAAGCCCCAGCGAGCTTGAATGGGCTTTTCCACAAACCACCCACCCACCATAAGTAAAGGGGACACCTTCCATAAGTAGAAGCAGTCAGAGTTTCTAACCCCCAGTTGCCGGGTATAGTTTGAATGTGCATTATTGTAATTCCTCTGTTGTGAAGTCCTGGTTCTTGGACTTTTAAAGCTGGGACCCAGCTGGGTCTGGGGCTGGAAACCAGGACTGACAGGTCCAATAAAAGTAATAGTCCATCAAGCTTTGTTGCTTGAACTATGGTTAATGCAAGTTATGACAGGAAAAAACAAAGAAAAACACTCCATGAAGCTGAAGTAGTGAAATGAGACTCCAGCTTCGAGAACCGAAACGTATTAAAATTGGGGCATCTTTTGGTCTGGCACCTCCACCCAGACCATTTGACACGTGAAAAAATCTAGAAAGGTGAAGTGACTTGCCGGAGGTCACCGGGTTGGTTTTGGCGAAATGAGGACCAGTACACCTGGTTCCTCTGCTGAGTTAGTCACTGTCCACAGCAGCGCCTTCCCCACCACCAAGGGAGAAAGGCTGCAGGTGGTGCGCGTGCGCCATGTCCTTCCCGAGACGTGGCCTGTGCACGCTTGGCGTATTCTCTTACTTCACTGGAGAACCGATGGGAACGTCAGGCTTGGAAGACCAAGTCAGGGACTCAATGACTGCATCACGGTCGTTGTTCCTAGCTACAAACCACCGACAGCGACTGCCTGAGTGGAGAAGAAAATGTATCAGAAGGTAAACAGGCAGTGCACAGAGCCACCACAAGACCCTAAAACTAGGTTTAAAGCTGCACAGTCAGGGACAACACCCGACGGAACCTGAGCCCTGTGTGCGGAGAAACCTCCACGTGTCCCCAGCCGGATCAGCGCCCTGCTGTGGCAGGAATTCAGATGTGCTGCACTGCCCACCATCCGCAGTGGACATTCTCGGGAGTCCTGGCCTCCCTCGGACCCCCACAGGCCCCCCGGGTCTGGATCAGGGCCCTCTGGTGGGCCAGTCGGGCCACATGCCCTGGCCGTAGTTGCAAAAGGGAGTCGGAGAAAGGGGAAACAGAGTGTTTCTCTAGTAGAAGGTGGGGACCTCCTCCCGATAAAACCAAAGTGGTGGGAATCTCCCAAACATGAGAAAGGGGTTCAATTCCCCGCTGACCCAAAAAAGAAGATGAATGTCCTCCACCTATTGGAAGTGGAGCACAAGGAAGGTGGATGAGTCCTAGAGCTGGGAGGGAGAGCAGACCCTCTTTGGGGCCAGGGCAGCTGGGTCTATTAAGTGCAATTTGACTTCTTGGTGCAGAAATGTAACACATGAGGCATAACTCCACTATCCCAATACCACAGGGTCAGGCTTGCCAGATGAAAGTCACATGCTTGGGGAATTGCAACACAGGAAGAGAAATTGAGCAATCCCAGTGAGAAATGAAGTCTAAGTATGTTAGAGAGGAAGAGAAAGCTAATCTCTTCCTACCCTGGTTAAGAAAGATTTTGAATGGAGAAGGGAGGAAAGGAGGCTGACTTGTATTAAGCACCTTCTGTTTTTGAGCACCAGGCCCTGAAATGTGGCTGGCATGAGCTACTTTAATATGGAGAAAGAAACAGTACAATCTTGATAATTTGGGGATTGGGGAAAAGACTCCTTTCCGTGTGTTTCTTCCATTAGTGTCACAGCCTCCCGGCTTCTCCCCCTTCCCCTCAAGCCCCTCCTGGAAGGAGGAGGTGGTTGGGAGCTGCAGAGGACAGCATAAGCCTAGCTCTGCCTGCGTCCTGCTTTCCCTTGGGTAGGGCCTCCCATCGGCAGCTGGCGAGCACAGCCAGACAGCCAGCACTGCAGTGAGGTCCGAGTGTCTCAGTCCTGCCTATGGCCAGATAGGTGGATCTAATTCTCGGTATGACATTAGGAAGTTGGTTGTTGCCTGGTTCATCTAAGCCACATCCTCAATCCTGGCCTTCATCAGCAATGAGGGTAACACTGCAATCCATACCTATTTTACTCCTTTATGTCTCAATAGATTAGAACTCACACTGAGGAAAAGGGATGATCCTTACTAATTCCCCTCCTCAAATCTCATCTGTAATTTCTGATGGCATTAGCACAGCATTTGCCAAATATAAAAGGATTCAATTTTTAATCATCCTAGGAATCAGGGCTCTTAATTAGGGTTTGGGGTTGGAGTTCAGAGCATGGGACATTCTTTTTTTTTCTTTTCTTTTTGAGACAGGGTCTTGCTCTGTTACCCAGGCTGGAGTGCGGCAATGCCATCACAGCTCACTGCAGAATTGACCTTCTGGGCTAAAGTGATCCTCCCACATCAGCCTCCTGAGTAGCTGGGACCACAGGCGTGCCACCATGCTCGCCCCTTCTCCATAAAGTCTGAGGGAAAATTACTTTTTCTCTAAGACATTTTTGTAGCTGAGAGTGTTACATGACATAGTTGGCCAATGAAGTATAAGCTGAAGAATCCTGGGAAGATTTTGCTTCCTTAATTGCAGGTGTGATTCTTTTTTTTTTTTTTTTTTTTGAGACAGAGTTTGCTCTGTTGCCCAGGCTGGAGTGCAGTGGCCCAATCTTGGCTCACTGCAACCTTCACCTCCTGGGGTTCAAGTGATTCTCCCACCTCAGCGCCCCCAGTAGCTAGGATTACAGGCACCTGCCATCATGCCCAGCTAATTTTTGTATTTTTGTAGAGATGGGGTTTCGCCATACTGGCCAGGCTGGTCTCAAACTACTGATCTCAGGTGGTCTGCCCACTTCAGCCTCCTGAAGTGCTTCAACCAAACCGTGTGCCACCATGCCCAGCCACAGCTGTGATTCTTAAAACTATGGTGGCCACTTTAGAAGTTAGAGGCAATAAAGAGGCCCCAAAGCTAGCTTGATAAAGATGATGAAAGAGGAAGATAGACATTGTCTGGATTCTTGGTGGCATTGTTTGGATGACTCCAGTCTGCAGGAAAGGCACACAGAAATTTTTTTTTTTTTTTTAAAGATGGGGTTTCACCATATTGGTCAGGCTGGTCTCGAACTCCTGACCTCAGGTGATCTGCCCACCTCAGCCTCCCAAACTGTTGGGATTACAGGCGTGGGCCACCGCGCCTGGCTAAGGTATTTGTACACCCAGGTTCATGGCAACATTATTCTTTTTTTTTTTTTTTTTTTAAAGACGGGGTTTCACCATGTTGGTCAGGCTGGTCTTGAACTCCTGACCTCAGGTGATCCACCCGCCTTGGCCTCCAAAGCACTTGGATTACAGGCATGAGCCACTGCGCCCGGCCTAGAAAATTTTCAATGAAACGAATGAGGTGGGGACCAATTTGTGGAACCCTGAGGAAACAAATAATACAGAAAATAGAAAAACAATTGTAAAAATTAATTACTATTTCAGCTAAGTAAGAGAAGATCCTAAATTCACAAATTGAGATTAGGATGTTCAAAAACAGGAACAATCAGAGAACAAGTCTCCTGAAAAATTAAACATATGACAAGAAATAAAACATTTCAGAGAATCACTGGAAGATCAAGAAAATCATCCTGAAAGTAGAAAAATAAGAAAAAAAACTCCAGGCACCATGGCTCATGCCTGTGATCTGAGCTCTTTGGGAGGCTGAGGCAGGAGGACTGCTTGAGCCCAGGATTTTAAGACCAGCCTAGGCAACAAAGTGAGACCTAGTCTCTACAGAAAAACAAAAATAAAAATTATCTGGGTGTGTAGCATGTGCCTGCTGTAGTCCCTGCTACTTGGGATACTGAGGCAAGAAGATCGCTTGAGCCCAGGAATGGTGTTTGTACCACTGCAACTCCAGCGTTGGCAAAAGAGCAAGACCCTGTCAAAAAGAAGAAGAAAAGGTGGAGGGGGAGAAGAAATAATTAAAAAAAAAAAAAAAAGGATGAAGAAGAAGAAAGAGATTTAAAGGACCAATCCAGATAGAAACAATCCCCAACTTCCCAACTTAAGAAGGCTCAAGTTTATGATGGAACAAAGCGATAGAGTATCCATAGAACCATTCTGTTTTCCACTCTCAGTACAGTATTCAATAAATTATATGAGAATTCAACACTTTATTATAAAAAGAGCTTTGGCTGGGCATGGTGACTCAAACCTGTAATCGCAGCACTTTGGGAGGCCGAGTCGGGTGGATCACCTAAGGTCAGGAGGTCAAGACCAGCCTGGCCAACATGGAGAAACCCTGTCTCTACTAAAAATACAAAAATTAACTGGGTGTGGTGCACACCTGTAGTCCCAGCTACTTGGGAGGCTGAGGCATGAGAAT
>NW_016107538.1:747457-748662 GCF_001604975.1 Cebus imitator
TGAGGCAGAGTCTTGCTCTGTCACCAGGCTAGAGTGCAGTGACACGATCTCAGCTCACTGCAACCTCCGCCTCCTGGGTTCAAGCCATTCTCCTGCCTCAGCCTCCTGAGTGGCTAGGACTACAGGCGCACGCCACCACGCACGGCTAATTTCTTGTATTTTTAGTAGAGATGGGTTCCCACCATGTTGGTCAGGATGATCTCAATCTTTTGACCTCGTGATCTGCCTGCCTCAGCCTCCCAAAGTGCTGGGATTACAGGTGTGAGCTACTGTGCCCAACCCTTAATTTATTTATTTTAAAAATAGAGGCCAGGTGTGGTGGCTCACGCCTGTAATCCCAGCACCTTGGGAGGCCAAGGCAGGTAGATCACCTGAGGTCAGGAGTTTGAGACCAGGCTGGTCAATATGGTGGAACCCTGTCTCTACTAAAAATAGAAAAATTAGCCTGGCATGGCAGCGGGCACCTGCAATCCCAGCTACTCTGGAGGCTGAGGTGGGAGAATCACTTGAACCCAGGAGGCAGAGGTTATAGTAAGCCAATATTGCACCACTGCACTCCAGCCTGGGCGACAAGTGTGAAACTCCATCTCAAAACAAAAACAAAAGCAAAACAAATAAAACTAGAGATGGGGGTCTCACTATGTTGCCCTGGCTGGAGTACAGTGGCTATTCACAGGTGCAATCATAGTGCACTACAAGCCTTGACCTCTTGGGCTCAAGCAATCCTCTTGCCTCTGCTTCCCAAGTAGCTGAGACTACAGGCATGTGACATCCCGTCTACTTTTCTAAAGCCTTATTTCAAAAATTATCACTTACATATTATCAGCTTATTTTTCATATAGATAATATTCTAAATATTCAAAAAGCTTCAAGTGAAAAGCCTCCTTCCCATCTAGCGCTCATGTTCCCCTAATGGATCCCCTTGCCCTCAGTTTCCAATAACATTTTTATTTAAGTCTCCAGTCTCTCCAGATGCCATCAGGCTTGTGCAAATAGCCTGGAACCTTAGACTTTCACAAACACTCTCCTCAAAGTCCTTCCAGCTTCCACTCACTGTCCAATTCCAAAGCCACTTCCACATTTTTAGGTACTTGTTACAGCAGAACCCCATCATCTTGGTACCAACTTTCTGTCATAGTCAATTTATTGTATTTTGCTGTAACAAAATACTGTAAACCAGGTGACTTATAAACGACAGAAATTCA
>NW_016107538.1:749412-751273 GCF_001604975.1 Cebus imitator
AAAAAAAAAAAAAAAAAATTAGCTGGGTGTGGTGGTATGTGCTTGTAGTCCTAGCTACTCGGGAGGCTGAGGCAAGAGAAGTGCATGAATCCGGAAGCCGGAGGTTGCAGTGAGCCGAGATCCCGCCACTGCACTCTAGCCTGGCGCCTGGCGACAAAGCGAGACTCTGTCTCGAAAAACAAACAAACAAAAAACTAATAAACATAAAAATAAAAGACTGAGCATAGTGGCTAATGCCTGTAATCCTGGAGCTTTGGGAGGCCGAGGCCGGCAGATCACCTGAGGTCAGCTGTTCAAGACCAGCCTGGCCAACATGGTGAAACCTTGTCTCTACTAAAAATACAAAAAGTAGCTGGGCATGGTGGCAGATGCCTGTAATCGCAGATACTTGGGAGGCTGAGGCTGGAGAATCCCTTGAGCCCAGGAGGCAGAGGTTGCAGTGAGCCGAGATCATGCCATTGCACTCCAGCCTGGGTGACAAGAGCAAAACTCTGTCTCTAAAAATAAAAAAAATAAAATAAAAATGAAGATTTGCCAAGACAGGTTTTTATAGTATATTTTAAATATTTGTGTTTAATAAGACATTTTAACATACAATATAATGCTACTTAACTGGGTTGGTCACGGCATAATGACAGAGTTAATATATACGTACATATGTATATATACGTATATATTTTTTCTTGCCCATGAGTCCCCATGAATAAGTATATTCATAGAGGCTGGGCGCAGCGGCTCACACCTGTAATCCCAGCATTTTGGGAGGCCAAGGCAGGCAGATGACCTGAGGTCTAGAGTTTAAGAACAGGATGGCCAACATGGAGAAACCCTGTCTCTGCTAAAAACACAAAATTGGCTGGGCGTGGTGGCATGCGCCTGTAATCCTAGCTACTCAGGAGACTAAGGAAGGAGAATCATTTGAACTCAGAGACAGAGTCTCTCTCTGACACCCAGGCTAGAGGGCAGTGGCGTGATCTCGGCTGACTGCAACCTCTACCTCCCAGGTTCAAGGGATTCTCCTGCCTCAGCCTCCTGAGTAGCTAGAATTACAGATGCACACCACTAAGACGGGCTGATTTTTTGTATTTTTAGTAAAGGTGGGGTTTCACCATGTTGGCCAGGCTGGTCTCAAACTCCTGACCTTGGGTGATCTACTCACCTTGGCCTCCCAAAGTTCTGGGATTACAAGCATGAACCAGCGCGCCTGGCCAATGTTATTACTTTCTTGTGTGTCCTGTCAGAGATATTTTATTTGGACACAGCAATTACAAATACAAACACAGTTGGCCCTCTGTAGCCACAGGCTCTGTATCTGCAGGTACTATGTTCATGGCTTCACCTAATTGCAGATCAAAATATATGGGAAAAAAGTAAAAATAACAGTACAATAGTAAAAATACAAATAAAAAATACAACCTAGCAGCTATTTAGATAGCATTATACTGTATTAGGTATCATAAGTAATCTAGAGATGATTTGAAGTATACAGCAGGATGTGCAAATACTATGCACATTATATAAGGGACTTGAGCATCTTCAGATAGTGCTGTCTGCAGGGGTCCTAATGCCCTGTGAATATGGAGAGATGACTGTATATGTATGTTTTGCCTCCTTGTAGACGAATAGTAGCATACCATACACACTGTCCTGCATCTTGCTTTTTTTCACTTAAAAACACATTTTGGCGACAATTCCATATCAATACTTAAAGCATGCCAAATTCTTTTTAGCATCAGTATACTATTCCACTGTAGAATTGGAGCATATTTAATTTAACCGGTTCCCTACTGTGGGATGTATATGCTGGTTTTTTGGTTTTTTTTTTTTTTTTTTTTTTTTTTTTTTTTTTTTTTTTTTTTTT
>NW_016107538.1:751768-775220 GCF_001604975.1 Cebus imitator
AACTCCTGGGCTCAAGCTATCCTCCCGCCTCTGCCTCCCTAAGAGCTGGGATTACAGGCGTGAGCCACAGCACCCGGCGTATATGCTGTTTTGAATCTTTTTTAAAAGGGTAGAATCCAGCTCAAGCACTTCTAACCATGACTCGAGGCTTTAATGCAGAGTAACTTTAGGCAATTTACTTAACCTCTCTGAACTGGAGTTCCATCACTTGTGAAACAGAAATAGTGAGTCCTTCCCTTGCACCCTCCAGGTCACTGGGAGGATGAAATGAGATGGGTGTGTAAAGCAACTAGAGTAGAGTTTTGATAGATCAGTGTTTCTTCTCTTCCTTTCCACCGCAGCGGATCCTGGAGCCGGTCACTGCCCTAGGGAAGTGCTTTTCTATTTCCAGCCCCATACAGTGGTAGCCAGCTTCACCTCGGGGGGCAGGAATAGAAGGTTTCAGCCAGAGGCTAGGTCTCCAGCGTCTTGGCCAAGAGAGCCTCATGGGGGGGCTCTCCCTGGCTGCTTCTCACGCCCTTATGTTGTCACCCTCTGAAATAGCCAGGCCAGGCTGGCTGTTTGCCTTCCCTGACGCTGACCGAGTTGGCAAGGACTGCAGAGCAATGTCAGGCCCAGGGTCCTGGGGATGTCACCAAAGAGCAAACACGAGTTTGCTGGCTGGGTGATTATTGTCAACAGGAAGATCCATGGATTAAAGACAAACAGGAGAGAGATCCCTGGCATGGAAACAGGAAGAGGCTGGCTGCTGGCTCTGTTTGGGAGTTCATTTATTCTATTAAATAGCTTTATTGATATGTAATTCTCATACCACACAATTCGCCCATTTGAACTGGACAATCTAGTGGGTTTTGCTATATTCACAGAGCTGTGTGACCGTCATCACAAGGAATTCTAGAACATTTTCATCACCCGGAAAAGAAATGACATGCCCCTTAGGCAGTCACTCTCCCATGCCTGCCCTCTTCTTGTCAGTCCCAGGCAACCACTAATCTACGTTATGACTCTATAGATTTCGGTTCTGGACATTTCATACAAATCGAATCATATAATACATGGTCTTTTTGGGCTGGCTTCTTTTACCTAAGCATTATGTTTCCAAGTTTTATCCTGCTTGTAACATCAGTACTTATTTCCTTTCATCACAATAACATTCCATTGTATATACCACATTTTTGGCTATTTTGAATAATGCTGCTGTGAACATTTCTGTGGACATATGTTCCATTTCTCTTGGGTACATAGTCATATTGTAACTCTGTGTTTAACCTTTGAAGGAACTGCCAGACTATTTTCCAAAGTGGCAGCACCATTTTGTATTCCCACCAGCAAGGCAGGACGGTCCCAAGTTCTCTCATCCTCACCAACACTTGGGTTTTTTTTTTCCCCACCAGTTAATCCTTTTATTTCTTTTTTTTTTTTTTTTTGAGACAGAGTTTTGCTCTTGTTACCCAGCTGGAGTGCAATGGCGCGATCTCGGCTCACTGCAACCTCCGCCTCCTGGGTTCAGGCAATTCTCCTGCCTCAGCCTCCTGAGTAGCTGGGATTACAGGCACGCACCACCATGCCCAGCTAATTTTTTGTATTTTTAGTAGAGACGGGGTTTCACCATGTTGACCAGGATGGTCTCGATCTCTTGACCTCGTGATCCACCCGCCTCGGCCTCCCAAAGTGCTGGGATTACAGGCTTGAGCCACCGCGCCTGGCCTAATCCTTTTATTTCATTAAAAACATTTTTAATTTTAGATTGGGGGTACATGCACAGGTTTGTTACAAGTGTATATTGTGTGATGCTGGGGCTAGGGCTTCTATTGGTCCTATCACACAGATAGTGAACATAGTACCCAAAAGGAAGTTTCTCAACCCTTGTCCCGCCTCCCTCTTGCTCCCATCTTTATTTATTTATGTCTGATCAACATTTGTTATCTGTTGATTTGACTGTAGCCATCCTAGTGGGTACAAAGTGTTATCTCATTGTGGTTTTGATTGGCATTTCCCTGAAGACTAATGATATGTAGCATCTTCTAATGTGCTTATTGGAAATTTGTATATCTTCTTTGGAGAAATGTCTATTCTTGTCCTTTGCCAATTTATAATTGGGTATTTCTTTTTATTGTTGATTATAAGAGTTCTTTTTATATTCTGGTGGGTGTCTTATTTTAATCTTTTGAAATGACTGTTTTCTCATTCATACTTGTGCACACTAGAGCAGCAGTGTGTTTGAATCCAAAGAACACACATAGGGCGAGGCAGGGTGGCTCCCGCCTGTAATCCGAGCACTTTGTGAAGCTGAGATGGGCGGATCACTTGAGGTCAGGAGTTTGAGACCACCCTGGCCAACATGGTGAGACCCCCATCTCTACTATAAATACAAACATTAGCCGGGCGTGCTGGCAGGCGCCTGTAATCCCAGCTACTCGAGAGGCTGAGGCAGGAGAATCGCTTGAACCCAGGAGGTGGAGGATGCGGTGAGCTGAAATCACACCACTGCAGTCCAGCCTGGGTGATACGGCGAGATTCCATCCCCCCGCCCCACCAAAAAAACAAAAAGTGCAAACTCATACAACACTATTACACTGAATCTGTAGATTGCTTTTGGTAATAAGGACATTTTAATAACAGTGATTCTTCAAATCCATGAACATGGGATATCTTTCCATTTATTTGTATCCTCTTTCATTTCTTTTATTAGTGATTTATATTTTTCATTAGTTCTGGATCTTGATTGTAGCGGTGGTTACACACATCCACATATGTGATACACATACAAAATGCTGATTTTGACAGAATTCTCTGATAATGTCAGCTGTGACTATTGGGGGAAACTGAGTGAAGATATTCAGTTCTCAAGATCTACATTGGGCCTGACCCAGCCCCTATACAGTCTCTCAGATGGTGCATAATTCTACTTCTGTGAAAGAGACAGAAAGAGAGACCAGGTCCTGGGAAGAAGGGTGGGGATGGCCCTGAAAAGGGGATTGGTGAGAATAGGAGAGAGGAGACCCAGAAGGCACACTCTGTTTATTCTACACCTTTGTTTGTCTCTGTATCTTGCCCACTGTCTACAGACTTATAATGAATAACTAAATGAATGACGTCAAAAGCTGAGCCTTGGTATTTAACGGGCACTCTTCTGTAGTCCCTAAGTGCCAAAACCCATCCCATTGCCCCTTGACCCTGGTCCTCTGGAAGCTGGAAGGAGGCCAGTCATGCTTTTCCTAGAAGCTCCAGGCAAGCTGCCAGTGGTTTGGGTATTTCATCTCTTTGGCCCTTGCCTGGGCTGGACCTGCTGCCCCAGGTACATGTTACAGAGCAGGAGCGTAGTGTGTCAGCCCTGAAGCTTCCCGATGCAAACCACTGGATGTTTAATTCAGAATGGCTTAAGCAATAATGAAAAGCATCCTATCACATAAGAAGAATTCTGGAAGGCCAGGTGCGGTGGCTCATGCCTGTATTTCCAGCACTTTGGGTGGCCAAGGCAGGCGGATCACCTGAGGTTCGGAGTTCGAGACCAGCCTGACCAATATGGTGAAACCCCGTCTCTAAAAAATTAAAATTTTTTAAAAAAAAAAAGAAAGAAAAGAATTCTGGAGGTCATGCTGTTCCAGCATTGGTTCATTTCCCAGCAAAATCTGGTCACCAAGTACTCAAGTTCTTTCCACCTCATCATCAGTGGTTTGGCTATTCAGTTTTTGGATATTTGCCAATCTGATTCATAAAAAAAAAAAGGGTATGTAATAAACAAGACACACGCTCTTGACATTCTGGAGTAGTCACTAGCAGGCAGGGGTCTGAGAAAATATTCAGACTCTTCTTGTCCCAGAAACGGTATCCACCAAATCAACTCCTGGGATCTCCAAACAGACTGGACTAAAAATGAAAAATAGCAAACAACCTTGGTAGAGAATCCTCTCTGACTTAGATACAAGATTTAAAAAAAAAAAAAAAAAGCCCTTGTTTTGCTTCCTAAAACGAATTCTGATAAAGACCCCTAAGAATCCAAAGTCAATTGAACACAGAAAGTTGAAGGCGAAGAAATTCCCCTACATCCTGCCAGGAAGAGGAATGTTTACAATCTCTGCACATGGCCTAACATGGCTCCCCTAAGAACAGGCTTCTCTTGTTTCAATTTCCATTCAAAGAGGAGCATAAGGGCTTTTTTCTCTTTTTTTGAGACAGAGTTTTGCTCTGTTGCCCTGGCTGGAGTGCAGTGGCATGAACTCAGCTCACTGCAAGCTCTACTTCCCGGTTCAAGCAATTCTCATGCCTCAGCCTCCCAAGTAGCTGAGACCACAGGCATGCACCACCACGCCTGCCTAGTTTTTGCATTTTTTGTAGAGACAAGGTTTCTCCATGTTGCCCAGACTGGTCTGGATCTCCCAACCCCAAGTGATCTGCCCACCTCCACCTCCCAAAGTGCTGGCGTTAAAAAGTGAGCCACCATGCCTGGCCTGCATGAAGACTTTTCTAACCAGTGCTGCCCCAGTATAATTTTCTGTAATGCTGAATGTGGTGTGTTTTTGTTTTTTTGTTTTTGAGATGGAGTCTCGCTCTGTCGCCCAGCTGGAGTACAATAGTGCGCTCTCAGCTCACCACAACCCCCGCCTCCAGGTTCAAGCAATTCTCCTGCCACAGCCTCCCAAGTAGCTGGGATTACAGGTGCCCACCACCACGCCCGGCTAATTTTTGTATTTTTAAGTAGAGCTGGGGTTTCACCATGTTGGTCAGGCTGGTCTCAAACCCCGGACCTTGTGATCCACCCACCTCAGCCTCCCAAAGTGCTGGGATTACAGGCGTGAGCCACCATGTCTGGCTGCTGAATATATTTTATATCTGAGCTGTCTGATAGAGTCGCCACGGCCGTGCATGTGTGACTATGTAGCACTTGAAATGTGGCTAATGTGAATAAGGAACTGAATTTTTAATTTCATGAAATTGTACTTAATTTAAATTTAAATAGCTGCATGTGGCTAGCGGCTACCATATTGGACAGAGCAGTAATAGGGAGACTTGTTTGGGGTTTTCTTTGGCTAAGAGCATTGCCCCAGGTCTTACTGTTTCAGGATGCCCATGACTGCAACCTCTGGACACAACTGGAGTTGTTGCCGATAAACCACAGAATAGTATAGCTTCAGGTTTTTATAATAAAAAAAATAAATAAAGTGAAAAGAGAAGAAGATGCTTACCCCCAAAATCACAAGCACCACCCCATGTCACTGCAGCCACAGGCTGAGTCTGCACAGTGAAATCAATTGTTGCGCTAAGTACCTTGCTGAGAAAGGGCAGTTTGGTAGGAGAGGTGAGGAAAACGGAAGGTCTGAGCATTGTTGAATTCCTGGCTGTAAGTGCTTTATTTCACCACTTTGGCCCTAATATCACAACACAATTATTGAAGGGAATACTTGCCAGATATAATTGCAATTTTACTTTATTTAATGTCCACAACGTACAGAACATAGAAACAATTGTCCTTATCCTCCAGGACTATATACTCTGGTGAGATTAGTAAACAAACAGTAAAGAAGGCCAGGCACCGTGGCTCAAGCCTGTAATCCCAGCACTTTGGGAGGCTGAGATGGGTGGATCACCTGAGGTTAGGAGTTCGAGACCAGCCTGACCAACATGGTGAAATCCCATCTCTACTAAAAATACAAAATTAGCTGGGCATGGTGGTGAGCACCTGTTATCCCAGCTACTCAGGTAACTGAGGCAAGAGAATCGCTTGAACCCGGGAGACAGAGGTTGCAGTGAGTCGAGGTTGCACCACTGAACTCCAGCCTGGGCAACAGAGTAAGACTCTGTGTCAAAAAAAAGACCAAACAAAAAGTAATAATAATAATAAAGGAGATTGAGTGCAGGTCAAAGATATCATGATGAAAAAAAAAGACGGATGAACCAATGATGTGAGATTTTCTTCTATTATGGATTAAAAAAATACATACTTTTCCCCCTCAAATTGTTGAAATGATGTTTGCCCATTATGGAAAAACTGAGATAAACATATAAGCACAAAGAAAATACATATCAGCTATAATAGCATGAAAATATTTCCTTAACTAATTTTCTTTCTTTTTGAAAAAATTACTTTTAGGTTGGACGTGGTGGAGGAAGTTCCCCAGCAAGGAGAAAAATTAAGCCAGAGAATGTTTTGAGGGAAAGGCATTGAAATAAATTAGTCATGTTCATTGCTATCTAAATATATGATGACAAAAAGACAAAATATAATAAACCATAACCCAAATTCTAGATAACACAAACAGCAGACACAAAAAACCAGAGCGAGTGAAATATACCTAGGTACATGCCTGTTGGGGAGAGAACACATTGATATTGATACGGTTAAGAAGCTGACTACAGGGAAGTATGGGTATTAATGTAACGGGTAAACCCCAGAAGAATAAAAATAGAATTTATGTCTTATGCAAACAGTAGAAGAAAATTTGTTCTATCCAATGAAAGGAAAAAAGGAATAAAAAAGAAATAAAAGTATGAATAGGAAATACAAAATTAAAATTATAGAAATAGTTCTAATAGACTGGTGATAAGAATTAATGTAAATGGGTTAAATTCAATTAAAAATTTATCAAATTGGATTTTAAACATAGGCTGGCCATGGTGGCTTATGGCTGTAATCCCAACACTTTGGGAAGCCAAACTGGGAGAATCGTTTGAGCTCAGGAGTTCGAGACCAGCCTGGGCAACACAGCAAGACCCCCATCTTTATTTGAAAAAAAAAATAAAAGAGTATCAGGTAAGGTGGAACTTTAATTTCTCCCCCAAATTGTAAGCCAATTTCTCTTTCACTATTTGTTGAGAAATTTGTATTTGTATTCTCCCATTACTGAATTGAGTGGCCAACTCTGTCTAGTACTCATGATTTATATGTATTTGGGTTTGTCCTTAGATGGTGGACACCAGCTCCTGCTTCAGTGAAAGACTCGTCCCACTGCTGGGGGTGTTGTGGGCAGAGTCCTCAGGGCGCAGCTCCTACAGGGATTTTCTCAGCTGCAGAGAGCCACTGCATCCGAGGAGTTACCCCTTCCCAGTAGCCTACGTCCAGTGACTCACTCCTATGGGCATAAATGCCTGGCCACAGGTCCCACTTTCGAAAACTCCGAAGGCCGCTGAGCACCCAGCTCCTGTGGGTTTGGCCAGGGCTCCTGTTGGGTTTACTGAATCATGGTTTGACTTCTCCCTGCCTCTGCCTGTCCTGCTTCCTTCCCCTCCCAGCCACTGGTGGTAGTCCCAAGGGTGCTCCTGCATGTGAACACTCTGCATGCTAACCCCCGTCTTAGAGGCTGCCTCCTGTCTGGGAGCCCAGCCTGTGACACTTGACTTTGTATTCTGTGCCATGCAGCTGCCTGCCCTTTCCCCAGTGCACTATGAAGTCAGCCTCAATTTGGAAGCTCGAGGTCTACAGTGCAAGTCCTGCTCTGGATGATGCAGGACTGAGGTTTTTTGTTTGTTTGTTTAATTTGGTCACTTTTCCAGATGTTTCATTAAGCGCCAAGAAAAAAATTCCTTGTCACTTTCATTGGAATTACATTAAATTTCTAAGTTGATTTAAGGAGAACAAGTTTGAGACACAATCATGTCAAATAATGCGGTCATGTAATTCTCACCATAAGAGTTTCTGTTTGTTTTAAAAATCAGCAATGGGCCAGGTGCAGTGGCTCATGCTGGTAATCCCAACACTTTGGGAGACTGAGGCAGGTGGGCGGATCACTTGAGGTCACGAGTTCAAGACCAGCCTGGCCAATATGGTGAAACCCCATTTCTCCTAAAAACAGAAAAATTAGTCAGGCGTGGTGGCTCACACCTCTGATCCCAGCCACTCGAGAGGCTGAAGCATGAGAATCACTTTAGCCCAAGAGGTGGAGGTTGCAGTGAGACAAGATCATGCCACCCTAGTCCAGTTTGGGCCACAGAGCAAGACTCTGCCTTAAAAACAAACAAACAAACAAAAAACTAGCAATGCTGTCAGGGTAAGTTTAAATACTGGCATCTTTCTCTTGCTTTTGCCTGGAATGCCCTTTAAGTCTACACATACAGGCTTTGTTTTCAATTCGGAAGTTTCTTTGATTACATCCTCCATTATTAGGTCTGTTTCAATGTTCCTGTTTTAGCCTCAGCAACATCTTGAGTTCTTAATTTTTATCTTCCTTCTCTGTCTTCTCTATTTATTGTCTTTTCTCTTGTTATTTTGAACTTTATTCTTTTCCTCTGCATTTTAGGAGGACTTTCAGGCCTCCATATTGTGGATTCAGTTTTCCACCTGTTGAATCTAGAGGTGTTACTGCCTCTCATGGATTTTCAAATTCCATTGTATTGCTTTAGTCTATTTACATTATTTTCTTATCCAGTTCCCCTTTTCAAACACTTTTATAGGCCTCTGCTTTTCATCTCAGTCTTCTGTTTGAGAATATTGATTTTTGTGCTACTGTTTCACAGAATCCATGTTTTCATTTTGTTACGATGACAATGAAGTTTATCATCTAAAATTTATAGGTTGGTGTAAAAGCAATTGCAGTTTTTGCCATTAAAACTAACGGCAGGGTATTAAAGTAACACTTCGGCTGGGTGCGGTGTCTCACGCCTTTAATCCTAGCACTTTGGGAGGCCGAGACGGGCGGATCGCCTGAGGTCAGGAGTTCAAGACCAGCCTGACCAACATGGAGAAACCCCATCTCTATTATTTAAATAAATAAATAAATAAAATAACACTCAGGCTTCTACCGTAACTCTGATGTCAGCTGGCTTTGGACCACCCTGGGTCAACCTTTCATCCCATGGGAAGTCCAGTGCCACACCCAAGATTTCTAGGGTTCCTTGTGCTCACCGCTTGCTCCATTTTCCTGTTCCTGCTCACTGGTGTGTTTCTTTCCCCTCATGCTTTTTCGCTTCTCTGCTCAGGGCCTACTTTCTTCCCCAAAGTTCTTAAACTTCTAGCCCTTTCTCTCCCCAGATCACACCTCCTCTGGTCTGGGCCAACTCCTCCCAATTCTGGTTCCTTTCACATCTCTGGACATTTTTGTTACCAGATCATATGCTTAGAAGGCTTCATCTTCAAAGCTAGTCATGCTCCTAAAGATAGGTTTTTTTTTTTTTTTTTTTGACAGAATCTCGCTCTGTTGCCCAGGCTGGAGTGCAGTGGCACAATCTCAGCTCACTGCAACTTCCGCCTCCTGGGTTCAAGTGATTCTTCTGTCTCAGCCTCCCAAGTAGCTAGGACTACAGGTGTGCACCACCATGCCCGGCTAATTTTTCTACTTTTAGTAGAGTCTGGGTTTCACCATGTTGACCAGGATGGTCTCGATCTCCTGATCTCATGATCTGCCTGCCTTAGCCTCCCAGTGCTGGGATTACAGGTGTGAGCCATCAGGCCCAGCAAGATATGTTCTTTAACAAAGACATTTCACCCCCCATGAGAAATGAAGTATTCAGGTCATAAACTAACATTTTTTCCTCCTTTGTATACTACCATTCACCTTATCCAACAGCTTTGTTTTCCTCTTGAGTACTATGTTCTCTTCTCTTCATGATACAGAATACTTTCATGGTTCCATATTGATTTTTTACTGCCATTTCACCTTTGAAAATGGAGAGATTTATCTAAACTTTCTAGATGACCCTGAAACAGGGTAAAATGATTTTCTTGGAATCCATCACCAGTTGCCACCGCAATGCTCAACTCTGATCTCAGTTTGAAGGCCACGTTGATTCTTAGAATATGCGAAGAAAGGCTCCAGGGAAATAAGCTGAAGGCAGATTCTGTGATTCTAGGTGTTCAGGGATGCACTAGGCTCGGGTTTCTGACTGGCCCTGCGGTGACTGGCCTGGGAACGTCAGGTTCCAGGTGGATCCCTGCCTACTGTAGTGTCCACGCTCTCTGGAAGGAGTCCCATCCCTACTCCCACAACCCGACTTTCTCCATGGGGTGGCCACTTTAACCCTGGGCCATGCACACAACTGTTTTTAAAGGTAAAAAGGATTGCAAATGATGTGATTGACCCAAGGTCTATTTTTACTGTTAACTCCTGCTCTTTCTAATTAGGGGAAATCACTAAGATCCAGGATCTCTATTAATTCTTCCAGGATGCTGCTTCCTGGGGAGAAAGGAGGTCAAGGTGTCGAGCTTTTTCTTCCACACAGACTTCTTGCTGTAGTCCAGTAGAAAGTTCTCAGTATTTCTAAAATGTAGATGATATCCTTTTCTGGTTGTAGTACTGATATTTATTTTACTTATATTGTATTCCTTTCGATCAGAAGCTGGGGCTGTGGGGTGTGGATGGGATTAGATGTTAACATTCAAAGTCAGGCTGGGAGCAGTGACTCACACCTGTAATCCCAGCACTTTGGGAGGCTGAGGTGGGTGGATCACTTGATGTCAGGAGTTTGAGACCAACCTGGCCAACATGGCGAAACCCCATCTCTATAAAAAGTACAAAATATTAGGTGAGCATAGTGCCATGCACCTGTAAGTCCCAGCTACTTGGAAGGTGAGCTAGGAGAATTACTTGAGCCAAGAGGTCAAGGCTACAGTGAGCCGTTGCACTCCAGCCTGGGCAACAGAGTGAGACCCTGCCTCAGAACAAAAACAAAGTCACCTATCTTATTTGAAAGTACCAATAATTTCTTGCTTTTTTTTTTTTTTTTAGTTTATAGAAAAGCTATTTTGGTTTAAATCAGTCATTCATAATATTTCAAGCCTGGAACACATCTAGAGAAAGGGTCTATTCAAATACACCATCACAATCTAATTGCTTGTGTAGACACAGAGTTGGGTAGCACTGCCTCTATTTTTGTTAGAATGATCTTCGGATATATTTACTCCTACTCTGTTAGGGAAAAAATCAGCTTTGAGAAATCTGAACACTTCCCAAAAATAATATACCGCTGAAAATTCCTTTTGCTACATAGTTTTCTCAGGAAGCAGAGCAAGCCTTTCCATTTCCTAGCAGATCTCTCAACAGTCAAAAGAACAGGGAATGTTTATAAGGCTATCTTGTGTATTTTTGTTCCCAGCAGCCCTCAGTTCCCCTAGAAACACCAGACTCTAAAAAGCAAAATAATCTAAGGAGTGGAAGAAACAGCAGGTAGATAGAATGCACTATAGCCAGAACACTGACATGGGACCAGCTGGGCACCAAGTTGCTGTTTTGAATTTGTGAAAGTTCCGTCTGTTTGGTAACCAAAATCCAGGGGAGGAAAAACTCCGCTCCCAGTAAACTCAAATTAAACGGCATTGGTGTAAATAAGATGAACTTCCATTTGGTAAGCAAAATCCATCTATCAGACAAGCCCATGGAAGAGTGGCACATGTGGCTTTGGGCCAAGTCACAAAGGGGTTCCAGAAATTCTACACTGCCACAGAAAGACAGTCAGGAGTTCAAGACCAGCCTGGCCAACATGGTGAAACCCCGTCTCTACTAAAAATATCACCACTAGCTGAGTGTGATGGTGGGTACCTGTAATCCCAGCTACTTGGGAGGCTGAGGCAGAAGAATTGCATGAACCGTGGAGGTGGAGGTTGTGGTGAGCTGAGATTGTGTCACTGCAGTCCAGCCTGGGTGATAAGAGTGAAACTCCATCTTAAAACAAAAATTATCTGGGCATGGTGGCAGGTGCCTGTAATCCCAGCTACTCTGGAGGCTGAGGCAGGAGAATTGCTTGAACCCAGGAGATGGAAATTGCAGTGAGCCGAGATCGCATACTGCACTCCAGCTTGGGTGATGAAGGGAGACCCTGTCTCAAAATAAATAATAATAATAATAATAATAATAATAATGAAGCTCTCTGACTATTTCCCTTTATGGGCCTCTCCAACGCTCTTGCTTAACCTTTGTGTGCCTCCATTCTTTCACTGGTCCCTCCCTGTTCTGACATTGTTATCTATAGCACGCATTTTCTTACTTCCTTTTGTGACTTTCCTAACCTAAAGTTGGAATTTGTGAACTTTGGAGATTTCTTCTCCATTTCTCTTGTCATTATTCTGTTGGGAGAAGTGAGGGTATAGCACACGAGTTTGTGTTTGTGTGTGTGTGTGTGTGTGTGTGTGTGTGTGTGTGTATCCGATAACAAAAGATCTAAGATACCTTTACAAAAAGGCTATCAAAAGAGAAGCGTGTTGCCCTTAGATTAGTGCCACAACTGTTCTAAATGGACCCAGTATCAAATCCATGAGGTCTTTATGCTTTCTGCAACCTCTTGCATATACACAAGAATGCTTTGTTTTGCCATACTTAATGACATTATTAATAATTAAACACCATTTTTTTTTTGAGACCAAGTGTTGCTCTGTTGCCCAGGCTAGAGTGCAGTGGTGCTATCTCAGCTCACTGCACCCTCCACCTCCTGGATTCAAGTGATTCTTCTGCCTCAGCCTCCCAAGTAGCTGGGATTATAGTCGCCCACCACCAAGCCTGGAGAATTTTTTTTTGTATTTTTAGTAGAGATGGGGTTTCACCTTGTTGGCCAGGCTGGTCTTGAATTGCTGACCTTGTGATTCACCTCGGCCTCCCAAAGTGCTAGGATTACAGGCGTGAGCCACTGTGCCTGACCAACACCATTGTTTTTAATAATACCAACGTATTACTAAATAAGTGTATTTAAAAACTTTAAATCTAGCCTGGGAGTGGTGGCTCATGCCTGTAATCCCAGCACTTTGGGAGACCAAAGTGGGTGGATCACTTGAGGTCAGGAGTTTGAGACCAGCCTGGCCAACATGACAAAACTCAATCTCTACTAAAAATAATAATAATAAGAAAAAATTAGCCAGGTGTGGTGTCACACACCTGTAATCCCAGCTACTCTGGAGGCTGAGGCACGAGAATCCCTTGAACCCGGGAGGCAGAGGTTGCAGTGAACTGAGGTAGCACCACTGCACTCCAGCCTGGATGACAGAGGGAGACTCTGTCTCAGATAAATAAATAATAATTGTAAATCTGACACTAAAACACAGAAACACAAAGATGAAATAAATTCTGTTCATACAAAAAATTGTATGTGGTCTTTTTTTTTTTTTTTTTTGGAGACGGAGTTTCGATCTTGTTACCCAGGCTGGAGTGCAATGGCGCGATCTCGGCTCACCGCAACCTCCGCCTCCTGGGTTCAAGCAATTCTCCTGCCTCAGCCTCCCGAGTAGCTGGGACTACAGGCACGCACCACCATGCCCAGCTGATTTTTTGTAGTTTTAGTAGAGACGGAGTTTCACCATGTTGACCAGGATGGTCTCGATCTCTTGACCTCGTGATCCACCCGCCTCGGCCTCCCAAAGTGCTGGAATTACAGGCTTGAGCCACCGCGCCCGGCCTGTATGTGGTCTTATAATCATCATCATGATTTCTTTGGCAAAGTCACCAAATAAATTTTGCAATTTCCAGTTGCTTGAGCTACTCTACTATTCAGAGTACTCTGTTAAATATTATTCCATATTGTTTCCCTTCCTTATCAGTATTTCCCAAACTTCCCCGATGATATGAGTCACCTGAAAAACATGAGGTGCCTCTGTCACTCAGGATCTGGTGCCAGGAGTAGAAGAACAATCCGCAATTCTTAACATCCACCAACGTGTTCAAGCCCCAGTGCTCTCGGCTTTTGCTCTTTGTTTGCAATATGAAAGGTAACAGACAATGCCTCAAAGTCGGGCAACAGCAGGCTTTATTTAGTTTATTTTTTACCAGTTTTCTGCAAGGTATTTATTGATTTGTTTTTGAATTTCTAAATTGACGCATTATAATTATACTTTTTTTTCTTCTTTTTTGTGACAGAGTCTCGCTCTGTGGCCCAGGCTGGAGTGCAGTGGTATGATCTCCGCTCACTGCAACCTCCCCTTGAGAGGTTTAAGCGATTCTCCTGCCTCAGCCTCCTGAGTAGCTGGGACTACAGGCGCCAGCCACCACATCTGGCTAATTTTTCTATTTTTTATAGAGATGGGGTTTCACCATGTTGGCCAGGCTGGTCTCGAACTCTTGCTCTCAAGTGATCCGCCTGCCTCAACCTCCCAAAGTGCTGGAATTATGGGCGTGAGCCACTATGCCCGGCCTTAACCATAGCATTGCATGTATTTTTAAAAATATTGTCATTTTGAAGATATATTCATCAAGGAAGGAGAGTGGAACACATTTCATTTAAGAATTTGTTCACCTGACTTATGATTTTTAAATGTTTAGCCATATGGTCTGTGGGCCTTAGTCTCAGAGACTGGAAATGACAGGGCTGGCCCTAATGGGAAATTCCTGTGGTAGCTGGTCCAGTCTTTTGCACTCACGGCTTTTCTCTTGGGGATGAGCTTTTCTGAAGTTCTAAGAAATATAATTTCCTCCACCTCCTTACAGATAAAGGACAATTCATTTTAAATCTGTTGGACATCAGTTTCTAGCTTTCACATAATTTGTATGTACACCTTGATGTTCTCCTATTGTGCCAGGACTAGGACTTTAAAAACAACAAACTACTTAAGGTCAAAAGCCTGGGCTGGACGCAGTGGCTCAGGCCTGTAATCCCAGCATTTTGGGAGGCCAAGGTAGGCAGATTACTTGAGGTCAGGAGTTGAAGACCAGCCTAGCCAAAATGGTGAAACCATGTCTGCTAAAAATATAACAATTAGCTGGACACAGAGGCAGGCACCTGTAATCCCAGCTACTTGGGAGGCTGGGGTATGAAAATCACTTGAACCCAGGAGGTGGAGGTTGCAGTGAGCTGAGTTAGTGCCACTGTATTCCAGCCTGGGTGATGGAGCAAGATTCAGTCTCAAAAAAAGAACAAAAGCCTGTTAGAACTAAAGAATAGAGGCCAGACATGGTAGCTCATGCCTGTAATCACACCACTTTGGGAGGTCAAGATGGGTGGATCATGAGGTCAGGAGTTCAAGACCACTCTGGCCAATATGGTGAAACACATGGTGAAATCTCGTCTCTACTAAAAATACAAAAATTAGTGCCTGGTGGCAGGCGCCTGTAATCCCAGCTACTGTAAGGAGGCTGAGGCAGGAGAATCAGAGAAACTTGAAACTAGAAGGTGGAGGTTGCAGTGAGCTAAGATCACACCGTTGCACTCCAGCCTGGGCATCTCAAAAAAAAGAAAAGAAAAGAAAAGAAAAAGAAACAGAACTAAAGAACAGAAAAAATAGAATCCTACAACCCCTAATCAAAATCAGATACTCAGAGCAGAAGCATCAGTACTACTTGGAAGCTTGGTAGAAATGCAAAATCTCAGGTCCCACTCCAAGCCTACTGAATAAGAATATATTTTAATGGCCCAACACTGTGGCTCATGCCTATAATTCCAGCATTTTGGGAAGCCAAGGCAGGCAGATCACCTGAGGTCGGGAGTTCAAGACCAGCCTGACAAATATGGTGAAACCTTGTCTCTACTACAGATACAAAAATTAGCCAGGCATGGGGGCACGTGCTTGTAGTCCCAGCTACTCGGAAGGCTAAGGCAGGAGAATCACTTGAACCTGGGAGGCAGTGGTTGCAGGGAGCCAAGATCATGCCACTGCACTCTAGCCTGGCGACAAGAGCAAAACTTTGTCTCAAAAATATGCATATATATGTACATTTTCACAATATCCACATTGCCCTATGTATCCCTATACCCACTAAAGTGTGAGAAGCACTTTTGTAACCTTTGGACTGAGGCAATTAAAGAAATAAAGTTGAGGAAGAGTGCAGAATGGTGGCTTCGGATCAGCTCGATGTCAAGGGGGACACAACCATAGGAGCACTGGGTCCTGGGTTTTATTGCCAGCAGGGAGATTTGGGTAGCAACAGAGGAAAGCAATAGTTATAACGGGGCCACTGGGTCCCAGACTGCGAAGGGAGGGTGTACTAAAGGCTATTTTAGGGTATCTGCCCATCCATTCCATCTTCTAGGAGACTCTGCCTCTTGATCCAGCTGCTCCTGAGTGATCTTGTATACTGTGTGACCTGAGCCCCCTGGCCATAAATATAATCAGGGACAGACATCAGGCAAAAGGCAGCTAAGTCCCGGCCTGGTCAGTGACTGGTGGCCTTGCTTGAAAGTATGAGCTGGGCCATCAGATTCCAATTTGGGGAATTTAGAATAGTTAAGGCAAGGTGGATGGAGGTAGGAGTTCTAGCAAATTGCAGAGTTAAGGTTGTGTGGCTCTAATGGGCTGTGCGCAAATCTGCGGTATGAGAGAATAGAGACAATGAGAGAGCAGAGAAAGCCAGCCAGAGAGGAAAGTGAGAGAGGAATGGAGTACACACACACACACACAGATACAATGTGGTTAGACTTTTGTGTCCCCACCCAGATCTCATCTTGAATTGCAATCCCCATAATCCCCGTGAGTCAAGGAACAGACCAGGTGGAGGTAATTGAATCATGGGAGTGGTCTCTTCCATGCTGTTCTCGTCATAGTGAGTGAGTTCTCATAAGATCTGATGGTTTTATAAGGGGCTTTTCCTGTTTCACTTGGCACTTCTCCTTCCTGCTGCCTTTTGAAGAAGTTGCCTTGCTTCCCCTTGCCTTCCTCCATGATTGTAAGCTTCCAGAGGCCTCCCCGGCCATGCTAAACTGTGAGTCAATTAAACTTCCTTCCTTTATAAATTACCCAGTCTCGGGCAGTTCTTTATGGCAGTATGAAAATGGGCTAAGACACACATATACACACATACACACACATATGCACACAAAGATATATGTCACACATACATGCAGATACACAGACATATATATACATACACATACTACACACACACATACATATATTCACACATATACACAGAGACACACAGACACATACATAAACGTACACACATATATGCATATATATACATGCACACACATGAACACATATATGATGCACAGATATACACACATGCACACACATATATACACATATGCACATATGCACATATACACATGCATACACATATGCACATATACACATATGTATATAGGTGTATATATGTACACATACCTATACCCACACTTGCCCATATATATATAGTACATGCACATATATACACATGCATATACATACACACATATATATGCACACATACACACACTTATATACAAACACACATATATATACACACATATACGTCCTGGAATGAAGTCAAGAAAGAAAGAGACAAGAGAGAGCAGCTAGATTCCCAAACAGCCTCAGTTTCTGCTCTTCCTCAAACCTGTGGTAAATTTTGGGGGATATAAGCCTTTGCTTCCAGCAACCAACAGACTCTTGACTAGAGGGGCGGGTAAATTAATGCTAGTACCTAATCCCAAATACTCCAAAACTATCCATTTATAGTCTTTCTATTAGTATTGGCCCAGAAACTGGGGAGAGTGGGAAGAGTGAAGTTGGGTGGGAAAAGAGAATGCATCTCTGAGGACTGACACCTGGTTGAGTGGGCGCTCAGTTCTGGCACTCACGTCTAGCCCAGCAGTTACTATAGGACATTTTATTTCTCATTACTTGGGTATCTCTGTGTTTTTTAAGATTGGAGAAAACCCTCAAAAATTCAACAGAAAGCCCAGATTAGGGGTATTGCTGGATAAGTACTTATTTAGAGCTTAGATTATCCAAGTCAATTTTGCTAATAGGCTCTTAATATTTGAACGTGCTAGAGAAGATTAATTGGGGAGATTTAAAATAATACTGCTCTAGCCGTCTTGGCTTTAACCTGGGTCTGGATTGTTCATGACATGTATGGGGGAGTGAAAGACGGTTGAGGGGTGCAAGAGGGGCTCTGGAAGAGTCAGTTCTGGACAATCCATTTACATAAGAGATATTGCCAAGGGAACAGGAACATCTGCCTACACCAGGGGACAGGAGTCTTCAGAGGGCAGTGCTGGTCTGAGTGCTAGGGGAGAGCCGCTTCTAAAATGTGCTGAAGGAGCCGTTGCCCGTAAGAAGTCTGAAATGTCAAGCGTAAGCCCCATTGCTTTCATGCCCAGGTGGATCAACATGCAACAAAAAATGGAGGAGGGGTTCCCCACGCCAGCAACAGATCCTCAAGTGGACCTCTGGGCACTGAGCGCGGCAGCGTTGCTCAGGCACCTCGAACCTCCTGGGCTGTCCAAGTTTTGTTTTAAGCTGGCTTATCCTCTGTGTCATGTGATCTTGCTTTGTTCTTAGTCTACATATTTAAATTCTTGTCCAAAATCTGTTTTTTATTATTTTTTTCAATCCTGATGTCATGCATATCCCAAATCTTTACTTGTCCACTAGTCTCCAACAGGATTTACAGCAATGGTCTCTTAACAACCTGGTCTTCCTGCTGCCATTCTTGTCGTCCTCTCTATTCTCAGCATGGTAGTGGGAAGAAACTTTGAACAATGGAAACTTCCTCTTAATATTCCAACATCAGCCGGGCGCAGTGGCTCACGCCTGTAGTCCCGGCACTTTGGAGGGCTGAGGCAGGTGGATCACCTGAGGCTAGGAGTTCGAGACCGGCCTGACTAACATGGAGAAACTCCATCTCTACTAAAAATACAAAAATTAGTTGGGCATGGTGGTGCACACCTGTAATCCCAGCTACTAGGGAGGCTGAGGCAGGGAATTGCTTGAAACCGGGAGGCGGAGGTTGCAGTGAGCCGAGATCATGCCATCGCACTCCAGCCTGGGCAAAAAGAGTGAAACTCTGTCTTAAAAAAAAAGAAAAAAAAATTCCCAATGTTGGCTGCTCTGCCTATGGAGTAGCCATTCTTTATTCCTTTCTTAATAAACTTGCATTCACTATATATATATATATATATATATATCCCAATGTCTTCCAGCCATCCTTAGCACCAGCCAAATCTCTTATCCTGGTCTATACTGCCTTGTGTGATCTGGCCCCTGCTTTTCTCTCTGACATTATCTGCTACCTGCTACTGCTCTCCTTGCTTATTTCACTCCATCCATAAGACTTTCTCTTTCTCAAACACCCTGAGCTCCTTCTGCCTCAGAGCCTTTGTGGAAGCTGGGCTGGCTGCCTGGGTTCTACCCTGTCTCACCTGAAATGCTACCTTCTATTGCTAAGCCTTTCCTGATCTCTCCATCTAGAGGGCATGCTCTCTGCTGAAGCCACGTTCTATCACATCACTGTGTTGTTTTTTTTTTTTTTTTTCATAGAATATGTCTCCATTTAGAATTTCCAGGAGTCTGTTTCTTGTTTGTTTGTTTATTCCCTGTCTCTCTCCAGTACAATGAAAGCTTCATAACTGCAAAGACCTCATCTGCCTCGATAGCTGCTGCATTGCCAACACCTAGAACAGTTTCAGGGACATAATAGGTGCTCAATAAAGATTCACTGAAAACACAAAGAAGTGAACTCCCTCGCATCCCTGATCTTCCACTTGCCACTTGGATTGATTGCATGCGTGCTTGAATTTGCTCCTCTGTTATGGAGACTCTACCCTCCATTTACATCTGCTTCTGACATTTCCGATAAACCTCTCAGATAAAGCCCTGTCCCTGGAATTTTCTGTAGCACTGGGAAAGGAAAGCTAATGCACAGTTTGACTGTGTGTTTAGACTTTGGGTGATTGGAGTAACTGCTTCCTATTTCACAGCTACTCGACTCTGTGGAGAAATATTTCTATAAGCATTTTGCCCTCAGTCTCGCTCCTTCTGCATGCTAACTTTGTGCACTGAGACAGCAGCCCTGCTTCCTGGCAGCACCTGAGCCTCACAACCAAGGAGGCCACCAACAAAGAGGTACTGATTCTCCCTCCTGTTTGGAAACTCCTGGAGGACGCCGAGTGCGGTAGCACACGCCTGTAATCCCAGCACTTTGGGAGGCCGAGGTGGGCAGAGGAGTTCAAAACCAGCCTGGCCAACATGGTGAAACTCTGTCTCCACTAAAAATACAAAAATTAGCCAGTTGTGGTGGCATGCACCTACAGTCCCAGCTACTCAGGAGGCTGAGGCAGGAGAATCACTTGAACTTGGGAGGCAGAGGTTGCAGTGAGCTGAGATCACACCACTGCACTCCAGCCTGGGCAACAGAGTGAGACTCTGTCTCCAATCAATCAATCGATTAATCAATAATATGGTTTAGCTGTGTCCCTAAATCTCGACTTTATCTCCCAGAATTCCCGCATGTTGTGGGAGGGACCCAGGGGGAAGAAATTGAATCATGGGGGGCTGGTCTATTTCAAGCTATTCTTGCAATAGTGAATAAGTCTCACTAGATCTGATGGGTTTACTGGGGCCTTCCCCTTTTGCTTCTTTCTGATTTTCTCTTGCCATCACCCTGTAAGAAGCACCTTTCGCCTCCGCCATGATTCTGCGGCCTCCCCAGCCATGTGGAACTGTAAGTCCAATTAAACCTCTTTTTCTTCCGGGTCTTGAGTATGTCTTTATCAGCAGTGTGAAAATGGACTAATACAATAAATAAATAAACATTTTTAATTTCAAATATGCAGCTTTTAAAGCCAGATTGGGAAAGCTTCTTGAATTTTTTAATCATTTTTTTAAATGATGAGAAATGTTTCTAATTACATTTCAAAGCTATGATGTAGCAGTTACAGTTCCAATGCAGTTATTTTAAGAGCAAAGCTTGTGAAACAGTATCACTTCTGACAAATTCTTCACTTTCCTCAGTTATGATTCAGGGCCTCTTGCGTCCTCTCAAATTCTAACCGTTCTATTTGGGGCTGAAACCTTATCCCGGTTGTCCACATCATCTTCAAGCCAGCAACCAAGTAGAAAGGATTATGTTTACTGTAGCTATCAAAACGTGGGAGAGCAGAATCACTTGTGGTGGTTGTGAAAACACAGACTGCTGAGCTGCACCCTAGATGTAGTAACTGGGGGGGGGGCGGGTTTCTGGGGGTGGGTCCAGAACATCAATTTGCTTTTTTTTGAGATGGAGTCTCACTCTGTCACTCAGGCTGGAGTGTGGTGGCAAGATCTTAGCTCACTACAACCTCTGCCTCTCAGGTTCAAGCAATTCTCCTACCTCAGCCTCCCGAGTAACTGGGATTATAGGCACGTGCCACCATGCCTAGCTAATTTTTGTATTTTTAGTAGAGACTGGGTTTTGCTATGTTGACCAGGCTGGTCTCTTAACTCCTGACTTCAGGTGATCCACCTGCCTCGGACTCCCAAAGTGTTGGATTACAGGCGTGAGCCACCGTGCTCAGCCTGTTTTATTACTTTATGGTACAGGGAATATAATTTCAGAAACCTTGGTTTATCCAGCAGTTTTCTTAATTTGGGCAAATGTCCCTGATGATGGACTTAGGAAGTTTCTTGAGAATAAATACCACTATTTAATTTTCTCATACAAATAATTTTTTCCAAAGAGGTGTACATGGTCCCAGGAATGTTAGATTACTCTTCCACTGCCCTCTTGCTAAGATGGGGAGGATGGGGACTTGAATCCTTAAAACAATAAAAATACCTTCTTTTTTTTGAGGCAGGGTCTCACTCTGTCACCCAGGCTGGACTCCAGTGGTGCAATCTTGGCTTACTGCAACCTCCACCTCCCAGGTTCAAGCGATTCTCCTGCCTTAGCCTCCCGAGTAGCTGGGAGTACAGGCACATGCCATCATGCCTGGCTAAATTTTTTTTGTATTTTTGGTAGTGGCAGGGTCTTATCATGTTGCTCAGGCTGTTCTTGAAGTCCTGGGCTCAAGTGATTCCCCCACCTTGGTCTTCCAAAGTGGTGGGATTATAGGCATGAGCCACCGTGCCTGGCCTAAAAACATTCTTTAATATTTAAAGATTCATAAACAATTAACATGATTTTGAGAAAGAAGAGCAAAGGGATAGACTGTCCCTACCAGACATTACAATGCTACAGCAAGAAAAACTGTGACATGTCATAGAAACAGGCAAAATAGAGAGACAGAATAAAATAGCGTACAGAAAGAGACACAGTTATATGTGAGGGGAAGAGGTAGAGCTGGGAAACCTGACTCACTAAATGGATTTTTTTAAAATGGCTCTCTAGGCATGGTTGCATGTGCTTGTAGTCCCAGCTGCTCAGGAGGCTGAGGTAGGAGGATTGCTTGAGCCTGGGAGTCTGAGGCTGCAGTGAGCCGTGATGGCACCACTGCACTCCAGCATGGGTGACAGGGAGAAACCCTGTATCAAAAAAAGTCTCTGGGCTTATAGAATGCTTCATCCATTCTGGAACTACAGAAGAGAAGATGAAGAAAGGAGAAGGAGAAGGAAAAAATGCTTCATCCATCATCATAGTATTCCATATGCATTATTTCTGACCAAAGAGCTCATTTCACAGCAAACAAACTGTGACCAAAGGCCCACGCTCATGGAATTCACTGTTCTTACCATGTTCCTCATTGTCCTGAAGCAGCTGGCTCAATGGAACAGTAGAATGGTCTTTGGAAGATTCAATTATAGTTCCAGTTAGATGGCCACACCTGTGGGGGTTGGGGCAGTGCTCTTCAGAAGGCAGTGTGTCCTCTCAATCAGTATCCAACATATGGTATTGTTTCCCTCATAGCCACGATTCCCAGGTCTGGAAGTCAAGGGATGGGAATGAGAATAGTTTCTTCTCACCATTACTCCTAGTGATCCATTAGGAACACTTTTGCTTTCCAGCCCCATGAATGGTCTAGAGATTTTGGCTCCAAAGGGATAAATGCTTCCAACAGGGGCACAACGGTGATTCCAATGAACTGGAAGTCGAGACTGCCACCCAGCCACTTTGGGCTCATGGCTCTGAATCAACAGGCAAAAAAGGAGTACTGTCTGTGGTAACTGATCCTGGCCATCGAGAGAAAATGGGGCTCTTCTGGGGACTTGTCTACAGGCACTCAGAATGGTCCAGCATTTGACATACCGTCACGGGCTTTCCTACTATACGGCCTCTAACAAAACTAGGCTGTCCCGAACCCCTGGTAATAGAATTATTTATCTTTATACCAAGAAGTTTGGGAAAGCACCAGACTTCAAGGGATTCCTGCTGTAAGACCTAAAGTTCTTATGAGGTTGCTCAAAACAGAGAGACGTGTCAGTAGGGCCTATGGTGGTTCCATGTGTGCCAAATGTGTTCGTGACAGGATCAAGCATTCTTTCCTTATCGAGGAGCAGAAAATCATTGTGAAAGTGTTGAAGGGAGGTGCAAGCACAGAATCAGAAAACTAAATTTTAAAAAGGAAACTTTTTGAGTAATAAAAATGAAAAGCTTAAAAAAGAGAGAAAACAGGGATGCTGTTATACAGTGAGGATAAGGGGGCATATGCCTGGAAGGCAGGGAATTCTCCAGGGTTCCCCTTTGTCTTCCCAAGCCCAGGGATTAAAGTCAATTGAAAACTATAACAACCTAGTGAAGGTAGGACTGCAGATGGTCCAGATGGTTGGGGAAGGAAGGTCTGGGTTATTTTAGCAGGCAGGGAACTAAAATCAGCTGAGGTGCCTGCTGAGGACACAAATAATAGGAATGGGTGGTGGAAGAAAGTAGTTATAAATAAAGTGTGTCAAGGGGCTCATGCTCATGGAATTCATATTCTTTTTTTTTTTTTT
>NW_016107538.1:775790-780595 GCF_001604975.1 Cebus imitator
TTGGGATGGGGAGGAGTCTCACTCTGTCACCCAGGCTGGAGCACAGTGGTGCCATCTCGGCTCACCGCAGTCTTTACTTCCTGGTTTCAAGTGATTGTCCTGCCTCAGCCTCCCAAGTAGCTGGTATTACAGGCACGCACCACCATGCCCAGCTAATTTTTCTTTTGTATTTTTAGTAGAGATGGGGTTTTGCCATGTTGGTCAGGCTGGTCTCGAACTCCTGACCTCAAGTGATCTCCCCGCCTCGGCCTCCGAAAATGCTGGAATTACAGGCAGTAATGTGGGCCGCTAGGTCTGCCTGGAGTTCACATTTTGTCATGTTCCCTTCATTCTGAAGCAGTTGGCTTGATAAAACAGTTTACAGCCGGGCACAGTGGTGTGTGCCTGTAGTCCCAGCTACTCGGGAGGCTGAGGCTGTAGGTTGGCTTGAGCCCAGGAGTTCTGGGTTGTAGTGCACTATGCCGATCAGGTGTTCGGTATAAATATGGTGACCTCCCGGGAGCGAGGGACCACCAGGTTGCCTAAGAAGGGGTGAACAGGCCCAGGTCGAAAACGGAGCAGATCAGTAGTGGGATTGTGCCTGTGAATAGCCACTGCACTCCAGCCTGGGCAACATAGCAAGACCCCGTCTCTAAAAAAAACAAAAAACAAACAAACAAACAAAAACAGTTTACAGCCATGTAGCTAGCTGCAGAAATAAGAAATGTAATGAATATTTCTTCCCTTTTTTTCACATGAATATGCCTATATGAATAAAGTAGTTTGATTTTCTTTCCCTCTCTCATACTTTGCCTAACATGTGTTAATAGCAGATTAAATTTATATCAGTCTTTAAATTGTAGAATACCAAAGGAAGAGTGTGAATTAGGTAGGAAAATGAACACCCTTCAAAAACTGAAAAGGAATTTTGCCTCGTCTTTCTGGGGAAAGAGTTAACGTGTTTTGGGTTGTACGTGGTACAGTTGTGTCATATTAGACAGAAAGATGACTTAGTTGTTATCTTTATTTGGAGGTTAAGTATGGTTTAAAACACGGGTGCCTTAATCCCGGCCTGCGGAGTCCACGAGCGGGAGCAGGAGAGATGATGGCTGGGAACTGTGGTAGCGTCATCATGGTGTTCACAGCAGGTAGGTGGTCATTTTGCTAATGGCTTGGTGAGAGTGGACAGTAATTAGGCTTTTGCACTTTGGAGGATGGCTCCAGCTAAGAGAAGCCGAAATGCTTCTTGGGTGAAAGGGCTTTTATTCTTTTTATTATTATTATTATTATTTTAGAGGCGTGTTGTGGGGGAGGGGCTGATCTCAAACTCCAGACTTCTAGTGATCCACAACCCAGCCTCCCAAAGTGCTGGGATTATAGGTGTGAGCCACCGTGCCTGGCCAGGACTTTTATTTGTGCATCTTCTTACACCTGGCAAGTAAGCTGCCTGAGGTTCGGAGTGTCTCCTTCACAGAAAATGCCTAAGGTCGGGGCTTGGTATTTGCTGAATTAAAGGAAATTTGTCTTCTTATCTTTAGATTCGCAACACTTCAGAACTGACTGAGAGAACTTCCTCCATAAAATTGACTTTCTAAATCTTTTTCTTTTTTCCTTCTTCTTCTTTTTTTTTTTTTTGTTAGAGCCAAGGTCTAACTCTGTCACCCAGGCTGACGTGCCATGCATGCAGCCTTGAACTCCTGGGCTCAAGAGATCCTCCTGCCTCAGTAAGTCACCAAGCCTGGCGAATTCATTCTTTCTTTATTTTTTTATATTTTATTTTTATTTTTTTGTAGAGAAGAGGGTCTTGCTCGATTGCCCAGGCTGATCGCAACCTCCTGGGCTCAAGCTATCGTCCCTCCTCAGCTTAACAAGGTGTTGGGATTGCAGGCATGAGCCGTAATGCCTGGCCTATAAATCTTTATTCAGCTTTGCAAACTTCTAATTATCAGATAATATAGTCAGGTCTAATTCATCATTGTACAAATAAAGTGGCTTCCTGACATTCCCCAGCTAAATAAATAATAAATAGATAAATAAATAAACTCAGGTGCCAAATTGAGAAGGGGTATACCATGCTGGCTTTGGGACGTACTGTGGCCACTTGGCGAGGCCGAACTACATTTCCCAGCATCCCCGCTCGGTATGTTTCTGGTTAGGCTGGGCCACAGGAGACATTCTTATGCAGATTTGGGGGCAGGAGCGAGGCGGCAGCCATTTTGTGACTAGTGTCACTGCTATCTGCTGGTTTACTTCCTTGGCTTGGCCCAGCAGCCGGACCTAAAACGGCTCCATCTTCACCCAAGTCCTTCTCCATCGTTTCCTGCTTCTAGGCTAGGCATGTGCTGAAAGAGGCAGCTTCTTCTGCAGGATGGCAGAAGGTCAAAGGTAGAGAGAATACCATCAAGGTCAAAGGTAGCGAGAATTGACAGGGTTTTAGTTTGCCTTTGTGGGTTCCAGCTGGTATTTGCTTTTCTCTATGACTTCCTGACTGCCTTCCCTGACGTCTTTAGGCTCCAGGATCAGGTGTGAAGATAACAGCTTTACAGGGATTGCTTAGGCAGTTCCCACAATTGTGTAAGATTATATGTGGTATATATGATATATAATATACATACCCTAGTGGGTTCTGCTGTGCTTCAGTTTCTTCTGTGCAAGAATCCTGACTGATTGCATTATAATGATTTTATCTTTGGGTAAATGCATTATCTTCTTTGGATTTGCACTTCCGAAAACTTTATTGTTGAGAATGGCGTGTGGCAGATTGGTTACGTACATTTTTATACTTTGAGAACTAAGTAAATCAAGGGTGTCCAATCTTTTGGCTTCTGCGGGCCACATTGGAAGAAGAATGGTCTTGGGCCACATATAAAATAGGCTAACATTAACGATAGCTGATGAGCCAAAGGAAAAAAAAAATCTCAAAAAAAATCTGATAATGTTTTAAGAAAGTTTACGAATTCATGTTGGGCCACATTCAAAGCCTAGGCTGCACGCATCCAATGGTTTGGACCAACTTGAACTAAACTGAAGTCACTGTTGCTGTGTTGCCCAGGCTGGAGTGCAGGGGGCATTCACAAGCACAATTATTTTGAGCTATATCCTTAACCTCCCGGGCTCAAGCAGTCCTCCTGCCTCAGCCTCCCTAGTAGCCGGGCCTATGTGAATTTTGAAGAACAATAAACTTGATCAGATAGTCAGTTTACATGTGTAAGCTCTTCACAATTGGCTAACAAAAATTGCTGTGCTGGCCAAGTACTGTGGTTCATGCCTTGTAATCCTAGCACTCTGGAAGGCTGAGGCTGGTGGATCACTTGAGGCCAGGGGTTTGAGACTAAAAGTACAAAAATTACCTGATGGTGGTGGTGCACACCTGTAATCCCAGCTACTTGGGAGGCTGAGGCAGGAGAATTCCTGGTACCTAGGAGGTACAGGTTGCAGTGAACCACTGCACTCCAGCCTGGGTGACAAAGTAGAGATATTTCTTAGAATATTTCTTAGATATTTCTACATATTTCTTAGAAATACAGAGATAAATGTCCAAAACAATAAATTTTGTTTTCCTACTCTTACTATCTACCCACAAAGTGATAAATTGAACAAGTCGAGTACAGTAGTTGCCTCTGAGTGGCAGGAAGTGATGGAGGGGCAGGAGTGGAACTGTTTGTTGCTTTTGGTCTAAGCCTTTTTGGCTTTTTTTGACCCCTAGACTAGCTGCATGGAATATTTTGATGAAAATAAACATTAGTTACAAAAAAAGTTTTAATGAAAGCAAAAACCATGCCATCTATTTATAATAGGGTGGGCAAGAGGAAGGAAAATAGGAAAGGTTATCATTTGAGTTGGACAATAGACTTCAGTACGGGAGAGTTTCCAATACAAGCTGAAAGGAAGGTCAGGTTTGGGGAGGATTATGAAGCTGTGAGATTTCAAAGGATAAGAGAATGAGCTCTTCCTTCTTTAACAGTCATTTTCTACAGAAAGAAAATCTTGGCAACATTTTCTCAGACTTCCCCCTCCTCTCACCTCTTTGCCTTCTCTTATCTACACTGTATTTATTGTGTTAAATGAATCTAAATCCCTGAAGTAATTGAAGCAAGATAATACTTTGAAGCAGCTCCTTTCAGAGCTGTGCTTCACAGAGTTCTGGGACTGGTATAGTAATGGCCACAAAAAATTATTTTCACTTAAAAAAAAACAAACAAAACTTCACTAGCAACTTGGGAGGCTGAGGGGGGAGGATCACCTGAGCTTGGGAGGTCAAGGCTGCAGTGTGCTGTGATTGAGCCACTGCACTCCAGTCTGGGTGACACAGTGAGACCCTGCCTTAGAAAAAACAAACAAAAAAGCAAACGAACAAAAAAAACAGGCCAGGGGCGACTCATGCCTGTAACCCCAGCACTTTGGGAGGCTGAGGCAGGTGGATCACTTGAGGTTAGGAGTTGGAGACCAGACTGGCCAACATGGTAAAACCCCATCTCTACTAAAAATACAAAAATTTCCCAGGTATGATGGCACATACCTGTAGTCCCAGCTACTCGGGAGGCTGAGGCAGGGGGAGGTTGAGGCAGGAGAATTGCTTGAACCCCAGAGGCAGAGGTTGCTGTGAGCTGAGATTGTGCCACTGCACTCCCAGCCTGGGCAAAGCAAAAGAGTGAGACTCTGTATCAAATAAAATTGGAGTATCTTCAATGGCAGAATAATTACTGGTTTTAAAATTACATGATATGAGAGAGCCGGGCGCAGTGGCTCAAGCCTGTAATCCCAGCACTTTGGGAGGCCGAGGTGGGTGGATCATGAGGTCAAGAGATCGAGACCATCCTGGTCAA
>NW_016107538.1:780781-782724 GCF_001604975.1 Cebus imitator
AAGAGCGAAACTCCGTCTCAAAAAAAAAAAAAAAAAATTACATGATATGAGAGAAAGTCCCAGCTTAAATGCCATTTACTACCCATAGTCTTTAGGTTTCTTTCCATTGTCCTTCTTTTCTGCTTTTCTTCTTTTCAGGTAACATGCTGAGAGATTTAGAGTCTTGCTCTGTCACCTAGGCTGGAGTGCAGTGGTGTAATCTCGCCTCACTGCAACTTCCACATCCTGGATTCAAGCCATCTTCCTGTCTCAGGCTCCCGAGTAACTGGGACTACAGGGGTGTACCACCATGCCCGGCTAATTTTTGTATTTTTAGTAGAGATGGGGTTTCACCATGTTGGCCAGGTTGGTCTTGAACCCCTGACCTCAGGTGATCCGCCCACCTCAGCCTCCTGAAGTGCTGGGATTACAGGCATGAGCCATCATGCCTGGCCTGTTTCTTGACAAAGAAGCTTGCTAGGATTTTTTTTTCTTTTTTTTTTTTTTTGGTGTGTTATGTTGAGGGTGAAATGAACGGATGAATGGTAGATGAATTATCCAAAATCAGTAATTGCATTAGACAAGCCACTGAGAAATAAGAGGAATCTATCACTTGCTGGTTCCTTGTGTGTTATGGGTCCACTAACTTTTGCCTTTATTTCGAAAAAGAAAACAGAAAGAACTCTAAGGTATTCCCTAGGTGTTCTATAAAATGTTTGCATTGAAATATATGACACCGGCTTTTCCAGTGGCAGTGCTGCACGGTGAGGATCTCTTATCTATGCCCATAGCCATGTGGGCCAAGAGCCTGCTGAAGTCCATACAGGTCTTTGGACGGAAGAGGAAGATGGCCACAGCCGTGGAGGCTGCAAACGTGGGAGCGGCCTCATGAAAGTGAACAGGTAGCCCCTGGAGATGATGGAGCTGTGCACGCTGCAGTACAAGCTGCTGAAACCAGTCTGCTTCTGGGCAAGGAGTGATTTGCTGTCGTGGACATACATGTCCTAGTGAAGGGTGATGGTCAGGTGGCCCAGATTTATGCTATCTGTCAGTCTGTCTCCAAAGCCCTGGTGGCCTATTACCAGAAATATGTGGAAGTGGCTTCCAAGGAGGTCAAAGGTGATCTCATCCAGTATGATTGGACTCTGATGGTGGCTGACCCCCGTCGCTGCAAATCCAGAAAGTTTAGAGGCCCTGGTGCCCGTGCTTGTTACCAGGAATCCTACTATCATGAGTATCAGTAACAGCCCATCATTGTGTAATAAATACCTATGTAATAAACAATGTTTCATTTAAAAAAGAAAACCTAAAACTAAACTAAAATAAATGAGTCAGGGAGACAGAGTGCTAGGGATGTGGCATTAGGAGAACTTGGGGGCAGCAGCATCCATGGAGGCTGAATGAGGTGGGGACTGTGAATGACCTACTAAAATATGAAAAGAAGTTTTCATCTGAGAAGGCAGGAGGCTCAGTGTCCAGGAGCCTGCAGTTTGAAAACATGTCATATCTGGCGTGAAGTACGTCCAATGATGTCCTCCAAGGCATCAGCCTGCCAAAGGGAGTTGCTATTCAAAAGGGGGAGGATCACCTGAAGTCAGGAGTTTGAGACCAGCCTGACCAACATGGAGAAACCCCATCTCTCTATATATTTTAAAAAAGTAAAAAAACAATACAAAAGAGGGTAAAAGACAAATCAACCCGCCCAACAGGGCTCTATACCTGGCTGAGGGCACTGCCAGCTCCTGGAATGTGAAAAGGCCCTAAGATACATGCAAGAGCTGCTGTGGGCAGAGCAGCCAGGCCAAGGAGCTGCAGAAAAGAGAAAGCCTCTGTGCTTCCTCCTTTTCCTCCCCTGGTCTAACTCCCCACCATCCCCATCTTTGCCCTCCCCCCACATACACTTACACTTAGCTCCTCGTCCTCAGGTCCCTCTGAATTCCTGGTTCTTTTTTTTTTTTTTTTTT
>NW_016107538.1:782924-787822 GCF_001604975.1 Cebus imitator
CTCAGCCTCCTGAGTAGCTGGGATTACAGGTGCATGCCACCACGCCCGGCTAATTTTTGTGTTTTTAGTAGAGACGGGGTTTCATCATATTGGCCAGGCTGATCTCAAACTCCTGACCTCATGATCCACCCACCTCGGCCTCCCAAAGTGCTGGGATTACAGGCCTGAGCCACCATGCCCCGTTCGTTGTCCTTTTAAGTCTCCTTTTCAGTCATCTCCCTCCAGGCAATTCCCCCTCAACATCCTCTCACCAGTTTACAGAAGCCCTCTTGATGAGACTTAGGAGATAGACAAGCGACTGGTAAGTTATCTCTCTGGATTATCTCTATTTTACTTGTATTTTTATTTATTTTTTTTCTCTGGCCTCTTCCATGTAAATAGATTATTTCTGCATATGAAAAACATCCAGTTTTGACTGATTCTTTTTTTTCCCAAAAGGTAATCAGTTATTTAATTAGATTCTTAGGACATTTAGAACACCAATTTGTGAGGAGAAATTCCATTTGTCAGGGCAAACGCAGATCGCAGGTAGCCCTGGAGCTGAGGAAAGCTTTGATTTTTGGTGAAAATTGTGAGTCCACAGCTTTCTGATCAATGTTGCGCTGCTCTGTAATCTCATGTTTCTCTTTTTCTGTGTTGAAGATCTCACCTTTCTGGCATCTGGGCTTCCGCAGCTGCTGCTTCTTAAAGTAAGTATCAGTAAGATGTTTCGGGATTTTTACATTGCTGATATCAATTTTGGTTGAGGTGGCAATGACAAATTTCTGGTGCGTTCTTCATAGAGGAACTTGATTGAGGACCGGAAGCCCAGTAACAAGCCACCAGCCAGTTGCTTGAGGAAAACCACCCTCTTGCTCCTGCGGTGCCCAGTAAGGATGATCAGAATGGTCCCAGGGGTAATGCTGGTTCACAGTTTGCTCACGTGCCGACTGAAGGGTTTTTTGCCGTAGCTCAACAGCTTCAAGGCACATCTTCAGTAGGATAATACTTAGGCATTTTGCGAAGTTTAACCACCCGGTACCGCAATTCTTGTCACCACCAACTGGTTTTGTAACAGTTGCAAGAAACTTCTCCTTCTTTTTCTTTTCAACCTTGGATTTAGCAGCTGAGTACTTCCTCTTGTACATGGCCTTTCTGGAATACATGGCAGATCGGGAGTACCTGCCAATTCCTCTGACAAGGATAGGATTGTGGCTGCAATGGGGCTTCCCCTTCTTGGGCTTTTTAGCCTTGAGGTTACCCTTTTTCACTTTGCCACCAGCATCAGCCTTCTTAGCTTTAGGTTTCTTCTCTTTAGTATCCAGCTTCTCAACGTTTTCACCGCCATCTTGCAAGATGGGAAAGAGAACTAAGGTTGGGCTGATTCTTAACAGCATTAATCTTGGAGTTTCAATTTTTCAAAATAACTCATCAAATGTTGTCATTGCTCTAGCATATGGTGCCATATAAAATGGTCAAATGAATGATATTTATGCAGGGAAGAAAGATGAAGTCAGGAGGCCTACTACATGGATCCACTTGTGTCCCCCTGTGAGGTAATGAATAAACTAAGGAAGCCCATGACTGAGCAGAGGGGCTGGACCTCTGCTCAGTCATGGGCTTCCTTTGTTTTTCATCAGTGTTATGTTTCAGTTTGATGGCAAAATCAGCCTAGAGCCCAGATCTCTAAATTTATAATTTCACAGTTTCAATCAAGCACATGAACTCAAGAAGTCAGAAAGAAAGGTTTGAATGCTGACTCTGCCTCTCACTATAAGCATGTGAATTTGCGGAAGTTACTTAACCTCTTTGAAACAATTTCCTTATCTGAGAAATGGGGGAATATTTGCTGCGAGGATTAAATAAGCTAACCTGGCAAAAGGCCAGACAGAGTTTAATGAAGGGTAGCCTTCTCCCTACCTTCTTAGTCCTTGCTTGAGAGCTGGAACAAATTGTAAGGATTGTACAACTCCCAGATTCCCAGATCACATCAAGGTGGCCAAATCCTTATTAGGAATTTAAGCTCTTAGGCTTAAATTTTGCTTGGCTTAGTCATACTTACGAACTATGCTGAGATAATTCTACAAAACTCTCTGGAACTGAGTTCATTCCTCTGTGAGATGAAGAAATGACAGTCTATGACTTTAAGACACAAGGTTAGATAACAGCCAATTCATGTTTACAAAGTATATTGCTATCCAAGGATGAAAGTGCAGAGTCAAAACATATTTTTGGCTGGACATAGTGGCTCATGCCTGTAATCCCAGCACGTCAGGAGGCCAAGGTAGACAGACAGCTTGAGCCCAGGAGTTCGAGACCAGCCTGGGCAATATAGCGAGACCCTGCCTCTGTTGTTGCTTTTTTTGTTTTGTCTTGTTTTGAGATGGAGTCTTGCTCTGTCACCCAGGCTGGAGTGCAGTGGTGCGATCTCGGTTCACTGTAACCTCCACCTCCCAGGTTCAGTTGATTCTCCTGCCTCATCCTCTCAAGTAGCTGGGACTACAGGTGCGTGCCACCACACTGGGCTAATTTTTTGTATTTTTAGTAGAGACGGGTTTCACTGTGTTAGCCAGGATGGTCTCAATCTCTTGACCTCATGATCCTCTCACCTTGGCCTCCCAAAGTGCTGGAATTACAGGCATGAGCCCCCACACCCAGCCGTCTCTGTTATATTTTAAATTTCAAAATTGTTTAGGCTGGGCATGGTGGCTCATGCCTGGAATCCCAGCACTTTGGGAGGCTGAGGTATGCAGTTCACCAGAGGTCAGGAGTTCAAGACCAGCCTGACCAACATGGTGAAACCCCATCTCTACTAAAAATACAAAATTAGCTGGGCGTGGTGGCACATGCCTATAATCCCAGCTACTTGGTAGGCTGAGACAGGATAATCTCTTGAACCCCAGAGGCGGAGGTTGCAGTGAGCCGAGATTGCGCCATTGTACTCCATCCTGGGCAACGATTTCGAAACTCTGTCTAAAATTTAAAAAAAAATTTTTTTAAATTTAGGCTGGGTACAGTGGCTCATGCCTGTAATCCCAATACTTTGGGAGGCTGAGGCAGGCGGATCACTTGAGGGCAGGAGTTGGAGAGCAGCCTGGCCAACATAGCAAAACCTTATCTCTACTAAAATACAAAAATTAGCCAGATGTGGTGGTGCGCGCCTGTAATATTCCATAATTTGACACAGATAATTAGGGCATCTTCTGTTCTTTTGACTATGAATCAATGGCTCTGTTCTCCCAAACACTTTCTTTCCACATCCCTCTTTAGGTGTTTTGATAGCTGGTCCAGAAGAGACATGGATTTCCATTTTATTAACACTCATAAATTTAACCATTGTATTATATGTTATTCCAAAAATGCAAAAGAAAGGGATTCTTTGTAATAGAAGGCATATTGGATTTTGAGGGAGCTGATTTCATTCTCGTCCTTGATTTGCCATTATTGACAATGTGATCTTAGGTAACCTAAGCTCCTGTTAGCACTAGAATTTTAGGAAATGCAAATGAGTCTGTAAAAGGGAAGTAGCTCTGTTGAAAATTCACTTCCTTCCCTTTCTAATTGAAAAATTTAACAACCCCACAGTAATATTTTAATATAGACCCAAAACTGAAAGGAGATCTTCATTTTAATTCTCATTTTTTATCTTAGTCTGGCACTTAGCACAAAGTAAGGCATCATTAAATATTCAGTGAATAGAGTGGCTTCTCATGAACATGAGACCAAGAAGAGTGTTTCATTATGTAAGAACTCAATTCAAAGAGAATTAACTAAGCATCTGCTATTTGGCAGCTGTATTTCCCAGGCATTATAATTTTTTATCTTTCATAAAAATTGAGATAAGACCAGGTGCAGTGGCTCACACCTGTAATCCCAGCACTTTGGGAGGCTGAGGTGGGTGGATCATGAGGTCTGGAGTTCCAGACCAGCCAGGCCAATATGGTGAAATCTTGTCTCTGCTAAAAATATAAAAAATTAGCTGGGCTTGGTGGCGTGTGCCTGTAATCCCAGCTACTCAGGAGGCTGAGGTAGAAGAATTGCTTGAACCCAGGAGGCAGAGGTTGCAGCAAGCTGAGATCACGCCATTGCGCTCCAGCCTGGGTGACAGAGCAAAACTCCATCTCAGAAAAAAAAGGTTAAAAAAATTTAGATAAATGGATATGACTTCTGTCTTTCATTAACTCATGACTTTGGGGAGAGATAACATGTATACAAAATTCAGTGTAATAGAAAAGTGCTGGAAGTCTTATGAGGAAGACCCTGCCTCATCCTTATTCTGTCACTTACCAGTTGTATGAATGTGAGAAAGTCATTTATACACTAGGACACCAGCTTCATCATCTGCAAAATAAGGCTATACCCCATGATCTGGCCTCTAAGGTCCCTTCAGGCTATAAGTCTAAAAATGAAATGCCTGTTCTTAAAAACTCCTAAATATTTATTAAAGATAATCTCTTTAATATACTTACTTTTGCATCTAAAGCTACTAAGCAAAGTCACACAATACAGTAGTGCTTATTATCTGGGAGGATACTTCCAAGACCCCAGGAGATGCCTGAAACTGCAGATAGTACTGAACCTTACGTATACTATGTTTTTTCTTATAGATACCTATGATAAAGTTTAATTTATAAATTAGGCACGAAGCTAGGCATGGTGGCTCATGCCTGTAATCCCAGCATTTTGGGAAGCTGAGGCAGGCAGATCACTTGAGGGGAGTTCAAGACCATCCTGGACAATATGGTGAAGCGCCATCTCTACTGAAAATACAAAAATTATCTGGGCATGATGGCAGGCAGCTATAATCTCCATTACTTAGGAGGCTGAGGCAGGAGAATCGCTTGAACCCAGGTGGCGGAGGTGATCGAGCCATTGCACTCCAGCCTGGGTGACAGAGGGATACTCTGTCTCAAAAAAAA
>NW_016107538.1:788826-794371 GCF_001604975.1 Cebus imitator
AAAAAAAAAAAAAAAGGGAGAAAGAAAAAAAAAAATTCAGTATTTAAAACAATATGGAAGCTTAAAAAGAAATTAAAAATAAATAATATAGAGGAGTGTTAGAAATTAGAAATTCCTCAGCCTAAAAAAACTATGACCTATATTCTAGCCAAGTAAAGATAGGAATAGCAGATCTTGCATTCAAATCCACTGCACCAGGACAAGACTGGCTGGCAGGGGTGAAATCTTGAGGAGAGATAGCCTGTGACCTGTCAGTAGGACTCTCTGAGACCCCTGGAAGAGGATTCAAATTCCAGCACATGTCATTGCACCAGAAGTGGGAAACAGCTAACTAAAAAGCCTGCCAAAAAAGCCAGCCTACTGGAGATAAGACTCAGGAAGCGTTTTCCAAACGAGAAACAAGAGTGAAGGAGGCCGCAGAAGAGAAATCCTGGAGTTTTATGCAGTTGGTGAGGATCATTGTTTCCTGCCTTGCAAACACTATGGAGTAGTCACAGGCAGGAAGCATCAGAAAAATGAAAGTGTAGAATTCCATTAGAGGAAGAAAAAAATGATTGATAGGAGGAAAATCTCCATCATTGAATGGAATATTCCATTTTACACAGATTTCTTCTGAAGGTCAAGGACTGAACTAAAGGACACAGCTTGCATGTAACTGCCCTGAGTTTGGGGGAAAGGAGAGCACCCAAATAGCTGGGACTATAGGTGTACCACCACACCAGGCTAATTTTAAAAAAATTTTCTAGAGATGAGGTCTCATTATGTTCCCCAGGCTGTCCTCTAACTCCTAAAGTGATCCTCCCGCCGTAGCCTCCCAGGGTGTCAGGATTACAGGCCTGAGCCACCACACCCAGCCCCACGTTTACTCTTTCTGATACAATTTTCTGTAAGCCTCCAGCATTCTGGCCCAGGCACAGATGCAGAAAGATCTAGACTGGCTGCACTATTTTCCACACTTTGAGCCTTTTTGGGTACAGTTTTAAGCTAAGATCAAAGTATCATCTTTGCAAACCCAATGCTAATATTTCCTCAAACCACACTGTCAAAACATCCCACATAAAAAAATGTGAAATCAGGGAAAAAGTGAAAAATAAGACAGCAGAGTAAAAATGGGGCACTATTAGATACTTCATCCCCAGCAGTACTACCACAGCCAAAAGTGGTTGCCTTCAGAATTTTCCTCTGGGTCTTATTATTTTTCCAGCATATTCTACAATTATAAAAATACCTATTACTGTTTATTAATGTACATGCTTATGTGTATAAATTGTACTTGCCCAGCTGAATCCTGGGCAAATTCCATACCCTTTCATTCTAGAGTCCCAGACTTAGTGTCACATATCCCGTGATTTGAAACTCCTGGCCTAGAATCCAAACCCTGCATAATTTTGGATGCATCCTCAGACTTGGCATGAAGAAGTTGTCAAAACAATGCAATAGCAGAGAGGTCCAAAAGGGAAAAACAAGCAACTCTTCTATTGCTTAAACAGTGCATGCTTTGCAAGCTGTTTTTTTAAATATTTTTTATTCATGTGTGTGTATGTGTGTGTGTGTGTGTTTTTTTTTTTTTTTTGAGACAGAGTTTTGCTCTTGTTGCCCAGGTTGGAGTGCAATGGTGCAATCTTGGCTCACTGCAACCTCCGCCTCATGCGTTCAAGCAATTCTCCTGCCTCAGCCCCCTGAGTAGCTGGGATTACAGGCATGTGCCACCATGCCCAGCTATTTTTTTGTATTTTTAGTAGAGATGGGATTTCACCATGTTTACCAGGCTGTCTCGAACTCCAGACTTTAGGCAATCTACTTGCCTCAGTCTCCCAAAGTGCTGGGATTACAGGCATGAGCCTCCATGCCTGGCATGTGGTTTTTGTTTTAAGTAAATGTTGCTTCCTTTTAGTTATAGGAAGGAGACATTTCCTTTCTTCTCTCATCAAGATATAGGTTCAAAAATAACCTGCAGGAATCCTTACAAATTTAAAATTTATTTAGAGGTTTATCTGCAACTTCAGAGCTCTATAGGGATGCATATCCTGAGAGCAAACCACTTGAATTGCTCAACAAAAAGACCACAGTTGTGAACTGGATACATTCATGACATCAAGGGAAATATGCCTATAATGCCTGTAGGAATAATGAAAAGTTAATGATAGAAGAAGCCCAATCTTCTGCGATAGTAAGTATTGTGAAGAAAAGAAAAGTGTTCAATGCCAAATGAAGTCAATATTACCTACGATGTAGTGAAAAGGGTTTTTTTTTGCTTTATTTTTATTTATTTATTTACTTTTTGAGATGGATTTTCGCTTTTGTTGCTCAGGCTGGAGTGCAATGGCATAATCTCGGCTCACCACAACCTCTGCCTCCTGGGTTCAAGTGATTCTCCTACCTCAGCCTCCAGAGTAGCTGGGACTACAAGCACCCACCACCATGCCCAGCTAACTTTTTGTATTTTTAGTGGATACAGGGTTTCACCATGTTGGTCAGGCTGGTCTTGAACTCCTGACCTGGTGATTCACCTGCTTCGGCCTCCCAAAGTGCTGGGATTACAGGCATGAGCCACCGCACCTGGCCTTGTTTCATATACATCTTATACGCATAGACTGAAGGTGATTTCATATAAGATTTTTAGTAATTTTATGCATGAAACAAAGTTTTGACTGCACAACCCTTTTTTTTTTTTTTTTTTTTTTGAGACGGCATCTCACTCTGTCACACAAGGTTGGAGTGCAGTGGTGCGAACTCTGCTCACTGCAACCTCTGCCTCCCAGGCTCAAGGTTAAGCCCAGCTAATTTTTTGTATTGATAGAGACGGGGTTTCACCATGTTGCACAGGCTAGCCTCAAACCCCTGAGCTCAGGTGACCTGCCTGCCTCAGCCTCCCTCCCAAAGTGCTGGGATTACAGCTGTGAACCACCTCGCCCAGCCTGCACAAACTTTTGACTGTGACCTGTCACATGAGGCCAGGTGTGGAATTTTCCACTTGCAGCATCATGTTGGAATTCAAAAAGTTTCGGATTTTGTAGTATTTCAGATTCTCAGATTAGGGATGCTCAACCTGTATATGTATATGTGTGTGTATATGTATATCTCAGGGTAAAAAATGTTGGTAAAAATTATGGGTAAATTGGCCTTAACAAATAACTGTATAACAGTGATGTCTTCTGAATAATTCAAGAATGAGATTCTAGAGAATGGGTTTTTAGTGGTTGGGACAGGTTTGTTTTTGAAATGAATGCTTTCCAGAACTTTTATTTATTTATTATTTTCGAGATAGGGTCTCACTCTATCTCCTAGGCCGGAGTGCAGTGGCTCAATCTCAGCTCACTACAACCTCGACCTTCCTGGACTCAGGTGATCCTCCCACCTCAGCCTCCTCAGTAGCTGGACTGCAAGTGCACGCCACCATGCCCAGCTAATTTTTGTATTTTTTTGTAGAAACGAGGTCTCGCCGGGCATGGTGGCTCACGGCTGTAATCCCAGCACTTTGGGAGGCTGAGGCAGGCGGATCACCTGAGGTCAGGAGTTTGAGACAAGCCTGACCAATATGGTGAAATCCTGTCTTTATAAAAAAACAAAAAAATTAAAAAAAAGAAAGAAAAAAAAAAAGAAACGAGGTCTCACCTTATTGCCCAGGCTAGAACTCCTGGGCTCAAGCAATCCGCCTGACTCAACCTACCAAAGTGCTGGGCTTATAGGTGTGAGCCATCACACCTGGCCTTTTATTTATTGTTTTGATTATGCATATACTTAATGTTATTTCACAGCTTTTTGCCAATGCTTTATTTTCTCTGAGATTTTGATCTTTCAGCTCTGCAGTTAGCTAGGATTACTATCTATATAAATAGTACTGAATACATATAATACTCTGTCAGGCCTGTTGTAAATACTAATACTCAAAACTGTGAAGTAGGTATTATTACTATCCCCATTTTCTAGATGAGAAGACTGAGGCGCAGGGAGGCTAAATAATTTGTCTAAAGGCAGAACATGACTAATACAATTTTTTAAGTGGAGGGAACTAACACCAAGGTGTCAATGATGGTTTTTCAGAGTGTGGGGTTACAAAATTGTTAAGAGGATTGAAATGACGATCTTGAACTAAGCCCATGGTAGCTGAGCTGGAACAGGCAGGACAGACTCTAGAACAGTTTAAGAGAAAATATTGGCAGGACTTGTGGATAATCGGATGTGGGGATGAGGCAGAGCAATGAGGCTAGGAAGACTGGCCTCTGGCTGTGACTGAGTGGACATTTCACTAGGGTAGGAAATAAAAAAGGGGAGCAGACTGGGGAGAAATTATGTGCTCAGTTTTGACATTTTGAGTTTTATTGTAAGCATTTGAACATGAAAAGTTTAAACTTAAGACAGGCCGCACATGGTGGCTCACACCTGTAATCCCAGCACTTTGGGAGGCCAAGGCAGTTGGATCACCTGAGGTCAGGAGTTCAAAATCAGCGTCCCCAACCTGGTGAAACCCAGTCTCTACTAAAAATACAAAAATTAGCTAGATATGGTGCTGCACACCTGTAATCCCAACTACTCGGGAGGCTGAGGCAGAAGAATCATTGGAACCCGGGAGGTGGAGGTTGCAGTGAGCCCAGATCGTCACTTCACTCCAGCCTAGGTGACAGAGTGAGACTCTGTCAGGCCAGGTGTGGTGGCTCATGCCTGTAATCCCAGTACTTTGGGAGGCCGAGGCAGGTGAATCACCTGAGCTCAGGAGTTTGAGACCAGCCTGATCAACATGGCAAAATCTTGTCTCAAAAAAAAAAAGAGACTCCATCTGGCAGGGGGTGGGGAGGGGAGAAGAAAAAAAGAAAAAGTCACCACAATAATTCACTGTTGGACACTCAAGAACTGGTATTTCCCATGAATTTGTATAGTACAAGTAACAGGGATAATAGTAGTTGGTTAAAAGGATTTACTGGGACTGATATGTTGGTTTATGAGCTACAAGACTGCATTAGCTTTTCTTTTGTTCCAACTCTAAAAATTGAGCAACTAGCCCTAGTGCCTGATACAGAGTCTTCAAGAGATGTGTTGACTGAAGCTAACAAAGTGATTTATTTATTCATTGAGACGGAGTTTCACTCTGGTCACCTAGGCTGGAGTGCAGCGGTGCAACTTTGGCTCACTGCAACCTCCGCGTCCGGGGTTCAAGCAATTTTCCTGCCTTGGACTCCCAAGTAGCTGGGACTAGAGGCGTGCACCACCATACCTGGCTAATTTTTTGCCTTTTTAGTAGAGACAGGGTTTCACCATGCTGACCAGGCTGGTCTCGAACTCCTGACACCCACTTCTGCCTCCCAAAGTGCCCGGATTACAGGCATAAGCCACCGCAGCCAGCCTAACAAAACGATTTTTTTTAAAGAGGAGGGGCGATGTATCTTATATTTATTAAACTTTTTGCTATTTGAAGAATTAATACATTCATGCAAAGGAAAAGATTAAGTAAACATGTCCTACAGTGTTATCACTTGAAATCTCTTAAAAGCGGCTCTGCAACTCTGTCCCATGAGTGTCTGCCACATATTTGAAATTCCCAGGTTTT
>NW_016107538.1:794431-797331 GCF_001604975.1 Cebus imitator
ACAGAGTCTCGCTCTGTCTTGCGCAGGCTGGAGTGCAATGGCGCGATCTCAGCTCACTGCAATCTCTGCCACCCGGGTGTAAACGATTCGCCTCAGCTTCCCAAGTGGCTGGGATTACAGGCGTGTGCCACCATGCTCGGCTAACTTTTGTATTTTTAGTAGAGATGGGGTTTCACCATGCTGGCCAGGGTGGTCTTGAGCTCCTCTGACTTTGCCATCCACCCACCTCGGCCTCCCAAAGTGCTGAGATTACAGGCGTGAGCCGCTGTGCCCGGCCTGAAATTCCCAGTCTTATATGCTCCAGTCCTTTGGAATAATGTTTAGAGTCCATACAAGAAGCCATTAAAATGCAAATATGTCATCTGTGACCAGGAACCAAGCTGGCATCTGGCAGACACTGACACATTTATCAGACTGATGTGTGGACAGCTAGGTGCCTCTCAGAGGCCTTAGGTCAGGTGGAGGAAGGGCCGATTCTGAGCTGACAGAGTAGGATCCACCTTGGCCAGCAGCCGGGATTCTGCTGACAACAAGCTCCTCCACAGCAGACCTGGCTGCAGGGACCAGCCAGGACAAAGGCAGTCCAGGGGAAGCCCCGCGGCGCCACGCGATCACGCCCGAGTCTCCTCGTTCCCCTCGGCCCTTCCTAAAACCTGGTGGCTCAGTCCGAACAATCGCAGCTGGACAGATGGTCCACAACGTTGTGAATTTTCATCTTTTTCATCAGTGCCATCCTTCAGTTCCCGGCTATTTGTGGGCTGGGGAGTTGGCCAAATCGAGTAAAAACCGAAAATGTCTTTTTGTTCTTTTCGGTTCCGCCGGTTTAAATTCCAGGCAATCTTTAAGCTAGGAGGCTGATAAGTATTATTCTCTGCTTGCCCTTTTCAAAGGGACTTCAGCTTATAAACTCTGTGTTAGAGGAGCCAGGCCTGTTAGACGCCACCGGTCTACAGGCACACTCAGCAGATCCCGCCTCGGATCTCCCACTGCCAGGCCCCTAGGCAACGCCCGCACGCGCGCCCGGCCCAGGACATCACGTCTCTTGCGTCGAGAGGCGGGGCCGCGGGCTCTGACGTCACGTGGCCGCGCCCCTGCCGCTCAGATATCTCCGGCACCGCCCGCCATTTTGTTTCCAGTGTTTGGATTGCGGCCGGCGGTGCTGAGGGAGCTATCTAGCTTTGTAGGCGGGAGGCTGGTTACAGGATCTATTGTCTGTCTTTAACTCTGTAGTTTGGCCCGAGGCCTTTGCGAGCTATCCCGGAGCAGTTAGCAGAAGCCGCAGCGGCCGCCCCCGCCGGTCTCCGCTGTCCCCCGGCTCAGGAGGGACCGACTCCGCGTCACGCCCCTTAGCGCTTGCGGCTCTCTTCTCTGTCGTTGGGTCCGCATCGTGTTCCCGGAATCAGACGGTGCCCCATAGATGGCCAGCTTTCCCCCGAGGGTCAACGAGAAAGAGATCGGTGAGGATTGGGACTGTGGGTGGGCGCGTGGGGGCCGAGGAGAGACAGGGACTCCCCGGAGGAGGTTTGGGAGGAAACGACTCCGAGTCTGAGGGATTAGCTTGAGTGCGCCAGGGCCAGCCCACGAGCAAGAAGGAGGAAGCCGCCTGGGTGGGAGTTGGCTGAGAGGTAAATGGCACCGACGTGGATGTAGCACCTTCTGTGCTCCCTCGCGGTTGCTGTGTGGCCGGGGCGGGCACGGACCCCAGTTTCTTCATCGGAGGTACGCGCAGGGTTCTTGTCCTGGGAGTCTCTTGGCTCAGGGCCTGACAGTCGAGTGGACAGGGAAGGGCCACTCAGGGACTTTAGGTTTACAATGGGGAAAAGTGAACTTGCGAGTTCTGAGCCGTAATGAAAGGAGAGTGTCCTCGTGTATATTAACCACTCGTAAATGAGAAACGTGACTGCAAGAGGTTCCAACAGCCTGGAAAAAACAATACTGTATTTTTTAAAATGCTGTGGCGTTAAGAAAGGCAGCAGTCGGGGGAGGAGACTTTCAGAATTATCTTTCAAACACTTAGGAGCAGGGTGGTTGGGTGGAGTGACTGAAGGAAAGCTGTTGTGCGGAAGAGCAAACTCTGGAAAGGCTTTTCTGGCTTAGTGTCTAGCCCAGGGCAATCGGTGTTGAAGGTTGTGCGTCCACACCTACTTAGTGGCTCAGTGGAAAGCACCGCATTATTTAAATCCTTTTTTAAAGTAAAATAACTGCAACAACGTTTGAAGGTGTTAGGGAGTTAGCAAACACTGATCTTACTGTGTTAAGTAATAATTAGCTGTGGTCACTGAGCAGAGAGCATTTACATTTTCCTGCTCTTAAAGTGAATGTGTTTCTTTACTAAATATTAAAGAGGAGATATTTCTAGAGAAGGGCAGAGGCTGAGGAAGCCAAAACGTCCACTGTTTTATATGTGGTGAATGTTTATATCTAGAAACAGCTATTTTAGAATTCTGGACCTTTGTTGTCCTAGGGGTCATTGATTAGGAAGGGACTTTAACCCTGGTTTTAATAACCATTTTAAAGATACAAACGCAGGGAAAAAATTGTAGCAGAGTTCACACAGAAAATTTTTTTAAAAAGATGCAAAGAGCACAAAATTTGTGTCCAGTTATTATTTTAACTGTATTTTAAAACTAGAAAGTGTCGCAAAGTGGAACAAAGAACTCAAGTTCTTGTCAGTTCAGTGGGTTTTTCTTTTACTTTACTACACCATAATGCTGTAGATGAGTGATCTGCCTTTGTTTTATCTGTATTTTATTTCATCCTGATAAACCATTTTGAAAACTTTCTGGTCCTGTTTTCTAAAAGATAAGCAGGGTTTCTTAGCATACCTACATAAAGTAGAACCATCCACTAAGTGTCACCCCCACACCCGCCAGCCCCCCCCACTTCTCTTTTCTCTCTCT
>NW_016107538.1:797736-799355 GCF_001604975.1 Cebus imitator
GGCCTCCCAAAGTGCTGGGATTACAGGCTTGAGCCACCGCGCCCGGCCTCTTCCCTTTTTTTTTTTGAATAATTTGGATACAAGGTTAAACATTTATTTCTCTGTGTAACTTTTAATATATGAATAAGGATTTACTTTTTTTCTTTTCTTGGGTGTTAATTATAGCCAAGTCAAATTTAGTTTCTCAAGGACATACTGAGAGTAGAGGCAAGATTCCATGAATGATTCAATAATTCTGTACGCTGCTACTGCCTTGAGCTACTGCCCTCTTTCACAAGGCACTGATCGTTCCTTTCTGGTTATGAAATTTTGGGGAGGAATGTAAAGAAGGAGTTAAATCTGGTTTGCTTGGTTAAGCAGTGACACAGATGATGTGTTACTATTTTACAGATATTAATAATGCAGTGTTGTATCTTATGGTTGATTTCCCATGGCAGGCAGCCTTTCCCTTAACAAGGTTATTGCATCATACATTTCTGTTGCTAACATTAAACAGTTAAAAGGTTTAACTTAAAAAACTTTATTCAAAGCACTTTATTACACACTTTGTGCTGGATTTCTAAAATTATACAGTATTTAAATTGAGTGCTTCAATCATTTGATTAAAGTGCAAAAATAAGTGTGATATACCTATTATCCAGCAAGGCAGCACAGTCAAGGCAATTATTAGTAAACTTTAACAGAGTAATGCATTTATTTGGCAGGATTTATAATGGCCCTACTTTTTGAGTTTGTGTATAATTGAGAATAAATTACGTTGTTATTTCATGTCTTTGCTATCTATTTGAACGAATTTTTTAGTAATTGTTACTGCTCTTTTACTTTCTTTTTGAGATGGAATCTCTCTCTGTCATCCAAGCTGGAGTGTAGTGGTGCAATCTCAGCTCACTGCAACCTCCACTTCTAGGGCTTAAGCGATTCTCCTCCCTCAGCCACCTGAGTAGCTGGGATTACAGATGTGTGCCACCACGCCTGGCTTATTTTTTGTATTTTTAGTAGAGGTGGGGGCATTTCACCATGTTGGCCAAGCTGGTCTTAAACTCCAGACCTCAGGTGATCTGCCGGCCTTGGCCTCCCAAAGTGCTGGGATTACAGGCATGAGCCGGTGTACCCAGCCTGCGCGCATGCGCGCTCTCTTTTGAGATAAGAGTCTTGCTCTGTCACCCAAGCTGGAGTGTGGTGGGAAAATCATGGCTCTCTGTAGCCTCTGCCTCCTGGCAGTCCTCCCACCTCAGCCTGGAATTACAGGTGCAGGCCACCACACTTGCTAATTTTTAAAATTTTTTGTAGGGATGAGGTCTTCGTATAAATCCCAGCCTGGTCTCAAACCTGTGGGATCAAGTGATCCATCCACCTTGGCCTACCAAAGTATTGGGATTACCAGTGTGCCTGTCCTGTTACCACTATACACAAGGAGTATCATGATTGTGGTCAAGGTAGAAGAAAAATATAGACTAACTTTAAAATACTGACTGGGCCTGGCATGGTGGCTCACACCTGTAATTCCAGCACTTTGGGAGGCCGAGGTGGGTGGATCACGAGGTCAAGAGATCGAGACCATCCTGGTCAACATGGTGAAACCCCGTCTCTACTAAAAATACAAAAAATTAGCTGGGCAT
>NW_016107538.1:801125-804430 GCF_001604975.1 Cebus imitator
TCCTGGGTTCAGGCAATTCTCCTGCCTCAGCTTCCGGAGTAGCTGGGATTACAGGCACGCACCACCATGCCCAGCTAATTTTTTGTATTTTTAATAGAGACGGGGTTTCACCATGTTGACCAGGCTGGTCTCGATCTCTTGACCTCGTGATCCACCCGCCTCGGCCTCCCAAAGTACTGGGATTACAGGCTTGAGCCACCTCGCCCGGCTCTGTTTTGGTTTTTTAAACCCCACCAATTTGTTAAGGGAATTGGGACAGAGAACATATTTAAATCACTTTAGAATGGGAGCATATATGTGTGCTTTTGTATTTATTCAATAAATATTTACTGTGCACCTGTCATATGCCAGGTGCTGTACTAGCTATTGATGGAGCACACATTCAGACTGAACAAGTACATTTTGGGTGTGTGGGTGTGTGTGTGCGTGCTCACGTGTGTGTGTATCTTCTAGCTACAGCAGTGTAAGTGGTTCTTACATTAACAGCAATACGTAGAATATATCAAAGCTTAGGTGTTGAAAAGTTTAAGCCAGAAATACATAAAAATATATTATTATACACTGTAGAATTGACCAGACAACTGACCACAAAATAGATAATACAAAAGCTAAACTGACGATAACTAATAGCAAAAAAGGAGAAATAGTAACATTTGAAATCAAGACCAACCCAGAATAGGTGATAACACTGATAAAGAGGGGCCTTTCCCAAAATTGAGGAAATTCTAGCTGAGTTTGCATGCATACATTGCAGTATGAACTTGTTGATCATGCTTTTTGTTAAATATGGAAGTAACATTCTTTATATACTCTGGTAATATGCCAGTTTTTCTTAGGAATACAGAATTTGAGTAATCTTAATTTAAAATGTAAGACATTGTCTTTTTTTTTTGTTCTTAGAAACCAAAATAATTCCATTTTTGAGTCAGTTTGGGGTCCATTAGGAAGACTCAAGGACCACTATTTGAGAATTGTAAATATAATGCTTTTTTTTTTTTTTAAAAAAAAGAGATAGAGTCTTGCTCTGTCACCCAGGCTGGAGTGCAGTGGTGCAATCTTGGCTCACTGCAGTCTCCACCTCCAGGGTTCAAGCAGTTCTTACGGAGTTTTTTGAGACAAGAGTTTCACTCTTGTTGCCCAGGCTGAAATGCAACGTGCGATATCAGCTCACTACAACCTCCGCCTCCTGGGTTCAAGTGATTCTTCCAAGAAACTGGGATTACAGGCATGCCCCAACATTATAACCACCATGCCTGGCTATAATGCATTTTACTTTATTTTAATTAATTTTTTTTTTTTGAGACAGAGTCTTGTTCTGTTGTTGCCTAGGCTGGAGTGCTGGAGTGCAGTGGCACTTTCTCACTGCAACCTCTGCTCCTGGGTTCAAGGGATTCTCTTTTCTCAGCCTCCCAAGTAGCTGGGATTACAGACATCCATCACCACACCTGGCTAATTTTTGTATTTTTAGTAGGGACAGGGTTTCATCATGTTGACCAGGCTGGTCTCAAACTCCAGACCTCAAGTGATCTGCCCATCTCAGTCCCCTAAAATGTTGGGATTACAAGTGTGAGCAACCACACTCAGCCTCTAATGCATTTTAAGGCACTGGTTGGGAGGTTGGATTAGACAGCCTTTAAATTTTCTAGTTCTGAGGATTTTGTGATTTTTGTGACCTGGGCCTGCAAAGGATAAAAGTATTTGTTTGAATAGTGTATTTTATAGTGCTTTTGTTTGAGTAGTGGTGTAATACTGTGTTTTATAGTGATATATGATTTTTGAAAGCTAAGAAACTTAATTTGGAAGATACTTTTCTTGCAAACTAAGTTTAATCTCTTGCAGTTAAAATGTTAATAATTTGATGAGAATATAATACAATGTAAAAGTTAGGACCTTTGTAATTGTTAGGTCTAATTGGTCATTACATTATTATTACTTGAACAGTTTTATTATTGAAACTTTCTTAAAAATTCTTGCATTGGGAAATTTTAGTAAGATCACTTTATCAAAACTTGGAGCCAGTCACTATCATTAAGGGGTCTTCATATACTGCATACCCCCTGTTAGAGGATGGGAAGCAGAACTCACTATACCCTGTCTGCATAGAATAGGGAAGAAACTTAGTCCCAAAGTAATATGGAAGCAGTCTCACATGGATTATGTGTTGGTTATATGTGATATCCAGTATTTTTGTTTTTCCTTTTAGTGAGATCACGTACTATAGGTGAACTTTTAGCTCCTGCAGCTCCTTTTGACAAGAAATGTGGTCGTGAAAATTGGACTGTTGCTTTCGCTCCAGATGGTTCATACTTTGCTTGGTCACAAGGACATCGTACAGTAAAGCTTGTTCCGTGGTCCCAGTGCCTTCAGAACTTGTAAGATTTTTTCTTTTTTTGTATTTTGTATCTGTTGGTGGAATTTACTATTTTCTCTCGGTATAGGGTAATAAAAACATTTTGATATTTAAGTTTTACTTCATAGATGGTGTTCTGAGTTTTAATCATGGGCTGAATATATTTATTGGCAAATTTGTGTGAAGAATTTTCTGGGCCAGACGTGGTGGCTGACACCTGTAATCCCCACACTTTTAAAGGCTAAGGTGGGTGGATCACCTGAGGTCAGGAGTTTGAGACCAGCCTGGCCAACATGATAAAATCCTGTCTCCACTAAAAATAAAAGAAATTAGCCAGGCATGGTGGCGCATGCCAATAATCCCAGCTACTTGGGAAGCTAAGGCAGGAGACTCTTTTGAACCCAAGAGGCGGAGGTTGCAGTGAGCTGAGATCTCACTGCATTCCAGCCTAGACAACAAGAGTGAAACTCTCGTCTCAACAAAAACAAATAAGAATTGTCTAGTCTCAGCTGAGCACAGTGGCTCATGCGTGTAATCCTCGCACTTTGGGAGGCCAAGGCAGGCAGATCACTTGTGGTCAGGAATTCAAGGCCAGCCTGGCCAACATAGTGAAACCCTATCTCTACTAAAAATACAAAAATTAACTGGACTTGGTGTTACACACCTGTAGTCCTAGCTACTCCGGAGGCTGAGGCAGAAGAATTTCTTGAACCCAGGAGGTGGAGGTTGCAGTGAGTAGAGATAGCACCACTTCACTGCAGCCTGGGCGACAGTACCAAACTCTCTCTCTCAAAAAAAAAAAAAAGGTTGTTTGGTCTTATTTATACATTATCTGTATGTTAAAAAGTCAGATTGTGTCTAACAGGTATATATAGTGTTTTGCCAGAGCAGGTGACTTCTGTGATATGAAGTTTTTTGGATTTCACAACATTTTGTTGGATAACACTGGTGCATA
>NW_016107538.1:804525-813459 GCF_001604975.1 Cebus imitator
TACACTGCAACCTCCCCCTCCTGGGTTGAAACGATTCTCCTGCAGGTGTCTGCCACCATACCCAGCTAATTTTTTTTTGAAAGCGAGTTGATTAAGAAGGTAAAGGAATGAAGAATGGCTACTCCATAGGCAGAGCAGCCAATTTTTTGTATCTTTAGTAGAGACAGGGTTTTACCATGTTGGTCAAGCTGGTCTCAAACTCCTGACCTCAGGTGATCCACCTGCCTCGGCCTCCCAAAGTGCTGAGATTACAGGCATGAGACACAGAGCCCAGCCAATTTTTTTTTTTTTTAATGGACTTATGGTCGCTCTGCTTGGGGTAAATTGAGTTTGAATGTTTGTCAAAAGTTTTTCTAAAATGTATCGTGCTATATTGAAAATTTCTGTTTATTTTTATTTTTATTCTGTATCTAGTAGACCTTCATGGTTATAGTCGCTAATGTTCTCATTACATATTTACTTGAGATCTAGAACCTATAGGAAACTAATTATTATGGTTTGAGGATTTTTTTTTTCCCTTAAGGCAATTTTCTGGTATCAGCTTGACCTATCTTGAGTTACGGGGTTGGTTTTTCTTTTTTCCTGCTTACTTATACTTTTGTTTTTCGGTTGAAGGGGTCCCAGTTAATACAGTGGTTTTGAGGAAAATTGGGAGGCAAATAAGTTATACTATAAATTGCTTTATTGTTGAACTTACTACTCAGTTGCTGAGAATTTCTATTAATGAACTGAATTTATTTGGTGCTTCTCATAGTTCAAATAGCAACTTTTTCTTCCTATCTATAGGATTCTGTTGTTACTCAGTGTCATTATAATCATACTGAGGTTATTTTAACAAACATTTGTAATTACTCAATGTCCAGAGGAATCCAGAGTGAAAAATAATTCAATTTCAATCTGACTTCCCCTCTCCCCAGCCTCTTACATGGCACCAAGAACGTTACCAATTCAAGCAGTTTAAGATTGCCAAGACAAAACAGTGATGGTGGTCAGAAAAATAAGCCTCGTGAGCATATTATAGACTGTGGAGATATAGTCTGGAGTCTTGCTTTTGGGTCTTCAGTTCCAGAAAAACAGAGTCGCTGTGTAAATATAGAATGGCATCGCTTCAGATTTGGACAAGATCAGCTACTTCTTGCTACAGGGTTGAACAATGGGCGTATCAAAATATGGGATGTATATACAGGTATGAATTCATAGTTTTTAAAGCAAATTTATTTTATGATGCAGGGCACTGCTCATAGGCACTGGAATTAGGATTTGAGAGTTTCAGCTTATTGAAAAGCAAGATTTGATGATGTGGGTGTGTTTTTGTGATTGACCTGAATAGCACCTTCTTCAGCTCATGCTTTTAATTTAGGAAAACAATAGAGTTCACATTGCTTCATCACTGTTCACAGAATATTATAGTAGGAAAGGCTTTCTAGGGAATGTTTAGTTAGTTGTCATTTATAAACTAGTTATTCAGTTTATGGCGCACATGGTAAGGTGTTTTCTTATATGCTTTTTCAATGATGGCTTAGAGGTTTTCAAGGTAAACCAGATTTCAGTACTCATTATCTCACCTTTGGAAAGGTTTAGTGAACGTTTAGATAGGTTGAGAAGTTAAATTCTTTGAGCAATTAAAAATAAATGTGTTGCTTATTGCCTTAAACACTTTCTGGCATATATATACTCAAAGATGTAAAGGATTTTTTAAATGAGCATTAAAATAACATGTACATTAGAACATAACAAGTGACACTAATATAGATGATAATGAGTCAAAATTTGGGTTCTTGAAAAAAAAAAATAAGATGAACACATAGATTTTCCCAGAAAACAAAGCTCTTGCAGTATAAGGTAAATACATTTTTTCACTGGGATAATGTTTGGAAACTAAGTTGTTATGGGATAACATGTATCTTTTGGGAGTTTGACAGTTAATGAGTAATCCAAGGCCAGGCAAATAACAAGCAAATAAATAATTTGATTTTATATTTTAAAATCATACTAAAAGATTTGGAAAATTATAATTTGGGTGCTTTTCTTGATATTAACATGATATAGGAGGTTGTTTACATTTCAGCAGTTTTCTTTTAATTTTTCTTCCCTTTTTTTTGAGACAAAGTCTTACTCAGTCACCCTCGCTGGAGTGCGGTGGCACAATCTCAACTCACAGCAACGTCCGCCTCCGAGGCTCAAGTGATTCTCATGCCTCAGCCACCCGAGTAGCTGGAATTAACAGGCATGTGCCACCACACCTGTCTAATTTTTTGTATTTTTAGTGGAGACAGGGTTTTGCCGTGTTGGTCAGGCCTGTCTTGATGATCCACCTGCCTCAGCCTCCCAAACTGCTGGGATTACAGGTGTGAGCCACTGCTCCCGGCTTCCCTTTTAATTTTTCTTTGTTTTTTGTTTTGTTTTTAGACAGAATCTTACTCTGTCACCCAGCTGGAGTGCAATGGCACAATCTTGGCTCACTGCAGCCTCCACCTCCCGGGTTCAAGCCATTCTCCTGGCTCAGCCTCCTGAGTACCTGGGATTATTGCATGCAGCTAATATTTGTATTTTTAGTAGAGAAGGGGTTTCGCTGTGTTGGCCAGGCCGGTATTGAATTCCTGACCTCAAGTGATCCACCTGCCTTGGCCTCCCAAAGTGCTGGGATTACAGGCATGAACCACCGTGTCTGGCCCCCTTTTAATTTTTCTAATAAATTTAGGCTTTACTATCCTGGAAAGAGACCATCTTAAAAACAATGTAAATAGTAAATCTCTAAAGGGAACAATCATAAATAAATCATTTTATACTTGGTAAAATAAAGAGATGCCAAGAATTTCTATTCATCTTTTTTTAATGGTAAGCAACTCTATTTTTCGAACGTAGAAGCTTATAAAAAATATTGTTGGCCCGGTGTGGTGGTTCATAGCTGTAGTTCCAACACTTTGGGAGGCCAAAGCTAGGGGATCTCTTGCGCCCAGGAGTTTTAGAGCAGCCTGGGCAACATGGTGAGACTGCATCTCAAAAAAAAAAAAAAAAGTCAGTGGTGGTGGCTTGTAACTATAGTTCCAGCTGTTTCGGAGACTGGGGTAGGGGGATTGTTTGAACCCAGGAGGTCAAGACTGTAGTGAGCCAAGATTGCACCGTTGCACTCCAGACTGAGTGACTGGGTGGGACCCTGTCTCAACAAAGCTAAGAACAAAATAAAAATATATTAATACTGTCTTTTTTTCCCCACATTTAGGAAAACTCCTCCTTAACTTGGTAGATCATACTGAAGTGGTCAGAGATTTAACTTTTGCTCCAGATGGAAGCTTGATCCTGGTGTCAGCTTCAAGAGACAAAACTCTCAGAGTATGGGACCTGAAAGATGATGGTATGTCTTTTTTCCAGGCTATGAACAAGGCTTCATGTTCCTTGATACTACCATTGAGAGGTATTGGGAACATCTGGGGCATTTGACTTTAAAAATGGCATGTGATCAAAGTTCCTTTTCTGTGCCTAATCCTTTGATTCTTTTCCTGAATAGATCAAAGAAAAACATAAATGTGACCCAGAATAGGAGCCAACAATTATTTGAAGTAAATGATCTGATAATTATTCCGAAACTAACCACACAGATCTATATTAACTATCTGAGAACCAAATCTGGATCAGATTTAGGGTTTTATATGAACTTGTCTGTGTTTGTGTCCCCTTAGGGAGGGTTATTAACTTCCTGCATTGGCTTAGTGAAAATGTAGGTAGATCTTGAAGTAACTTAGTATCTAATAAAATTTAAATTAAAATGTGACCTACATACCAGAATTTATAACATGTAAATATTAATAAGCATCATAATAAGTTGGCTAGGTTAAGAAATGCTTTTACCAAAAAGTAAGATTTACTGTCCAATACAAAGGAAAGATATGTTGGTATCAAGTACTCACCTTTTTCTAAAACCTTACAAAGTTTTGGAGATGCTACTTCATTTGAGATGAGCATCTCTTCCCCTTTCTTAGTCCTGAATGAAAGAGTTTACGTGTTTAACTAAAACCTTACATTTAAGGTCTGTTGGTGCTGCAACAGGCTCAAGCTAGAGGTTAACAGGCTTGCCTAGGAGTAAGAAAGCTTAAATTGAATGTAGGAGGAAACAAAACCCTCAGATCTGGAGATGTTCCAGCTGATGGATAGTAACCATTGCTTAATAAAGTAATATGCTAACATTAACAAATCATGAAGGACCTTCTCTGTGTTTTATCATTTCTCTGCTCAGCTGTTGAGGTGCAAAGGGATCCCAACAGTTGAAATACTGTTTTTATTTTGATACTGAAATAAAATACTGAAATACTGTTTTGTTTTCAATTTTCATTTTCTTTTGCATATTGAATGGTGCTTCCTTATCTCAAACTAATTTCAGCAATGTACATGTTTTAAGAATGTAGGCTTAGTAAGAAATAAGCTCCAGGAGAGTGGGGTCCTTGTCTTATTTCCAGCTACGTCGTCAGTGCTGACATTGGGCCTGGCATGCAGTAGGCACTCAGTAAATATTTGTAAAACTAATAGTTTAATATAGTTAAGCGTAGTTGTCTACTGTGGGTATAATGCACAAGGACTTTGGAATGGGTTGTGGTTTATCAGAAAGGAAGCATGAAAAGGCATTTTGAAAATGTTCAAGTTGCTTTACCTTGCTTATTTTTAAAATAAGGGGATTAGGCTAAAATAATTCTGCCTTCCATAGATGCGGTGGGGTTGGGGGGTCCCAGACTTTTTCTGTCACCTAGGCTGGAGTGCGGAGGTGCTGTCTCAACTCACTGCAGCCTCTTCCCCCCAGGTACAGGCAATTCTGAGCCTCAGCCTCTCAAGTAGCTAGGATTACTGGCATGCACCATGACGCCTGGCTAATTTTTAAATATTTTTTAGTAGAGATGGGTTTCACCCTGTTGGCCAGGCTGATCTCAAATTCCTGGCCTCAAGTGATCTGCCCACCTCAGCCCCTCAAAATGCTGGGATTAGAGGTGTGAGCCACCATGCCTGACCCAGACTTTTTCTTGAAGGGCTAGATGTTAAATATTTTAGGCTTGCGAACCATATCGTCTGCTGTAGAACACAACATAAACATGTGGACAGGATTGTGTTTGGTACAATTTAATTTACAGAAATAAGCAGCTGGTATATATCAGTAACCCTTGTTAGAGATAAATTGCTTTCAGTTATAAATGTGATCCTGTGATTTATTGCTGTTTTGAAATGCTGCTTATTTGAAGTGGATTCTAGTGTTAATACAGATACTTCTTTTTGTTCAGGAAACATGATGAAAGTATTGAGGGGGCATCAAAACTGGGTGTACAGTTGTGCATTCTCTCCTGACTCTTCCATGCTGTGTTCAGTTGGAGCCAGTAAAGCAGTATGTATCAAAGTTCTTGTACATTCATTGTGAATTGGATTATGATAATGTATGCATAATCATTTTAAATCTAAGTAACCTATCAAGTCTGTGCTCGGTGTCATGAATATTTTAAATGTTTTATTTCATGATGGGTGAGAATTTGCATGAAGGAAATACAGTTATTGATTGTCAAGTGAGAAGTTGAATTGTCTTTAGAGATAATAGAAAATGAGGGCATATTAGGGCGTTTTTTGTAAGTCTAGAAAAGTTTATGTGCTGTAGAAGAGATCTAGTCTGTATGTTAAGACATTTCCTTGCTAATTATTTTCTTCTCTGTTGCTCTTATTTTTTTGGTCCAGTTTGCTGTTATTAAAGTTTTGAGTCCCAGCTGGTCCTGTACATTTAACTGAAAAAAAGTAACTTAAAAAACATAATAAAAATAGCACTCATGTATGTCCTAGAGTTGTTATGGGTGAAATTTGTTATTGTTTGTCTTACATAGCATACCTATAGACGAATAACATGACTGTTAAGAGGGTTATGCTTATTGAAGAACTCTCTTTTAGTTGTTTACCAGCTTTAAGTTAGTATAGTTAAATTGATCTCAGTAGCTGCAAGTATTTATGAAATGATTGAAGTCTAAATACATGTGATAATTACAGTACACTTTGAACTAATGGAGGGTGGGAGGCTAGTTGAAATGCATTTTATTTAGCCAAGGAGTATGTTAAAATGATAGTTAGAAATTTTGGAACTTAGAACAAGATACTCAGTTTAGTTATTTACATATCATAAGAACAACAAAATTAGATGTTGACATTGCTATTTTAGGCTGTGTGTTTTCCATATGCTTCTTGCTTTCCCTGTCACAGGTGGTGGCAGCAATATTGGTGTGATTGAGGTTATGCTGGCACCACTCACACACAGGCGCACAGTGGTGTTAGCTGGGCAGAAAGAGTGGCATCTCTGGCTACCGGGCTGGGGGCGACCTTTACCATAGGATGAAGTAACCTTGCATTCGGCTGCAAGGTGTACTGTACGTACACAGGTGCTGGTCGATGTCCACTTTCTGCTTTTCTTTCTTTCTTTTTTTCTTTTTTAAAGTAATTTCCCACACAGTAAAGTCCACTGACTCCTGAGTAAATTGATTTTCCAGTTTGATGGAATTGGGAGTCTGACAAGTGAAACCAATTAAATATAAAGTATTTGGCTTTCAAATGGTTTCTCTGTGCTATTTTTTGGAATTCTTTAAGATTCCAGAGAGATCTTACATCTTTGATTCAGTTTAAAATTTGTACTTATTTTCCTTTAGAAATAATGTATTGTGTCTGTGCAGAAAAAAAAAAAAAAAAGCAAAAAGAATTGCTTTGCTCCAAGAGGAGAGATTGTCTTATTAGGATAAACCTCCAAGCTCACATTTAATAACAGACTGAATGAAGTAAACATTAGAATCCTGTTTAGAGCTATTCTGCACAGTTAACTACGATCTTTAGAATCTAAAATTGTATGTGAATTTGTTCTTAAATAATTGAACTGTTTTATACTTAAAATGACTAATGATTGTGGTCAGTTTGGGAAAAATAAGATGTAAATTTAGATTTATGGAAATGTAATTATATTATTTTCATAAAATAGCATTTTCATTTTGTAATGTGGTTTAACATGTCCTTGTTGTTTGCCAAAGAAATTTCATTTGGCTGTGAATATTCTATTTGCTTGCAGTATCTGTTTCTCTTCCTAGGCTCAAGTTGGTGACCCAAGCCTATTGTAAACAAGTGATTATCTCAAAGGGAGATGCCAATGGAGTAACAATTTGTTAACCTTACGTTTTCTGTCTGTATATTTTTTAAAAAATCTGGTAGTTTCTGGAAAAAAAGAAGGGGGTTTGTAGTTCTTAACCCTATTTATTTCCATATATTTTAGTTAGTTTTTGGAATAAATGTATTTCAGTATAACTTTGTGGTTAAGTTACATTGCCTTTATTTTATGTTTAGGCTTATTTTTAAATTAACATTTAACAGAAACATTTGAAATAGAATTTGCATGTTTGCCTTAATTAACTTAAAGACTGATTTTAATCTGACTATGACACTGAGCATATTCTTTAAATTACTCATAATTTATGTTTAATATAATCTTAATTAAATTTAGCAGTTTTAGTTTAAGATGTGCCATTTTTCCTCTGCGTGTCTGAATGAAGCTATAACATTTGCCTTTTTATTGCAGGTTTTCCTTTGGAATATGGATAAATATACCATGATACGGAAACTAGAAGGACATCACCATGATGTGGTAGCTTGTGACTTTTCTCCTGATGGAGCATTACTGGCTACTGCATCTTACGATACTCGAGTATATATTTGGGATCCACATAATGGAGACATTCTGATGGAATTTGGGTGGGTACAGCATGAATTATTTTAGTCTATAATTCATCTCTGGCTATCAAGTCATGTGAATAATTAGAATCACCAACATATGAAACCTAAAATTGCAGTTTATTGTAATTTAAAATTTTGGTATTATTTAAGCACTTGACTAATGCAGAGCTTTAGATATAAATTCTAAAAGTAAATTTGACTCTCTTGATATATCAAAGTCTTGCTACTTAACAGGACCCAACTCTCTATAGAAGTACTAATTATTATGTTTAGTTTTTGTTGGAGAAAAACAAAACCAAAGTTGGACTTAATCTTACTATCTTGTTTTTTTTTTTGAGATGGAGTTTCGCTCTTGTTACACAGCCTGGAGTGCAATGGCACGATCTGGGCTCACCGCAACCTCCGCCTCCTAGGTTCAGGCAATTCTCCTGCCTCAGCCTCCCGAGTAGCTGGGATCACAGGCACACGCCACCATGCCCAGCTAATTTTTTGTATTTTTAGTAGAGACGGGGTTTCACCATGTCGACCAGGGTGGTCTCGATCTGTTGACCTCGTGATCCACCCGCCTCGGCCTCCCAAAGTGCAGGGATTACAGGCGTGCCCAATCTTACTATCTTAAATCATGAAAGATTAATTCTTTTCAGGTCACTTTAATTATTATGTATCAACTCAGTTATCTCAGTTATATTCATTAAGGCTACTTTAAACATATTCAAAGACAGATGTACTTTGAACCTGGGTAATTTTGTTTTCTTGAACTGACTGTGATATCCACTGAAAACATGTGTTTGACCTTAGGCACCTGTTTCCCCCACCTACTCCAATTTTTGCTGGAGGTGCAAATGACCGGTGGGTACGATCTGTATCTTTTAGCCATGATGGACTGCATATTGCAAGCCTTGCTGATGATAAGTAAGTATGTGCATTATAGCTTGACTTACTTACCATTACCTTTTACATTCTTAAGCCTTAAAGCCATTCTGCAGTTAGAGTTTTAATGTCTCTTTCTCAACACAAGCCCTTGGGAGATTTTGTTGTCTCTTAAAGAATATCAGCTGAATAATTATCTATGTAAACTGAAGATAATGCATGCCTCTCCGTGTGTTCCTTGTTTAATTTGCTTAGGCATAGTGGTTAATTTTTTAGTCAGCTTTTAGCACAGCTTACAGAGATTTTTTTTTTTTTTTTTTAACTTTTTTTTAATAA
>NW_016107538.1:814614-816562 GCF_001604975.1 Cebus imitator
CACCATGTTGACCAGGATGGTCTCGATCTCTTGACCTCGTGATCCACCCGCCTCGGCCTCCCAAAGTGCTGGGATTACAGGCTTGAGCCACCGCGCCCGGCCCACCTAGGTTTTTAAAGTGTCTTGGGAAAAGGGTGAAACAGATTAGAAACTGGTTGTATTGTAAGTGTAGGAAAGTAAGGAAAAAACCTCTGTGTCTGAACATTCTAGATTTGAACACTGGGAAGGTGAGAAGTCAACCGTGCATGGTAGTCTCTTAAGTGAAAGTTCTTCCAGTTTACCAACTGGTTTTTATAGAGCTTAAAATATTTTATAATTTTATAAAGCAAGTTACAGTCATTGCCTGTTGGTGTGATTTGTGTGTTTTGTGACTCATAACTCAATGGCATTTCTTTCTAAATTTTAAAAGATGCTTTTACCTTACATTTTCTACAAGATGCTCACTAAATAATTTATTTCCTTTTCAGAATGGTGAGGTTCTGGAGAATTGATGAGGATTATCCAGTGCAAGTTGCACCTTTGAGCAATGGTCTTTGCTGTGCCTTCTCTACTGATGGCAGTGTTTTAGCTGCTGGGTAAATAAATTTTTCTCTTTTCTTTAAGGGGCAATTTAAGGTGGCTTTTAGCAGCTAGTAGTTTATTGTCAGTAAATCTCTAATGAAAGTGTTCTTTAGAGTAATGTGACCTTGTCATAGAATACATCATTGGTTAGTTGGGTTTTAATGTGAAGTTTGTGACTCCGGTACTCACATGTATTAGATGATAGTTGTTTGAGCTGTAGCAACTTTGAAATACATATGCTTGGGTGACTGAGCATGTGCTTTATTTCTTTTTAGAACACATGACGGAAGTGTGTATTTTTGGGCCACTCCACGGCAAGTCCCTAGCCTGCAACATTTATGTCGCATGTCAATCCGAAGAGTGATGCCCACCCAAGAAGTCCAGGAGCTGCCAATTCCTTCCAAGCTTTTGGAGTTTCTCTCCTATCGTATTTAGAAAATTCTGCCTTCCCTAGTCATAGGGACTGACAGAATACACTTAACACAAACCTCAAGCTTTACTGACTTCAAGTATCTGTTTTTAAAGATTTAGAAGATTTATTTAATTTGATATGTTCTTGTATTGCATTTTGATCAGTTGAGCTTTTAAAATATTTATAGACTACAGAGATATTTCTGAACATATCAAATATAATTTTTTTTAAAGATCTAACTGTGAAAACATATACATACATGTATATATTTAGATATAAGCTGCTATATGTTGAATGGACCCTTTTGCTTTTCTGATTTTTAGTTCTGACATGTATATATTGCTTCAGTAGAGCCACAATATGTATCTTTGCTGTAAAGGGTAAGGAATTTTTAAATTCTGGGACACTGAGTTAGCTCTGTAAATACTGACTTAAGAAAGTTGAACTGGGCCAGGTGTGGCAGCTCACGCCTATAATCCCAGCAGTTTAGGAGGCCAAGGTGGGTGGATCACCTGAGGTTACTTAGCAGTTTGAGACCAGCCTGGCCAACATGACGAAAGCCTGTCTCTACTAAAAATACAAAAACAATTAGCCACGGTGGTGCACACCTGTAGTCCCAGCTACATGGGAGGCTGAGGCAGGAGAATTGCTTAAACCCAGGAGGCAGAAGTTGCAGCGAGCTGAGATCACACCACTGCAGTCCAGCAAGACTCCATCTCAAAAAAAAAAAAAGTTGTCTTGCCTCATATGAAATGTATTTGGTTGCTGGGTACGGTGGCGCGTGCCCATAGTCCCAGCTATTCAGGAGGCTGAGGTGGGAGGATCGCTTGAGCCCAGGAGTTCTGGGCTGCAGTGAGATGTGCCGATCAGGTGTCCGCACTAAGTTCGGCATCAATATGGTGACCTCCCGGGAGCGGGGGACCACCAGGTTGCCTAAGGAGGGGTGAACCGGCCCAGGTCGGAAACGGAGCAGGT
>NW_016107538.1:816627-828667 GCF_001604975.1 Cebus imitator
AAAAAAAAAAAAAAAAAAGAAAGAAAGAAAGAAATGTGTTTGGTTGGAGGGTGTCAGACTGACCTGGAAGTGAAACACAGTTTTTTATGTACAGGGAAAGGATTTTATTATCCTTAGGGATAGCATCTAAGACGTAGAGTTTGAATGTGACATTATTTGAAAACAGTAGCAACGAAGAAAAGACAGAGCCAGGATATAACTAGAAAAAGGATGTCTTTTTTTCCTTCTTCCTTTAAACACTGCTGCTGCCTTAATTTTAGAAAGCAGCTTATTAGTTTACCCTTGTGGTTTAAAGTATTATAAATTTGTGTTAATTTGAAAAATCCATCTTCTGTATTATTGCTAAATATTTTGTTTGTACTAAGGGACAATTATTTTAAGACCATGGATTAAAAAAAAAAACAAAAAACTGCAGGGGATGATTGGTGAGTTGCCAAAGAGAAGCAATACAGTATATCTGCTTTTGCCTTCTGTTATTTATCTTGCCTGCAGATATTAAGAATGTATGCATTATGTAAAATGCTCAATTATATATTTTTGTTGAGTTTTTTAATTAAAGACTTGTAAAAAACCAGTAAGTTGCAAATGTTTCTTTAACAGGTTAGGTCAAGTGCTTTCTCTCTGTCTCCATTGTAACGTTGATGGCATACCATGGGCAAATTAATCAAAAAGAACAGTGAAGAAAGAGCGCTCTAGAGATCATTTGGGGCTTCCCGAGTACAACAGCTCTTATGGTGGTTTCGTTTTTGGGAGAACCGTTGTAAATGCATACTTTAAAAAAAGCATAGGAAAAAAAAAAGCATAAAGCTCTAGAACACAGAAAAATGACTGCTAAGCCAAAGAAATAATATCTTTTAGTGGGGAACTAACTAACAAGCCTATAATAAGCCTATCTGGTTAGTTATTTAAAAACCTAGCAATCTAGGTCCTTTGAGAAGGCATAAAAAAGCTAAACTCTTATGAGCCATGTGTGATTTTGAAGATGCGTTTCCACTGAGAAATTATTTGGAAGTTCCTGTGATTACCTCTGTTAAGGAATGTAAAAAATTTACAGGGGGTGTAGGTTATCAATTTGAAAGCCAGTAGAAAATCTACCCAAGCTACTTCTTGCTTGAGGATCATCTATATTTTACAAAAAGAAGCACAAGAAGCATCTAACCTTTCTATTTCTTGTGACTTGTTTTCCCCTGTTTTTACTTTGTGATATATCAGCTTTATTTTTTATTTTTTATTTTTTTTGAGATGGAGCCTCATTCTCACCCAGGCTGGAGTGCAATGGCGTGATGCTGGTTCATTGCAACCTCTGCCTCAGCCTCCCGAGTAACTGGGATTACAGGTGCCTTCCACCACACCCTGCTAATTTTTGTATTTTTAATAGACACAGGTTTCACCATCTTGGCCAGGCTGGTCTTGAACTCCTGACTTTGTGATCCACCTACTTCAGCTTCCCAAAGTGCTGGGATTACAGGTGTGAACCACTGTGCCTGTCCGGCTTTATAATTTTAAAGTAAGATAACTGGCCGGGCACAGTGGCTCATACCTGTAATCCCAGCATTTAGGGAGATCAAGGCAGGCAGGTCACTTGAGGCCAGGAGTTCAAGACCAGCCTGACCAACATGGTGAAACCCCCATCTCTACTAAAAATATAGAAATTAGCTGGTCATAGTGGTGCATGCCAGTACTCCCAGCTACTTGGGAGGCTGGCAAGAGAATTGCGTGAACTGGAAAAACAGAGGTTGCAGCGAGCTGAGATCACACCCCTGCACTCCAGTCTGGGTGACAGAGTGAGACTCTAAATAAGATAACCCTTACTTTTCACACCATTACATTATTTTTACTTTCCACACCAACGTACCCAGTCAAGTAAAAATAGCTTTTTTTTTTTTTTTTGTGAGATGAGTCTCTCACTGTCACCTGGGCTGGAGTGCAGTGGTGGCTCACTGCAGCCTCCGCCTCCCTGGTTCAAGCATTTCTGTTTCAGCCTCCCAAGTAGGTGGGATTACAGGTGCCGGCCACTGTGCCTAGCTAGCTTTTGTGATGGGGCTTTACCATGTTGACCAGGCTGGTCTTGAATTCTTGACCTCAAGTGACCCACTTGCCTCGGCCTCCCAAAGTGCTGGGATTAACAGACGTGAGCCACTGTGCCTGGTCCAAAACAGCATTTTTAGAAGCTACATTCTCTGAGATGTTCATCTATTTGCTACCTCTTCTAGTGAAAACCATAATGCCAATGTGAAAGGAAGATTGCAGCGTATGTGTCAACTAGAAACAGGTTTGAATTTTCCATGTCTGTGGGGAACAAGGTAATAACAGTGATAACAGACTGAAGGACCAAAGGAAAATAGGGAAGAGAATGTTGATTATGTACTTGGATCAGATTCTAGCTACACGGTTTTAAAATGACACTGCCTTTCTCTTCTCTTTTGTCACAAGCTTGTCATTTGGAGAACTGGCAAGCTGGCAAGAGGTCATTTATGTTCAGGTTTGATTTCCTGTTTTAGAATCCCATAGGGTACATAAAAACATGGGAAAGTCACACTCGGCGGCCAAGCTATCCTTTTGCAATAAATCACTTTAAGACCTGTAACTTGATCTTAGGTTGGCAAATCGTAAACTTAATGATCCCTGCCTACTGCGACTGTGATAAAGTTGGATTCAACTGGTTTGCACTGCTCCTGGATTGGCAAGACCAAAAAAGGCTGGACTCCACTGTAGCATGCTTATGGGTGGAGGCAGTAGCAGAGGCGGGGGACCTGGCTGTCAGCCAGCCAGTACAGAAAGCATGAGAAGTTTCACAAGCCAGAAACCATTGAGACAGTGACTACAACCTCCAGATTAATCAGATGAGGGTTGGTTTGTAGGTGACATAGCATTTTACCCAAGTAATTCTGAATGGTGGCTTATGATAATACATTTTAATGATACATTTTTATCATTAAATACATTTTTATGATAATACATTTTAACTAGCAAGTGTATAGACTGTAAAAGAAATATCTACAGTCATATATGGATGTACTATCATTTGGTGATAAAAGTGTGGAAAAAGCAGCAGTTGGGTTTTTTTTTCAATTCATTTCCATCAGAAGTAAGAGCTGTTGGCAGCAACTAATAAAATGCAACTTAGCGACATGCTCCTTATAAACTTGGCAGATGTTTATGGTAAGATGCTTGGAAGCAAAGAACAGAAGTAGGCAATCTCAACCTGTTCTTTGGTCCCTAAAGCAAAATCTGCAAAAATCTGGTCTGAGCCAGGTGTAAAATGACCTGTTTCTATTATAGGTGGGTGGGTAGCTTTATGTGGTTGTTTTCTGACATTTTTTAGGCTTTTTATTTTTTACTTTGAGATAGGGTCTCTCTCTATCAACCAAGCCGGAGTGCAGTGGTGCAGTCTCAGCTCACTGCATCCTCTGCCTCCCCCGGTTCAAGTGACTCTCAGGCATAAGCCACCCAATTAGCTGGGATTACAGGCGTGAGCTGGGCCAATGTTTGTATCTTTAGTGGAGACGGGGTTTTGCCTTGTTGGCCAGGCTCATCTCGAATTCCTGGCTTCAAGTGATCTGCCCATCTTGGCCTCCAAACTGCTGGGATTACAGGTGTGAACCACGGCGCCTGGCCTGTCTAGGCTTATTTTAACAGTTGAGGAATCAGAAAATGATTGAATAGGCCTGGAATTGGAGAAGGAAAAATTATTTAATTCAATTTTTATCAACTCCAGCACTATTTTCTCTTTTAGAGACTACAACTATCATTATCCTTCTCGTTTCTTTTTTAGAGATAATGATAAAAATATGAATTTTCTCTACCTATAATTTCACAGAAAAGTTGGTCTTCTGGTCTGAAAGTAACCCTTTTTATAGGTTTTATTAGGAAAACCTATAATGCAGTGTTGCCTGTCCCTGTCATTATAGTGAGTGAGTGAGTGCATGGCTTTAGATAAGGCTGAAGCATCAATGGCTCTTTCTGAAAAAATTGTTCTCCAAAAATAAAGTTTGAGCTATAAAACTCATCTGGAACAGGGGTGTCCAATCTTTTGGCTTCTTTGGGCCACTTTGGAAGAATTGTCTTGAGCCACGCATAAAATACACTAACACCAACAATAGCTGATGAGCTAAAAGGAAAAAAAAAATCACCAAAAAAAATGTCAGACTGTTTTAAGAAGGTTTACGAAATTGTGTTAGGCCACATTCAGAGCTGTCCTGGGCCGTGGGCTGCACATTGGACAGGCTTGCTCAAGTACACATCAGTAAGTAAGGGAGGCAAAATGGCCACCCCACCAGGTTGCTTTATGGTTCCAAATTGTTGGTTAATAATGAAATGTTCTTATAAAAAATAAAAAAGATTGGCTGGGCGCCGTGGCTCACGCCTGTAATCCCAGCTCTTTGGGAGGCGGATGCGGGCGGATCACGAGGTCAAGAGATCGAGACCATCCTGGCCAACATGGTAAAACCCCGTCTCTAGTAAAAATACAAAAAAATTAGCTGGGCATGGTGGCGCGCGCCTGTAGTCCCAGCTACTCGGGAGGCTGAGGCAGGAGAATTGCTTGAACCTGGGAGGCGGAGGTTGCAGTGAGCCAAGGTCGCGCCACTGCACTCCAGCCTGGTGCCTGGTGACAGAGTGAGACTCTGTCTCAAAAATAAAATAAAGTAAAATAAAAAATAAAAAAGATTAAGGATAAGGAGCGTTAGAGAGATACCTGAGAAAGATAATGGTTAAAATAGAGCCAAGAGGCAGGGCAAGGTGGCTCGCGCCTATAATCCTAGCATATCCGGAGGCCAAGGTGGACAGATCACCTGAAGTCAGGAGTTGGAGACCAACCTGGCTAACATAGTTAAAGCCCTTTTCTACTAAAAATAGAAAAAATTAGCCAGGTGTGGTGGCTCACGCCTGTAATCTCAGCTATTCAGGAACCTGAGGCAGGAGAATCACTTGAACCCGGGAGGTGGAGGTTGCAGTGAGCTGAGATTACGCCATTGCACTCCAGCTTGGGCAACAAGAGTGAAACTCTGACTCAAAAAAAAAAAAAAAATAGAGCCAAGAATGAGGCTATTAAACAGATTTTTTTTCTTTTTCTGTTGACACAGACTTGCTGTTTCCCAGGTTGGAATGCAGTGCTGTCATCTCTGCTCACTGCAGCCCCCACCTCCTGGATTCAAGTAATCCTCCTCAGCCTTCCTAGTAGCAGGGATTAGAGGTGAACGCCACCACACCTGGCTAATATTTGTTTGTTCATTTGGGATGGAGTCTCGCTCTTTCACCAGGCTAGAGTGCAGTGATGAAATCTCCGCTCACTGCAACCTCCGCCTCCCGGTTCAAACGATTCTCCTGTCTCAGTCTCCTGAGTAGCTGGGACTACAGGTGTGTGCCACCACACCCAGCTAATTTTTGTAGTTTTAGTAGAGACGGGGTTTCACCATGTTGGCCAGGATGGTCTTGATCTTTCGACCTCATGATCTACCTGCGTCAGCCTCCCAAAGTGCTGGGATTACAGGCGTGAGTCCTCACACCCTCCTTTAAATGGAAATTTTAAAGACAGACATTTGCACTAAATGAGCTAAATATTTGACTCTTAAACTCACACAAAATGGCCAGGCAAAGTGGCTTACACCTGTACTCTCAGCACTTTGGGAGGCCGAGGTGGGCAGATCACTTCAGGTCAGGAGTTCAAGACCAGTCTGGCCAACATGGTGAAATCTGTCTACTAAAAATACTCACCCAAAATCACCTGTAGTCCCAGCTACTTGGGAGGCTGAGGCCGGAGAATTACTTGAACCCGGAAGGTGGAGTTTGCAGTGATACAAGATGGCGCCACTGCACTCCAGCCTGGGCGACAGAGCAAGACTCTGTGTCAAAAACAAAGAATATCACAAAAAATGGGAATCCCAGTAAGTTGTATGATTCACAATGTTAATCTCATAGTAACTGCTGAGGAAAAGCACAGTTAATGTTATGGACTGAATGTTGTACACCCCCACCGACCAGTAATATGTTGTAATCCTAATCCTCAATGTGGTGGTATTAGGGAGTGGGGCCTTTGGGAGGTGATTAGGTCATGAGGGTGGAGTCCTCATAATGGGATTCATGCCCATATAAAAGGAACCCTGGAAAACTCTTTCCCTCTCCACCATGTGAAGATACAATGAGAAGACAGCAGTCTAACCCAGAAGAGGGCTCGCATCCTGATTTCAGACTTCAACCTTCAGAACTGTGAGAACTTAATTTCTGTTGTTTATAACCCACCTAGTCTATGGAAGACTGTGTTCTAGCAGCCCAAATGGACTAAGGCATAGGACCAGCAGGAATGCTCTTTAAAACTTCTTTATTTTTTCAAGATGGCCTCGCCCTGTGGCCCAGGTTGGGGTACAGTGGCACAATCAAGGCTAATGCAGCCTCCATCTCCTGAGCTCAATCGATCCTCCTGTCTCAGCCTCCTGAGTAGTTGGGACTACAGGTGTGTACCATCACACCTAGCTAATTTTTCTATTTTTTCTAGAGACAAGGTCTTGTTGCCTAGGCTGGTCTCCATCTCCCAGGTTGTAGCAATCCTCACGCCTTGGCCTCCCAAAGTGCTGGGATTATAGGTGTTAGCCCCCATGCCAGGCCAAAACTTCTTAATTAGATATAAACTCTGTTAGAGTGCACAGACAGTGATTTCTGTGTACTACCCAACCATCTCTCTGCCTCTAAGACCCCTAACATGATTTGGCAGGAATTACACAGGCTTCAAGTTCTCCCTTGGATGATACCAACTGAGCTCAGAAGAGAAACAGCAAACATTACTGTGGGCTTGCTGTGTTGCAAGGGTCTGCCGGCAGCTTCTGGGAAACAGGACCGGGAAGCCCCCAAGTAAAAGGTTGTCCTGGCCATCCCCCTGTGGGGTGACATGAGCCTGTCTCAGTTGTTTTTAGATTTGAGTTTATGTTTCATTACCTAAATGGCCTCTTTTTGGCTTTTTGGCGGTCAGATAAGCTGGCCCAGCTGAAAGTCATCTTGCCTGTTCCTCAAGTTCCGTCAGAGTCCTCATTTCCACATCACTTCCTTTCAAGTATGCCCTATTGCTAGGTACTCATTCTTGGGTGTTGCTGCCTCATTTAGAATGCAAATTCCTTACACCTGAGGGAATCCTTCAAACTTTTCCCACCGGACTCTGCCCTGGCGGATATTTTGGTCACAATGATTATTGGTGCCTTGGGCAGATGAGAGACCAGTCCCAGATCAGCAGGTTTGGCGTAGCCCTGGACTGGGGAGTTGGAATGGGCGTCCCGGTGCACGCTCATCCAGCCTGGGCTGGGTGGAGAAAGCAGCTCCCTCAGACTGTGTCTGGGTCACGCTGCTCAACACCTGGCAAAGACCCAGCTTTCTAGGCTTGGCCTCATCTGGCCTCGGATCAGGAGGCTGTTCATATAGCAGCTTGGCCCACTTTCTCTCCACAGGGCCTGCTGCCCAGAGGACTTTGCAGAAGTGTTGGCTGAGGCTACAGTCCTAAGAAAGAAGGGTGATTGCTGGCTTGGCTGCTTAACAGCTTGTAACTTTCAGACCTATGATATAAAAATGCTGTAATAATAGCTCTCCTCCATGAAGAGCGCTTAGCTTCTATTTAGTATCTGCACAGTGTCGTGTACGTGGCAGGCACTCGACCGCGGTACTACCATTTGTCGAGCACTGACCATGTGCTCGTCACTGTCCCTGGTACTTCTCAACCACCCTGTAGAATTATCCTGTGTTACAGCTGCAGAGGTTCAGAGAGGCAGTTCCTCAGGTTACACAGCTAAAACCATCGAGCATGTAAATCCAGATTAATCTGTCTCCAGGCTGGGCTCAGTGGCTCACACCTGTAATTTCAGCACTTTTGGGGGCCAAGGCGAAGGGTCACTTGCACCCAGGCGTTCAAGACCAGCCTGAGCAACACAGTGAGACCTTGTCTCTACAAGTGATAATTTAAAAAAAAATTAGCTGTGCATGGTGACCTGCACCTGCGATCCCAGCTACTCTGGAGGCTGAGATGGGAGGATCACTCGAGCCTGGGAGGTGGAGGCTGCAGTGAGCTGTGATTGTACAACTGCACTCCAGCATGGCAACTGAGAGACCCTGTCTCAAACAAGAAAATAAATAAATCTGGGCCGGGCGTGGTGGCTCACACCTGTAATCCCAGCACTTTGGGAGGCTGAGGTGGGTGGATCACGAGGTCAGGAATTTGAGACCGTCCTCGCCAACATGGTGAAACTCCATCTCTACTAAAAATACAAAAATTAGCTGGGCATGGTGGTGTGTGCCTGTAGTCCCAGCTACTTGGGAGGCTGAGGCAGGAGAATTGCTTGAACTCAGGAGGTGGAGGTTGCAGTGAGCCAGGATTGAGCCATTGCACTCCAGCCTGTGCAACAGAGCAAGAGTCCATCTCAATAAATAAATAAATAAATCTGTCTCAGGAGCCCTGTTTCTTTTCATGATGGCCATAGATAGGCACTGTCATTTAGGAATGGCGCTCGGTCAACATCAAATACCAAAATTATTTCTCTTTTTTTTTGGAGTTTTTTTATTTCAACATTTTATTTTTGTGGGTACACAGTAGGTGTATATGTTTATTGGGTACATGAGACTAAATGGTTCTTGCCTGTGCCTCTGCCAGCTCCCTGGAGCCAGCCATGATGTCAGGCTAAACCTTTCCCAACACTCCCTGCCTTTCACTGAATCATTGAAGAAACAAACGCAAAAGGAATCACTCCAAATATAATTAGGCCGTTGAAACCCACCCAAGGTGTCCCCTGCTCACCTCCTGGATAAATTATACTAAAGGATGGTTCATTTTTTCCCACACGCCACTCTCCTTGGGAGCTGATCTCACATTTTCATTGCAATGTGAACAAATCCAACTCAAACAGGCTGGAGCAGGATGCCTTACAGCAGTCCCTGAGGTGAGGAAGTCAGCTGACCTTGCAGCCCCTGACTTCATTTATTCATTCGTCTGGTCATGGTCACAGGTTCAGCCGCTGGCTTTAAAAATCAACAAGAGATCAGGTTACAAGCTGACCTGAGCCCCTTGCCCCTTATTTTTTTTTTTTACTTTAATTTTTATTTTTTGAGACAGAGCCTTGCTCCTTTGACCAGGCTGGAGAGCAGTGACGCAATCATGGCCCGTTGCAGCCTCAGCCTCCTGGGTTTGAGCAATCCTCCCACCTCAGCCTCCTGAGTAGCTGAGACTTCAGGTGTGTGACATCATGCCTGGCTAGTTTTTGTATTTTTTGTAGAGGTGGGTCTTCACCATGTTGCCCAGGCTTTTCTCAAACACCTGGGCTCAAGCAATCCACCCCCTCAGCCTCCCTAAGTTCTGTGATTGCAGGGACGAGCCAGTGCACCCAGCCTGACATGAGCTCCCCCTAGCAGCTATATCAGATAAAGTTAGTCTCACTTGCCTGGAGTTGACCTGCCAGTAATAGCAGCCATTAGGGCTGGCCCTGGGTCAAGAGTCCAGGGGCCAGACTGCACTGGGTGAAACTGCTATCCAGGTGAACTAATACAGATGCCATCTAGGGAGCAGGGAGAATTCACATCCAGGAAGGACCCAACTCAGTAATGAAGGAAGGGTCAGACCATTCTTACCATATTTCACTGATGAAAAGTTACACTTTTTTCTCTGCACTCTGAAATTGGGATGTATTTTATAATCAAAGATGTCTTAAAACTTGTTTTTGTAAGTGGTACCCACTGTAATGGCATATTATAGATAATGGTACAGATTATAATCAGTGTTATCGAGGATTTGATGAAACACGAAGTCAGTAGAATGTATATATAAAAGTAAAAGGTCAGTGGAATGGTATATATAATGTGAGCAGTAAAAGTCACCAGAAACAGGTAGTAAGTGAAGTGTTCGTTTCTATTTGTATTAAACGAAGTGTTAATTTCCATTTGTATTAAAATAGAAATGTAGCTAACATTTATGAACTTTCACCATGATTCAGGCACTGTTCTAAATACTTAATGTGCATAATTGAATCCTCACAACAGCCCTATGAAACAGAGTCATCTTCATTTTATAAATGAGGAAACTGAGGTACAGAGGGGTTAACTAACTCACCAGAAGTCACCTGATAGTAAATGGAAGAGTCAGGATTCAAACCCAGTCTATCTGACTCCAGAGTTAAGAAATACTTGGGGCTGGGTGCAGTGGCTCACGTCTGTAATCTCAGCACTTTGGGAGGCAGAGTTGGGGGGATCACTGGAGTCCAGGAATTACAGGCCAGGCTGGGCACCAAAGTGAGACCCTGTTTCTACAGAAAATCAAAAAATTAACCCGACATGGTGGCCTGTGCCTGTGGTCCCAGCTACATGGGAGGGTGAGGTGAGAGGATCACTTGATCCAGGAGGTCCAGGCCGCAGTGAGTCATGTTTGCACCACTCTACTCAAGCCTGGGCAACAGAGTAAGACCCTGTGGCAAAAGAAAAAAAAAAAGAAAGGAAAAAAAGAAATACATGGCTTAAGATTGCTCTAACCACTTTGCAGCTGTGTGACCTTGGGTAAACCCCTTAACCTCTCTGAATCTCCTCCTGCTCCTAATCACAGTTATGGCCCAGGGATGTATGGATTAAATAAGATCAAGCCCCAGAAGCACTTAACATGGGGCCTAGTCTAGGTGAGGGAGGGAGTTGTTATTAACATGCCCAAAAGGTCCCACCTCCACACCACCACCAGCCTGGCTATTTATGAACATCCCCAAGGCCGGCTTGACCTTCACAGTTACTGGTGGAATTTCTGAAAACATTCCGATCAGGCTCATTGCCTGGAGATTCTGAGTCCAAACCACAGCCCAGGCCACACAGAGGTATGTCCCCTACTGAAAACCACCGATGCGATTCAAACTCCTTCATGTTTCTAACGTCAATCAACTTGACCAAGACACAGTGGGTGTTAGTAGCAGAGCCCAGACTGAGAAACTAAGGTGCTGTTTTCTTTCAATCCTATTGTTGGAATCACTTCTCCAGCAGTCCTTATAGCCAACAAGACCATGGCAGAAAGACCAGAAACCAAGGAGGAAGCTGGGAAACTCCATGTGGGGTGCCTGCTGCCCTGCCCATCTGTCTCTCTACTTGGCTGTCCTGGTTCAAACATGCTTTAGGGTCCACTTGTGCAGTTCCTGCCACTCAAGACTCATTCCTCAGGTAGCCGTGGGCCTGCCCTTGGGCAGAGCAAGGCCTGAAGAGAAGAGGCAGCTGCAGAGCCTGGCCGCCCTCAGGGGCTCAGCCATCAGGACTTCGTCTGAGCACAGGGCCAGCCAGGTGGAGAAGAAGCCTAGAAGTTGACCCTGTCTTCTCCAGGCAGCTTCAATCTCTCTCCTTGTCAACATCTGCTCCCGGTTGGGGGAAAGCTTATTCTTACTCTCTTAGAGTGAAGAGGCCATGGATACCCTCTTTCCCAGAGAAAAATGTCTGCACTCCACATGTGGAATTCATTTCCCCAGTATTGGATATAAACTCCTGGAATCCACTCTTGCTGATGTTGTCTTCCCAGACCTTTGTCTGATCTGCCCCTGGCAGCCACAGGGGATCTTTCTAAAATGCAGATCTGACCCAGCCTGGACCTTTAAACTGCTGACTGTGCTGGGCCCTCCCCTGTCTGGACCCTGTCCAATCCCTCTTTGCTTCCCTGAGCCCAGGTCTGCTGCTCTGGTTCCTTTCCCCTTTCTTCCACAATCCAGCTGACCCTCTAGCCTCCTCCTAGGCCTTCTAAAAGAAATATATTTATGTTTTTAAAGAGAGTCAAGGCCAGGTACAGTGGCTCACATCTATAATCCTAGCACTTTGGGAGATTGAGGTGGGCAGATCACCTGAGGTCAGGAGTTCGAAACCAGCTTGGCCAACATGGTGAAATCCCATCTCTACTGAAAATACAAAAATTAGCTGGGCATAGTGGCCTGTAGTCCCAGCAGCTCGAGAGGCTGAGGCAGGAGAATTGCTTGAACCTGGGAGGTGGAGGTTGCAATGAGCCAAGATGTGCCACTGCACTCCAGCCTGGGCGACAGAGCAAGATACCATCTCAAAAAAA